>NC_092149.1:10573517-10873517 GCF_045791955.1 Oncorhynchus clarkii lewisi | reverse complement strand
CACTCACCTGGACTCCATCACCTCCTTGATTATCTTCCCTATATCTGTCACTCCTCTTGGTTCTTTCCTCAGGTGTTATTGACTCTGTTTCATGCCGGTGCGTTGTTTGTGTTTCGTGTTTATTGTTTTGTTTATTTAATAAAACATTCACTCCCTGTACTTGCTTCCCGACTCTCAGCGCACATCGTTACAAAAACACACTGACACAGATAGAGAAACGGGTAAAACACACTGACACAGACAGAGAAACAGGTCAAACACACTGACACAGACAGAGAAACAGGTCAAACACACTGACACAGACAGAGAAACAGGTCAAACACACTGACACAGACAGAGAAACGGGTAAAACACACTGCCACAGACAGAGAAACGGGTAAAACACACTGACACAGACAGAGAAACGGGTAAAACACACTGACACAGACAGAGAAACAGGTAAAACACACTGACACAGACAGAGAAACGGGTAAAACACACTGACACAGACAGAGAAACAGGTCAAACACACTGACACAGACAGAGAAACGGGTAAAACACACTGACACAGACAGAGAAACAGGTAAAACACACTGACACAGACAGAGAAACAGGTAAAACACACTGACACAGACAGAGAAACGGGTAAAACACACTGACACAGACAGAGAAACAGGTCAAACACACGGTACAGATGCACATTCTGTTGAGGTGTAATATATCTACTCTGTTGTCGTTGTACATAACAGAATGTCCTGTAGCCTGTCATGAGGACGTGTACATAACAGAATGTCCTGTAGCCTGTCATGAGGACGTGTACATAACAGAATGTCCTGTAGCCTGTCATGAAGATGTGTACATAACAGAATGTCCTGTAGCCTGTCATGAGGACGTGTACATAACAGAATGTCCTGTAGCCTGTCATGAGGACGTGTACATAACAGAATGTCCTGTAGCCTGTCATGAGGACGTGTACATAACAGAATGTCCTGTAGCCTGTCATGAGGACGTGTACATAACAGAATGTCCTGTAGCCTGTCATGAAGATGTGTACATAACAGAATGTCCTGTAGCCTGTCATGAGGACGTGTACATAACAGAATGTCCTGTAGCCTGTCATGAGGACGTGTACATAACAGAATGTCCTGTAGCCTGTCATGAAGACGTGTACATAACAGAATGTCCTGTAGCCTGTCATGAGGACGTGTACATAACAGAATGTCCTGTAGCCTGTCATGAAGACGTGTACATAACAGAATGTCCTGTAGCCTGTCATGAAGATGTGTACATAACAGAATGTCCTGTAGCCTGTCATGAGGACGTGTACATAACAGAATGTCCTGTAGCCTGTCATGAGGACGTGTACATAACAGAATGTCCTGTAGCCTGTCATGAAGATGTGTACATAACAGAATGTCCTGTAGCCTGTCATGAGGACGTGTACATAACAGAATGTCCTGTAGCCTGTCATGAAGACGTGTACATAACAGAATGTCCTGTAGCCTGTCATGAGGACGTGTACATAACAGAATGTCCTGTAGCCTGTCATGAAGACGTGTACATAACAGAATGTCCTGTAGCCTGTCATGAAGACGTGTACATAACAGAATGTCCTGTAGCCTGTCATGAGGACGTGTACATAACAGAATGTCCTGTAGCCTGTCATGAGGACGTGTACATAACAGAATGTCCTGTAGCCTGTCATGAAGATGTGTACATAACAGAATGTCCTGTAGCCTGTCATGAGGACGTGTACATAACAGAATGTCCTGTAGCCTGTCATGAAGATGTGTACATAACAGAATGTCCTGTAGCCTGTCATGAAGACGTGTACATAACAGAATGTCCTGTAGCCTGTCATGAGGACGTGTACATAACAGAATGTCCTGTAGCCTGTCATGAAGATGTGTACATAACAGAATGTCCTGTAGCCTGTCATGAAGATGTGTACATAACATAATGTCCTGTAGCCTGTCATGAAGATGTGTACATAACAGAATGTCCTGTAGCCTGTCATGAAGATGTGTACATAACAGAATGTCCTGTAGCCTGTCATGAAGATGTGTACATAACATAATGTCCTGTAGCCTGTCATGAGGACGTGTACATAACAGAATGTCCTGTAGCCTGTCATGAAGATGTGTACATAACATAATGTCCTGTAGCCTGTCATGAGGACGTGTACATAACAGAATGTCCTGTAGCCTGTCATGAAGATGTGTACATAACAGAATGTCCTGTAGCCTGTCATGAGGACGTGTACATAACAGAATGTCCTGTAGCCTGTCATGAAGATGTGTACATAACAGAATGTCCTGTAGCCTGTCATGAAGACGTGTACATAACAGAATGTCCTGTAGCCTGTCATGAGGACGTGTACATAACAGAATGTCCTGTAGCCTGTCATGAAGATGTGTACATAACAGAATGTCCTGTAGCCTGTCATGAAGATGTGTACATAACAGAATGTCCTGTAGCCTGTCATGAAGATGTGTACATAACAGAATGTCCTGTAGCCTGTCATGAAGATGTGTACATAACAGAATGTCCTGTAGCCTGTCATGAAGATGTGTACATCAAAAGGCTGATGTTTTGATTGTGTGTGTTATGGAGTATATTTACATGTTAGTCATTTAGCAGACTCTATTATTCAGAGTGACTTACAATAAGTGCGTTCATCTTAAGACACTGTAGCTAGGTGAGACAACAACACATCACCATGGTATCAGGTACATTTTCCCTCAACAAAGTATTTATCAGCAAAGTCCGTGCTAGTGGAGAAAGAGAAGTACCTTTTTTGGGGGGTGGGGTTTCAGATGTTTTCGAAAGATGGACAAGGACTCTTCGGAAAGCATTCAGACCCCTTGACTTTTTCCACATTTTGTTACGTTACAGCCTTATTCTAAATGGATTAACTACATGTTTTTCCTCATCAATCTACATTACAATCCTTATTTACATAAATATTCAGGCCCTTTGCTATGAGACTCGAAATTGAGCTCAGGCGCATCCTGTTTCCATTGATCATCCTTGATGTCACGTTCTGACCTTAGTTATTTTATTATGTCTTTGTGTTAGTTTGGTCAGGGCGTGAGTTGGGGTGGGTAGTCTATGTTATTTTTTCTATGTTGTGTTTATGTGTTTGGCCTGGTATGGTTCTCAATCAGAGGCAGGTGTTGTTCGTTGTCTCTGATTGAGAATCATACTTAGGTAGCCTGTTTGCCCCATTTTAGTTGAGGGTGATTGTTTTCTGTCTCTGTGTCTTCACCAGACAGAACTGTTTCGTTTTTCGTTTCCGTCTATCACTTTGTTATTTTGTATTTTCGTGTTCAGTGTCTTTTCATTAAAAATGACGAACACCTACCACGCTGCACATTGGTCCGATCTGTCATACTCCTCGTCAGAGGAAGACAAATTTCGTTACACTTGAGATGTTTCTACAACTTGATTTGAGTACACCTGTGGTAAATTTAATTGATTTGACATGATTTGGAAAGGCACACCTGTCTATAAAAGTTCCCACAATTGACAGTGCATGTCAGAGCCAAAACCAAGCCATGAGGTCGAAAGAATTGTCCGTAGAGCTCAGAGACAGGATTGTGTCAAGGCACAGATCTGGGGAAAGTTACCAAAACATTTCTGCAGTGTTGAAGGTCCCCAAGAACACATTGGCCTCCATCATTCTTAAATGGAAGAAGTTTGGAACCACCAAGACTCTTCCTAGAGCTGGCCGCCCGGCCAAACTGAGCAATCGGGGTAGAAGGGCCTTGGTCAGGGAGGAGACCAAGAATCCAATGGTCACTCTGACAGAGCTCTAGAGTTCCTATGTGGAGATGGGAGAAACTTCCAGAAGGACAACCATCTCTGCAGCACTCTACCAATCAGGCCTTTATGGTAGAGTGGTCAGACGGAAGCCATTCCTCAGTAAAAGGCACGACAGCCCGCTTGGAGTTTGCCAAAAGGCACGTAAAGACTCTCAGACCATGATAAACAGATTATCTGGTCTGATGAAACCAAGATTGAACTCTTTGGCCTGAATGTCAAGTGTCACGTCTGGAGGAAACCTGGCACCATCGTTACGGTCATGCATGGTGGTGGCAGCATCATGCTGTGGGGATGTTTTCAGCGACAGGGACTGTGCGACTAGTCAGGATCGAGGCAAAGATGAACGAAGCAAAGTACAGAGAGATCCTTGATGAAAACCTGCTCCAGAGCGCTCAGGACCTCAGACTGTGGCGAAGGTTCAGCTTCCAACAGGACAATGACCCTAAGCACACAGTCAAGACAACGCAGGAGTGGCTTCGGGACAAGTCTCTGAATGTACTTGAGTGGCCCAGCCAGAGCCTGGACTTGAAAATAGCTGTACAGTAACACTCACCGTCCAACCTGACAGAGCTTGAGAAGATCTGCAGAGTAGAATGGGAGAAACTCCCCAAATACAGGTGTGCCAAGCTTGTAGCATCATACCCAAGAAGAATCCAGGCTGTAATCGCTGCCAAAGGTGCTTCAACAAAGTACTGAGTGAAGTGTCTTAATACTTATGTAAATGTGATCGTTCCGTTTTTTATTTGTAAGAAATTAGCAAAGTGCCTCTGAGGTCACTGTCAGGTCATGGGGGGGTCTGACACCTGAGTGTCCTTTCACTAACGAATGAGTCATGTCTGGAGGGGGAGGGGGGTGATGGTCATCCAGTCATATTCAAAGGGAATACTTCCTCTAGATAGCCTAGCTACCTGTTCCCTCTCTGCCCCTAGAGCTTAAAACTCCCATGTATGGTCAGTCATGGCTGACCCTGGCTCAGATTTTTCTAACCAGGAGGCGGGGCTTTCTGGTTGAGTGGGAGGAGTCCTACACATGAAGGCCATTGACTTCCCCATCAGCTCAAAGTCTGTCTGATAACGAGAGAGATAGTGTGGTCCTGGCAGGGGACAGTTGGACTACAGTACACTCCCTTAGTGGATCCCTGTTAGTGATACTAAGATAGAGCCTGTTTGCCCTTGACTCTAGTCCTTCAAGTGAATTAGTAACAGACTCTACTACCAGGGAATGTGCTGAAAAACGAACCACTTCTCACCACTGGTGGACCCCTACACACACACACAAACACACACACAAACACAAACACAAACGCATGCACACACACACACACACACACACACACACACACACACACACACACACACACACACACACACACACACACATACCTGGGTGCACGTTTTGGTTGTTGACATAGCACTACACAGCTGATTCAAATAACCAACTCATCATCAAGTTTGATGATGTTTCCCAAACTCTCATCTTCACATGACAATGTTACACTAACACAAACAAAGGACCAACCCTATTCAGGAACCAAATCCTAGAGGATGGGTTGGTGCACTGTAGTCATAGTGCCAGGGAGGAAAAACAAAACGTGCACCCAGGTGGGGCCAGGGGGGGGCCCAGGGACGAGTTTGGGAAGCCCTGACCAACACAACCTCTCATTGACAAAGGCCTTATTACAGTCTACCTCTGTGTTTTCTAATCCCCCTCCACCCCATCCTCTCCCTCTCCTCTTCCTCCTCTCCTCTCAGAGTCTCATCCCTGAAGCTCATCATGGCACATCCCACAATGCACCTGCTGCTGCTCAGCCTCCTCATCGCCACCGTGAGTTTGAGTTGTATACTCTACATACATGAACTCTTACGTTGATATTTGACTGTCACTGTTTGAGGAGTGAGACTTCTCTGGGTTCTGTTCCGGTTTGTTTCTGCAAGGTGAGCTTTGGCTCTGGTTGGCTTGGAAACGAGCCACAGGGCGTTGTGCCTCCCTCTGTGACTTATTAGCGTTACTGAAAGATTGAATGAAGGACGCACAGGCTCACGCAGGCCAGACAGTCTCCTTCAGTGGAAATCTGTAGAGTCGGTCAATGAGTAACTGTCCTTCTGCAAGGAGAGAGAGAACGTCTACCGCATGCTGTAGTGTTTTGTCCTTGAGAACACCAAGGGTTTTACATTTTCATTACAGCCTGGCACACCGGATTCAACTAATCAAGGTGTTCATTTATAGTTGAGTGATTGAATCAGGAGTGCAAGTACTGGGCTGGTGCAAAAATGTGCAGCTCTGGAGCTTTTCAACGACTGGAGTCCAGGAACACTGGTCTACTGTATATTCATCACGTGTTGTGATAGGCTGCTGGGAAAGGCCTGGAGAAGGGACCACTGGAGAACAAGGTTCTAGACGTGCCAGAGGGGACACCTGTACCCTACGCCCTCTACCAGGTAACACAAACACAAGCACATACACACACACACACACACACACACACACACACACACACACACACACACACACACACACACACACACACACACACACACACACCCCTGTCCCCTTCATTTCTGGTCTTTGTATTAATACATTCTCCCTCCGTCTGCAGTTCCAAGCATCCCACCTCGAGGTTGATGGGTTCAGATTGACAGGAGAGACTGAAGGAAAGATCAGCATCTCAGAGGACGGCTGGCTCTACCTGGAACAGACCCTGGACTGGGCCCACACAAAGACACATACTCTGGAGGTGACACACACACACACACACACACACACACACACACACACACACACACACACACACACACACACTGTAGAAGTTAACACACACACACACACACACTGTAGAAGTTAACGCACACACACAGTGTAGAAGATAACACACTAGAAGTTAACACACACACACACACACACACACACACTGTAGAAGCTAACACACACTGTAGAAGTCAACACACACTATAGAAGATAACACACACACACTGTAAAAGATAACACACACATACACTGTAGAAGTTAACACACACACTGTAGAATTTAACACACACTGTGGAAGATAACACACACACACACACTGTAGAAGATAACACACACACACACACACTGTAGAAGATAACACACACTGTAGAAGATAACACACACACACACACACACTATAGAAGTTAACACACACTGTAGAAGATAACACACACACACACACACTGTAGAAGTTAACACACTGTAGAAGATAACACACACACACTGTAGAAGTTAACATACACTGTAGAAGTTAACACACACACACTGTGGAAGATAACACACACTGTAGAAGATAACACACACACACACACACACACTATAGAAGTTAACACACACTGTAGAAGTTAACACACACACACACTGTAGAATATAACACATACACACACAGTAGAAGTTAACACACACTGTAGAAGTTAACACACACTGTAGAAGATAACACACACTGTAGAAGACAACACACACACACACACATTGTAGAAGTTAACACACACTGTAGAAGTTAACACACACACACACACTGTAGAAGATAACACACACTGTAGAAGTTAACACACACACACACACATTGTAGAAGTTAACACACACTGTAGAAGTTAACACACACACTGCAGAAGTTAACACACACTGTAGAAGTTAACACACACACACTGTAGAAGTTAACACTCACAGACACACACTGTAGAAGATAATACACACACACACACTGTAGAAGTTAACACACACACATACACACTGTAGAATTTAACACACACTGTAGAAGATAACACACACTGTAGAAGTTAACACACACTGTAGAGGTTAACACACATACTGTAGAAGATAACACACACACACAGACTGTAGAAGTTAACACACACAGACACACTGTAGAAGATAACACTCAGACACACACTGTAGAAGTTAACAAACACACTGTAGAAATTAACACACACACACACTGTAGAAGTTAACACTCACAGACACACACTGTAGAAGTTAACACACACACACACACACTGTAGAAGTTGACACACACAGACACACACTCTAGAAGTTAACACACACACTGTAGAAGTTAACACACACACATACTGTAGAGTTAACAGACACACACGGTAGAAGTTAACACACACAGACACACACTGTAGAAGTTCACACACACACACACACACACACACACACACACACTGTAGAAGTTAACACACACACACACACACTGTAGAAGTTAACACACACAGACACACACTGTAGAAGTTATTAACACACACGCACTGTAGAAGTTAATACATAGACACACACACTGTAGAAGTTAACACACACAGACACACACTGTAGAAGTTAACACACACGCACTGTAGAAGATAATACATAGACACACACACTGTAGAAGTTAACACACACAGACACACACTGTAGAAGTTAACACACACACACACACACTGTAGAAGTTAAAAACTTCTTCAGGATCGGTGGGTCCCCTGCGGGACTGTTGAGCTAACGTAGGCTAATGCGATTAGCATGAGGTTGTAAGTAAGAAGAACATTTCCCAGGACATAGACATATCTGATATTGGCAGAAAGCTTACATTTTGCACTGTCCAATTTACAGTAGCTATTACAGTGAAACCATGCTATTGTTTGAGAGTGCACAGTTTTGAACATGAAAAGTTATTAATAAACCAATTAGGTACATTTGGGCAGTCTTGATACAACATTTTTAACAGAAATACAATGGTTCATTGGATCAGTCTAAAACTTTGCACATACACTTCTGTCATCTAGTGGCCAAAATCTAAATTGCAGTTAAAATAAAACACGATGGTCTTTCTCTTGCATTTCAAAGGGGATGGTACAAAAAAATACAAAATAACGTTTTTTTTATTTTTTTTATTATCTTTTACCGGATCTATTGTTTTATATTCTCTTATATTACTTTCACATTTCCACAAATGTCAAAGTGTTTCCTTTCAAATGGAATCAAGAATTGGCTATGTCATTTTAGGCAAAAATTTAAAAAATGGGTCCGATCCTGAAGAGGTTTTAAACACACACAGACAAACACTATAGTAGTTAACATACACAGACAAACACTATAGTAGTTAACATACACAGACCACACAATGTAGTAGTGTTACAGGAATTAAATTCCTCTGTTTTAATACCCAATTAAAATCAAACACTCTGTCAATTCATAAGGATTTGTATGACCCTTATTTGTATAAAATGGACAGAGCCCAGTCTTAAACTCAACCAGCAGCTTTTATTCACGAGGGTACTGCACCTTACACATTTTACCACAGGTTATAAACTGAAAATGACGTCATTAGTTTTAGTACCAGCCCGTGTCATCTCCGCTCTACTACAATGTCTGTATGGTTCTCACATCGTCTCTCCCTATTAAGATGATACATGACCGAGCCTAGGCCAGCTGGTGTAGATAAGCCTTCTAGCCAGTCTGGCTATAAGTTCATTAATTTCTACCATGGTACAGACAGTCATTGTTCTAATTCTTGATTATATTTGCACACATTATATTCAGTACTAAGATTAAAAATAAAATTCATGCATATACAGTAACATAATAGTATTCTGATTAGTACATATACAGTAACTGATTAGTCAGTCCTGATTGAAATGTATACATAATTAGTCATCATTGATAAAAATTCCCTTAACAAGTAGTTAACATACACAGACAAACACTATAGTAGTTAACATACACAGACAAACACTATAGTAGTTAACATACACAGACCACACAATGTAGTAGTTAACATACACAGACCACACAATGTAGTAGTTAACATACACAGACAAACACTATTGTAGTTAACATACACAGACCACACACTGTAGTAGTTAACATACACAGACCACACAATGTAGTAGTTAACATACACAGACCACACACTGTAGTAGTTAACATACACAGACCACACAATGTAGTAATTAACATACACAGACCACACAATGTAGTAGTTAACATACACAGACCACACAATGTAGTAATTAACATACACAGACCACACACTGTAGTAGTTAACATACACAGACCACACACTGTAGTAGTTAACATACACAGACCACACAATGTAGTAATTAACATACACAAACCACACACTGTAGTAGTTAACATACACAGACCACACAATGTAGTAATTAACATACACAGACCACACACTATAGTAGTTAACATACACAGACCACACAATGTAGTAATTAACATACACAGAACATACACTGTAGTAGTTAACATACACAGACCACACACTATAGTAGTTAACATACACAGACCACATACTTCAAACATAAAGATATAAAACTGTATTTTTTTGTGAAGAATCAACAACAAGTGGGACACAATCATGAAGTGGAACGACATTTATTGGATATTTCAAACTTTTTTAACAAATCAAAAACTGAAAAATTGGGCGTGCAAAATTGGGGTATGTCTCTATCAGTCTTGCACATCGAGAGACTGACATTTTTTCCCATTCCTCCTTGCAAAACAGCTCGAGCTCTGTGAGGTTGGATGGAGAGCATTTGTGAACAGCAGTTTTCAGTTCTTTCCACAGATTCTCGATTGGATTCAGGTCTGGACTTTGACTTGGCCATTCTAACACCTGGATATGTTTATTTTTGAACCATTCCATTGTAGATTTTGCTTTATGTTTTGGATCATTGTCTTGTTGGAAGACAAATCTCCGTCCCAGTCTCAGGTCTTTTGCAGACTCCATCAGGTTTTCTTCCAGAATGGTCCTGAATTTGGCTCCATCCATCTTCCCATCAATTTTAACCATCTTTCCTGTCCCTGCTGAAGAAAAGCAGGCCCAAACCATGATGCTGCCACCACCATGTTTGACAGTGGGGATGGTGTGTTCAGGGTGATGAGCTGTGTTGCTTTTACGCCTGTCACACCCTGACCATAGTTTACTTTGTATGTTTCTATGTTTTGGTTGGTCAGGGTGTGATCTGAGTGGGCATTCTATGTTACATGTCTAGTTTGTCCAGTTCTATGTTCGGCCTGATATGGTTCTCAATCAGAGGCAGGTGTTCGTCATTGTCTCTGATTGGGAACCATATTTAGGTAGCCTGGGTTTCACTGTGTGTTTGTGGGTGATTGTTCCTGTCTATGTGTTTTTTTCACCAGATAGGCTGTTTAGGTTTTCGTTACGTTTTGGTTTTGTAGTATTGTATTGGAGATTCGTGTTTCGTATTATTAATAAACATGGATCGTAAATCACACGCTGCATTTTGGTCCGACTCTCCTTCGCATCAAGAAAACCGTTACAGAATCACCCACCACCAACGGACCAAGCAGCGTGTCAACAGGCAGGAGCAGCGCGAGGAGAAGCGCAATAAGGATTTCTGGACATGGGAGGAAATCCTCGACGGGAGAGGACCCTGGGCTAAACCAGGGGAGTGTAACCGTACTAAGGTGCAGCGGGAGAAGAAACAACAGGAACAGCCCAAGGAGGAGTACAGTATGGAGTATACTACTTGGGAGGAGATCGACAGGTGGGCGGCCGACCCAGGGAGAGTGCCGGAGCCCGCCTGGGATTCGCTGGAGCAGTGCGAGGAGGGTTACCGTAGAATGGAGGCGGTGAAAGCAGAGAGGCGCTGGTATGAGAAGGCAGCACGGCGACGCGGATGGAAGCCTGAGAGGCAGCCCCAAAAATTTCTTGGGGGGGGGCTAACAGGGAGTATGGCTATGCCAGGTAGGAGACCTGAGCAGACTCCCTGTGCTTACCGGGGGGCTAGAGAGACCGGACAGGCACCGTGTTATGCAGTGGTGCGCACGGTGTCTCCAGTGCGGGTGCATAGCCCGGTGCGGTATATTCCAGCTCCGCGTGTCTGCCGGGCTAGATTGAGCGTCGAGCCTAATGCCATGAAGCCGGCTCTACGCAGCTGGTCCCCAGTGCGTCTCCTTGGGCCGGCTTACATGGCACCAGCCTTGCGCTCGGTGTCTCCGGTTCGCCTGCATAGCCCAGTGCGGGCTATTCCACCTCGCCGCACTGGCAGGGCGACCGTGAGCATTCAACCAGGTAAGGTTGGGCAGGCTCGGTGCTCAAGAGCTCCAGTGCGCCTGCACGGTCCGGTCTTTCCAGTACCACCTCCACACCCCAGCCCTCCGGTAGCAGCTCCCCGCACCAGGCTTCCTGTGCGTGTCCTTGGCCCAGTACCACCAGTGCCAGCACCACGCATCAGGCCTACAGTGCGCCTCGCCTGTCCAGCGCTGTCGGAGCCCTCCTCCTCTCCAGCGCTGTCGGAGTCTCCCGCCTGTTTAGCGCTGTCAGAGCTTTCCGCCTCTACAGCGCTGCCGGAGTCTCCCGCCTGTTCGGAACTGTCAGTCTGCAAGGAGCTGTCAGTCTGCAAGGAGCTGTCAGTCTGCAAGGAGCTGCCAGTCTGCAAGGAGCTGCCAGTCTGCAAGGAGCTGCCAGTCTGCAAGGAGCTGCCAGTCTGCATAGAGCTGTCAGTCTGCATAGAGCTGCCAGTCTGCAGGGAGCTGCCAGTCTGCAAGGAGCCGCCAGAGCTGCCAGTCTGCAGGATGCCGCCAAAGCTGCCAGTTTGCAAGGAGCCGCCAGAGCTGCCAGTCTGCAAGGAGCCGCCAGAGCTGCCAGTTAGCATGGAGCCGCCAGAGCCGCCAGTTAGCATGGAGCAGCCAGGGCCGCCAGTCAGCATGGAGCAGCCAGGGCCGCCAGTCAGCATGGAGCAGCCAGGGCCGCCAGTCAGCATGGAGCAGCCAGGGCCGCCAGTCAGCATGGAGCAGCCAGAGCAGCCAGTCAGCATGGAGCAGCCAGAGCAGCCAGTCAGCATGGAGCAGCCAGAGCTGCCAGTCAGCATGGAGCAGCCAGAGCTGTCAGTCAGCATGGAGCAGCCAGTCAGCATGGAGCAGCCAGAGCTGCCAGTCAGCATGGGGCAGCCAGTCAGCATGGAGCAGCAAGAGCTGCCAGTCAACCAGACTCTTCCAGATCTGCCAGTCGACCAGACTCTTCCAGATCTGCCAGTCGACCAGACTCTTCCAGATCTGCCAGTCGACCAGACTCTTCCAGATCTGCCAGTCGACCAGACTCTTCCAGATCTGCCAGTCGACCAGACTCTTCCAGATCTGCCAGTCGACCAGACTCTTCCAGATTCTCCAGTCAGCCAGGATCTGCTAGATCCAACTATCTGCCTGGGCTTCCTCTCAGTGCTGAGCTTCCTCTCAGTGCAGAGCTACCCATCAGTCCCGAGCTACCTCTGTCCCGAGCTGCCCCTCTGTCCCGAGCGGTCATTAAGGAGGGTAACCTATCTAGGGACGCTAAGGAGGTGGACTAAAACTATTATGGAGTGGGGTCCACGTCCAGCGCCAGAGCCGCCACCGCGGACAGATGCCCACCCAGACCCTCCCCTATAGGTTCAGGTTTTGCGGCCGGAGTCCGCACCTTGGGGGGGGGGTACTGTCACACCCTGACCATAGTTTACTTTGTATGTTTCTATGTTTTGGTTGGTCAGGGTGTGATCTGAGTGGGCATTCTATGTTACATGTCTAGTTTGTCCAGTTCTATGTTCGGCCTGATATGGTTCTCAATCAGAGGCAGGTGTTCGTCATTGTCTCTGATTGGGAACCATATTTAGGTAGCCTGGGTTTCACTGTGTGTTTGTGGGTGATTGTTCCTGTCTATGTGTTTTTTTCACCAGATAGGCTGTTTAGGTTTTCGTTACGTTTTGGTTTTGTAGTATTGTATTGGAGATTCGTGTTTCGTATTATTAATAAACATGGATCGTAAATCACACGCTGCATTTTGGTCCGACTCTCCTTCGTATGAAGACGAAACTCGTTACAACGCCAAACATAACGTTTTGCATTGTTGCCAAAAAGTTCAATTTTGGTTTCATCTGACCAGAGCACCTTCTTCCACATGTTTGGTGTGTCTCCCAGGTGGCTTCTGGCAAACTTTAAAAAACACTTTTTATGGATATCTTTAAGAAATGGCTTTCTTCTTGCCACTCTTCCATAAAGGCCAGATTTGTGCAATATACGACTGATTGTTGTCCTATGGACAGAGTCTCCCACCTCAGCTGTAGATCTCTGCAGGTTATCCAGAGTGATCATGGGCCTCTTGGCTGCATCTCTGATCAGTCTTCTCCTTGTATGAGCTGAAAGTTTAGAGGGACGGCCAGGTCTTGGTAGATTTGCAGTGGTCTGATACTCCTTCCATTTCAATATTATCGCTTGCACAGTGCTCCTTGGGATGTTTAAAGCTTGGGAAATATTTTGTATCCAAATCCGGCTTTAAACTTCTTCACAACAGTATCTCGGACCTGCCTGGTGTGTTCCTTGTTCTTCATGATGCTCTCTGCGCTTTTAACGGACTCGAGCAATAGTTGTTGTGCTGACAGAATTAACATTTTCAAATATATCATTATCAGCCAGCACTCTATCTTGAATCTCCCACAGTTTATTGCATTGTTGACAACAACCATGTCAACAATAGCATTTTCCTGCGCATCTGAAAATATTTTTCCTCTTCCCCCTGTTGGGGGCAGCCTTTGGGTCCTGTTGTAAAAATATATTTTACAGTCAAACTTACTGTAATATATATCTGTGTAAATATTCTATAATTGCAATACAAAATAGATTCCTGTAATGTTTTCATTTACTTTAAGGATGTAACTCTCACCTGTTTGCATGATGGAAAATTCGCATTACAGATGCCACTGTGGATCTTTGCAGATTGGGTTGCACCCTCAACCCTGCCTCTCTCAATGAGAGACCATGGTTCACGACATGGTCTATAAGTGTAGCCCTTATTTCATCTGAAATAACAGCTCTTTGTCTTCTTTGTCTTCCTCCACGCATCCGCCCTCTCCCTGCCACCCTTCTCCCTCCACGAACCCACCTTCCTTGTTCCATTTCCAAAATGAGTCTTTCTGAGCTCTACCCATATATATTGTAATATGTCTGTGTGTTCATTAACAAGTCTTTCAGCTGAAATTGCAATCAGCAGTGTTTGAAAGGCACAAGGCTGAAATCTATTCCGTTTTGAATGTGTGGTTCACAGTTTTGACAGCAGTGTGTTAGCATTTGAACAAAGTGCTGTAAATCCACAGTGTTGTGCAGGTTGTGGTTAAAGTCATGGGATAAGTGTGTAGAGTTTTGAAAACTGTGTTCAAGCAATGAAAAACGAACTAGAGTTTGGTCCACATGAACTGCTGCTGTGCAGACTGTAGTTAGAGTTTTGCACATGTGACTCCAGTTGTGTCCACTGTCGTTTAGCAATCGAAAAAAAACTGTAATACCTAAACTTAACCTTAAACACATCCAAATTTGACATTTGGAACAACTTGGATGAACTTCTAATTCTGATGTGAGACTGTGAGAGCTGGTAGGACACACAAACAGACATACACACACTGTCGATTCACAGATCTGTCAAGTACCTGCATGCACACACATACACAATGTCATTTAGTATAGACCCACACACACATCCCAGCTTCATGTTGTTGTTGTTGTTGTTGTTGTAGCTGGAGGCCTTAGTGGGTTCAGAACCAGTGGAAGGTCCAGTCATCATCACCATCAACGTGTTGGATGTCAACAACCACGCCCCGTCCTTCAACCAGACTGACTACATCGGCATCGTCAGGGAACGTACCCCCGCAGGTCTGTCTGCCTGTCACTCTGTCTGTCACTCTGTCTGACTGACTGTTTGTCTGTCTGGGTGTGTTCATTATGTGTGTGTGTGTGTTGTAGGTGTTCCATTTGCGCGTGTGTTTGCTACTGACCTGGACGACCCAGAGTCTCCCAACGCCCATCTGAGTTACACCCTGGTCTCCCAGATCCCCAACAGAGACAACACCTTGTTCTTCGAGATCAACAGCAACACAGGAGAGATTTCTACTACTGCCGAGGGTAACACACACACACACACTCCCGGAGATCCTCAAAGTGCACACACATAGATCATCCCAGATGTTGTGGTCTCTAATCTCATCCTGTATGAGTGCTAATCTGTGAGTTCTGCATCCTTTAATCTCACACCAGCCCAGATCACCACAACTCAACTCTCATGCTCCAGATTAACACATCAGATTAACACATGCTTGGTGTCAGATTGACCACGTGATTATGTTACTGATTACAGCTGTGTGTGTGTGTGTGTGTGTGTGTGTGTGTGTGTGTGTGTGTGTGTGTGTGTGCGTGCGTGCGTGCGTGCGTGCGTGCGTGCGTGCGTGCGTGCGTGCGTGCGTGCGTGCGTGCGTGTGTGTGTGTGTGTGTGCGTGCGTGTGTGTGTGCGTGTGTGTGTGTGTGTGCTCCTGCAGGAGAGCGTCTGCTGAAGGCCAGAGAAAGTGTTATTCATTCCAGAGGAGGGGACTTCAGTGATTCTCTGAAGAAGAGGTTTGATGACTACTGCACCCCCACAGGGGACATCCCTTATGAACTCAACCCCTTCTACAGCTGTGTGCAATCAGCAGGTCTGTGTGTACTTTACTATATTTACTTGTAGTTTAAGATGAAACTATAAAATCACTATTGTCAGGTAAACCTGACCAAGATGGTCCAAATAGATAGATGATTGAGCCCATAGCAGACCACAAGGGGGGGGGATAAAGAGAAAAAGAGGAGGGCATCTCAGAGAGGATGCAAATAGAGCAGAGCACATGCAGACACTTGGAAACATGTCAGGCAGAGAGAGAGAGAGAGGGGGGGGGGGATAAAGAGAGAGATAGGGATAGAGAGAGCGAGAAGGATAGAGAGAGTGAGGGATAGAGACAGAGGCATAGAGAGCGAGGGATAGATAGATTAATTCAAGTGATTAAAGCTGATTATGAGGTTAATGGTGTGATTGAGAGGCTGCTGAACAGAACCTCCTCTACATAATGTTGTTGAATTCAGCTGTGGCCACTGGCCAGAGCAGCCTGACCTCTCACCTCTGACCCCTGTGTTGTCACACAGAGAGGCCCGAGGTCATGCTCAGATATTACCGTATAGTACACTACTACTAGTACACTACTTTTGTCCAGGGCCCTACGTTTGGCCAGTTCATCCATAGACATACAGGGCGACAGTCAAACACAGTGTGCCATATGGGAAATAAGGAATCATTTGGGCCTGTCTTCTTCGGTGGTGCCTGTGTATTGACTGTGAATGGTCCTGTTTCTTCCTCTGTGGTTGTAGAGTCTCGGAGGCTGAACCCTCTGGAAGACCCAGACTTCACGCTGATAGTTCGTGTGGAGGACATGGGCGGGGAGTCGGTGAACGCTCTCAACGGTAACGCGAGGGTTAAAATTGTCGTGCAGGAGAACCTGTGGGTCAATCCTGGACCGATCAACCTCAGAGAACAGTTGAAAGGGATATACCCCATGCCCATAGGCAAGGTACAGCAGGGGTGGAAATCACACTCACACAATCACTATAGGTGCCCCAGTACTAAGGAAACTGTTTAGAAAACACTAAGGACCTAAAGAGACTGTTTAGAAAACACTAAGGACCTAAAGAGACTGTTTAGAAAACGCTAAGGACATAACGAGACTCTCTAGAAAACACTAAGGACCTAAAGAGACTGTTTAGAAAACACTAAGGGCATAAAGAGACTCTCTAGAAAACACTAAGATCCTAAAGAGACCGTTTAGAAAACACTAAGAACCTAAAGAGACTGTTTAGAAAACACTAAGGACCTAAAGAGACTGTTTAGAAAACACTAAGAACCTAAAGAGACTGTTTAGAAAACACTAAGAACCTAAAGAGACTGTATAGAAAACACTAAGAACCTAAAGAGACTGTTTAGAAAACACTAAGGACCTAAAGAGACTGTTTAGAAAACACTAAGAATCTAAAGAGACTGTTTAGAAAACAGTAAGAACCTAAAGAGACTGTTTAGAAAACACTAAGAACCTAAAGAGACTGTTTAGAAAACACTAAGAACATAAAGAGACTCTCTAGAAAACACTAAGGACCTAAAGAAGACTGTTTAGAAAACACTAAGGACATAAAGAGACTCTCTATAAAACACTAAGGACCTAAAGGAGACTGTTTAGAAAACACTGAGAACCTACAGAGACTGTTTAGAAAACAGTAAGAACCTAAAGAGACTGTTTAGAAAACACTAAGAACCTAAAGAGACCCTCTAGAAAACACTAAGAACCTAAAGAGACTCTAGAAAACACTAAGAACCTAAAGAGACTGTTTAGAAAACAGTAAGAACCTAAAGAGACTGTTTAGAAAACAGTAAGAACCTAAAGAGACTGTTTAGAAAACAGTAAGAACCTAAAGATACTGTTTAGAAAACACTAAGAACCTAAAGAGACTCTCTAGAAAACAGTAAGAACCTAAAGAGACTCTCTAGAAAACACATAATCAGCATGCATACCTTAAATTTTATATCCTATTGACATCACTGCATGATTAAAGGAAAATGTTACATATAAAGCAGTAAAGATACAGGACATATCTATAGCTGTCTCTCTGTCTGTCTGTCTGTCTGTCTGTCTGTCTGTCTGTCTGTCTGTCTGTCTGTCTGTCTGTCTGTCTGTCTGTCTGTCTGTCTGTCTGTCTGCCTGCCTGTCTGTCTGCCTGTCTGTCTGTCTGTCTGTCTGTCTGTCTGTCTGTCTGTCTGTCTGTCTGTCTGTCTGACTGACTGACTGACTGACTGACTGTCTGTCTGTCTGTCTGTCTGTCTGTCTGTCTGTCTGTCTGTCTGTCTGACTGTCTGATGTCTCCCTGCAGGTCCAGTCTAATGATCCCAGTGCCTTCTACAGGCTGGTACAGAAAGAACGGGAGCTGACGTTCCCCTTCAATGTCACGGAGGAAGGAGACATTCTGCTGACTGAGGAGCTGGACAGAGAGGACAAGGCCATGGTAACCAGCTAGTCCTCCTCATCACAATCACTATCTAACACTCTGGTCCCAAGCAGCATTATTTAATGGAGTACTGTCCATCACTGGATAGTTCACATAAAAATAAATGTGTGTGTGTGTGTGTGTGTTCCAGTACATCCTGGTGGTGTTTGCTGAGGATAGCTATGGTAACCAGGTAGACCCTCCCCTGGAAGTGCAGGTGGTGGTGGACGATGTGAATGATAACGCTCCAATCTGTGAGGAGGAACTCAGTGTGTTTGAAGTGCAGGAGAACGAACCCACAGGTAACTAACTACTGGATGTGTGTGTGTGTGTGATAGGTTGGAGATGTGTGATTCACTACACAGCCAGAAGTATATGGACACCCCTTTAAATTAGTGGATTCGGCTATTTAAGCCATAGCAGCAAATGGGGGACCAACTCAATATTAATGCCCATGATTTTGGAATGAGATGTTTGACGAGCAGGTGTCCACATACGTACTTTTACATTTCATTGACCCTGATGTGCATTCCATAAATGTATGAAAAGTCTCGTATCTTGTGACTTTGATGTTAGGACTGTGTTGTGACTGATGTTAGGACTGTGTTGTGACTGATGTTAGGACTGTGTTGAGGCTGGTGTTAGGACTGTGTTGAGACTGGTGTTAGGACTGTGTTGTGACTGATGTTAGGACTGTGTTGTGACTGATGTTAGGACTGTGTTGTGACTGATGTTAGGACTGTGTTGTGGCTGATGTTAGGACTGTGTTGAGACTGGTGTTAGGACTGTGTTGAGACTGGTGTTAGGACTGTGTTGTGACTGATGTTAGGACTGTGTTGTGACTGATGTTAGGACTGTGTTGAGGCTGGTGTTAGGACTGTGTTGAGGCTGGTGTTAGGACTGTGTTGAGACTGATGTTAGGACTGTGTTGAGGCTGGTGTTAGGACTGTGTTGAGGCTGGTGTTAGGACTGTGTTGTGACTGATGTTAGGACTGTGTTGTGACTGATGTTAGGACTGTGTTGAGACTGGTGTTAGGACTGTGTTGAGACTGGTGTTAGGACTGTGTTGAGACTGGTGTTAGGACTGTGTTGAGACTGATGTTAGGACTGTGTTGTGACTGATGTTAGGACTGTGTTGTGACTGATGTTAGGACTGTGTTGAGACTGATGTTAGGACTGTGTTGAGACTGGTGTTTGGACTGTGTTGAGACTGGTGTTAGGACTGTGTTGAGACGTGTTAGGACTGTGTTGTGGCTGGTGTTAGGACTGTGTTGAGACTGGTGTTAGGACTGTGTTGAGACTGATGTTAGGACTGTGTTGAGACTGATGTTAGGACTGTGTTGAGGCTGGTGTTAGGACTGTGTTGAGACTGGTGTTAGGACTGTGTTGAGACTGATGTTAGGACTGTGTTGAGGCTGGTGTTAGGACTGTGTTGAGGCTGGTGTTAGGACTGTGTTGAGACTGGTGTTAGGACTGTGTTGAGACTGATGTTAGGACTGTGTTGAGACTGGTGTTAGGACTGTGTTGAGACGTGTTAGGACTGTGTTGAGACTGGTGTTAGGACTGTGTTGAGACTGGTGTTAGGACTGTGTTGAGACGTGTTAGGACTGTGTTGTGGCTGGTGTTAGGACTGTGTTGAGACTGGTGTTAGGACTGTGTTGAGACTGATGTTAGGACTGTGTTGAGGCTGGTGTTAGGACTGTGTTGAGGCTGGTGTTAGGACTGTGTTGTTATATTAAAGGTATGTGTGTTCAGAGCTGAAGCATTCTAATAGTAACTCATATAACTTGTATGATTGGTTCCTCTGGGTTCCAGGCAGCCCAGTCGGACATCTGATGGTGCATGATGCTGATGATGACAACACACCCAACGCACTGCTCTCCTATTCGTTGGTGACCCAAACCCCTTCCTCCGTCTTTACCATCGATGGCATCAGCGGCCGCATCCAGACCAAGCAGATGCTCCAACGCAGAGATGCAACAGAGTACCACCTCACTGTCAGAGTAAACGACCCAGGTACATGCACACACACACTTGACCTTTGTCTAAAAGTTTGAACAGCACAGACACGTGTTTGCTTCAATGGGCCCTCATATACTGTTGTGTGTCTTCGTCAGGTTTCAGCACAGAATGTAAGGTCCTCATCAAGGTTATCGACATCAACAATGAGCTGCCCATCTTCGAGATGAATGACGTGAGACATACCTGAGACACACACCTGAGTTTCATAGATGCTTTAGTTGGTATGGGTTGTTGACCTGTGACCTTTAATACTCTCTCTCTCTCTCTTTGTCTCTCTTTCTCGCTAACTTTCTCTCTCCCTCTCTCTGTCTCTCTCTCTCCCTCCCTCTCTCTCTCTCTCTGTCCCTCTCTCTGTCTCTCTCTCTCTCTCTCTCTCTCTCTCTCTCTCTCTCTCTCTCTCTCTCTCTTTCTCTCACGCTCCCTCTCTGTCTCTCTCTGTCTCCCTCTCTCTCTGTCTCTCTGTAGTATGGTAGTCACAACCTGTCTGAAGACACAGCTCTAGGCCACACCCTCCTGACAGTGAAAGCCACAGACGCTGACGACCCTGGAACAGGAAGCTCCCGCATCGAGTTCCACATAACCGCTGGCAACGAAGATGGAGTTTTCGCCATGGAGACAGACGACAATGGGGAGGGCAGGCTTGTTGTTGCTAAGGTAACTTACTGAAAGACACCTACGAAAGGTCAGATTTTGATAGGTGATGATAAAGATGATAAGCTGATGCTAGATCTATGGTTGTATTGATTATTAAAGGAAACGTCCACCAGCAGGCTGAAACAAACCCACAAAAACGCTTCCATTTTGCTCCAGAATGCTCACAGACCTCTCTCTCCCTTCCTCCCCCCTCCCTTCCTCCCCCTCTCTCTCCCTTCCTCCCCCCTCCCTTCCTCCCCCTCTCTCTCCCTTCATCCCCCGTCTCTCCCTTCCTCCCCCCTCACTTCCTCCCCCTCTCTCTCCCTTCCTCCCCCTCCCTTCCTCCCCCTCTCTCTCCCTTCATCCCCCCTCTCTCCCTTCCTCCCCCTCTCTCTCCCAACCTCCCCCCTCCCTTCCTCCCCCTCTCTCTCCCTTCCTCCCCCCTTGATCTCTCTTCCTCCCCCTCTCTCTCCCTTCCTCCCCCCTCGATCTCCCTTCGTCCCCCTTCTCTCTTCCACCCTCCCCTCTCTCCCTCCTTCTCGCCTCTTTCTCCAGACTCTGAACTATGAGACTGCTTCCTCCTATAAGCTACAGATTGATGCTCGTAACCCAGAGCCGCTGGTGAGCGGTCTCGAGTACGGCGCTGAGTCGTCCGCCGTGGTCTCGGTGGCGATCAGTGACGTTGATGAGGCTCCAGTGTTTGACATGGACATTCTGGATGTCACGGTGCCAGAGGACACCAAGGAGGGAGCTACGCTGCTCAAAATAGACGCCAAGGACCCAGAGGGAAAAGAGATACTGTAATCACATTATGAGAGGGGCTGATGTTGTATGTGTGTTATGGCTCTGTTAGTGTATATTTTGTGCTCTAACTGTGTGTGTATTGTAGGTTCAAGATGGAGGGAGACACTAAGGGTTGGTTGGAGATTGATCCTGCTACTGGAGAGATAAAGATAAAGAATAAAGCTGTGCTGGACAGAGAGACGGTGGAGGCCTTCCACTTTACTGTTGTCGCCTTCGAGAAAGGTGACGAACACACATATGTATATTTCGGATACTTTTTTGACCCACACACTGCCAGTTTGAGTCCAGGTTAGAGAATATCCATAATGAATAATATCTCTCCACCCCCAGCCAATCCAGAGCTGTCCTCAGAGCGTGAGGTGTCTGTGAGGCTGCTGGATGTGAATGACAATGTCCCCAAGCTGACAGAGAACCAGGCCTTCATCTGTGTGAAGAAGCCCCAGCCTATAGTCCTGACGGCCCTGGACGCGGACGCAGACCCTTTCGGAGCACCTTTCACATTCAGCCTGGCCCAGGGCAAGAAGTCCCCCAACTGGGACCTAAGCGCTGTGGACGGTACACATTTGTTAGACAAGACTACATCTCCTAGAGATCCTGTCTATTAATGTGCTTCCGTGCTGATGTGGGATTGTGTCTCTTCCCTTGGTTTCCTGTAGGTACGTCTGCTAAACTGACCATGAAGAAATCTCCCAGCGAGGACAAAACCTTCCTAATCCCCATCAACATCAAAGACACCGCTGGCATGGGCATCACACAGAAGTTTGAGGGTGAGTGGTTACAGCCAGCTGTGTATGATAGCACCCATCACACACAAGAGAGTGGGTGTCTGATGTGTGTGTTCTCCCTACAGTGCGAGTGTGTAACTGCACAGAGCTGGGATACTGTTTCACCGAGCCGGGCGTTCATGCAGGGGTGTTAGGAATGCCCACCACCATCGGAATCCTGGTTGGAACTGTCGGATTCATCGGTGAGTAACAGGCGCTGTTGTTCACTGGTGTTGTTGCTATGCACTGCACTTTAAGGGAAGAGGGCGGAGTGGGACAATACTAAGACCTAACTGTAGCATAAAACGTTGTATTGTTGTTGATAGTTTTTCTTGTTCTTTTTGACTAATCTCTCATGGACAGACTAATCGAGTATCTAACGCAATTATGCAGGATTTTAGTTCTGGGTTTCCGATAATATGTTTTGACTGTTATTGACGGGTGATGTCACTTCCTCCCTAGCCCTGGTCCTGATCATCGCTTTCCATCGTATAAAGAAGGACAACCAGAAGAAAGCCTTGCTGGGAGAAACGGACGCCATTCTCTAGAAACATATGAGATAGCATGTGTTTGTTTAATTGTTATATTTCTGAAGAACAGATCTACTTTGATTGGTTGTATGCACGTTATAAATACTACCTGGTTTCGTCATAATCATGCGCTCATGCAGCTCAATAACTTATTTCCCTTGTCAGTGAATTTTGTCTGTATTTAGAATTTAGACTGTCCATTCTCAGCTAGTGTGTCTTGACTGGCTGTGCACTGTGTGTGACAGTTCAAACACTCCATTTCAAGCTGCTTGCTGTAATTGTGTAGTCTGTTGCTCAGAGACTTTAGTTCACTGTTTGCCCCTGACTGTTGTTTGTGGTTGATACTGTCTTTATACTGATACTCCATGATGTTTTTTTGATGAGGCCTGATATTAGTGAAGATGCTAGCTAGCCGAGGGTTAAATTAGGACGGTTCCACCACTTTAGAATGGGAGAAAGACTGCCTACAGTAAAGAATAGAAATGACCATGGAAAAACAACCGATGTTGGAGACAGTTCCAACACCTAAACATCCCTTGGTGTTAACTGTTTGACAAGTCCAGTGTAAATGAGTGCCTGGTGAATGTCTGAGTGTGTACCAAGGTTATTATAGTTTTGTGATTTTCTATTCAATTTTATTTCTATTACGTTTTAGATTTTAAAAAAAATTCTGTTTAGTTTCCATTCGGTTTCAGACTTCATTTACTAGTTTTTATTCTGTTTCAGTACGATAAAAAAACATATTTAGTTTTTATATTATTCAGTTGTAGTTTGTTTCAGTTGTAGTTTCAGTTTCAGTTGTAGTTTCAGTTTCAGTTGTAGTTTCAGTTGTAGTTTCAGTTTCAGTTTCAGTTGTAGTTTCAGTTACAGTTGTAGTTTCAGTCACAGTTGTAGTTTCAGTTGTAGTTTCAGTTTCAGTTGTAGTTTCAGTTTCAGTTGTAGTTTCAGTTACAGTTGTAGTTTCAGTTGTAGTTTTAGTTTCAGTTTCATTTTTTTGTGTGAAGGGACAGAAAGTAGCCTCAAGTGTCCTTATGCTAGGGGCCATGTATGTGTTGTAGGACTATAGCAGGGTACTCCAGTACAATTTGAGATGGTCTGCTCACACACATTTCCTAGGTGGCAAAAGTCCTGATGGATATTTTCATTTATCGGCGTAGTAACAAACCCCCACCTCACAATCCATGCCACACCAAACTGTTCAAACCGATCACACCCTTCTTGTTGGTAGAGAGAATCATTTGTTGTTTTAAAGCTCATTGTCGGCTATTCTACATATTATCCACGTCTCATACGTTTTCACATGATACCGGGAGTCGAATCCTCAGTGAATTACAAAATTAAAACAATAGCTATCTCCCGGTCTTTATCCTGAAATTCTTTGTGGGTGCTGTACAGATGAACTTTGAGGTTGTGGGATGCAGGGTGGTATGCTGCCAGCCAGCAGCATACCACCCTGCATCCCACTGCTGCCAGCCAGCATACCACCCTGCATCCCACTGCTGCCAGCCAGCATACCACCCTGCATCCCACTGCTGCCAGCCAGCAGCATACCACCCTGCATCCCACTGCTGCCAGCCAGCAGCATACCACCCTGCATCCCACTGCTACATACCACCCTGCATCCCACCCTGCATCCCACTGCTACATACCACCCTGCATCCCACCCTGCATCCCACTGCTGCATACCACCCTGCATCCCACTGCTGCATACCACCCTGCATCCCACTGCTGCATACCACCCTGCATCCCACTGCTACATACCACCCTGCATCCCACTGCTACATACCACCCTGCATCCCACCCTGCATCCCACTGCTACATACCACCCTGCATCCCACCCTGCATCCCACTGCTGCATACCACCCTGCATCCCACTGCTGCATACCACACTGCATCCCACTGCTGCATACCACCCTGCATCCCACTGCTGCATACCACCCTGCATCCCACTGCTGCATACCACCCTGCATCCCACTGCTGCATACCACCCTGCATCCCACTGCTGCATACCACCCTGCATCCCACTGCTGCATACCACCCTGCATCCCACTGCTGCATACCACCCTGCATACCACTGCTGCGTCCCACACCCTGCATACTACCCTGCACCCTGATCCCCAGGGCAGTGAAGGGGACATTGCCCTGTGTAGAGTGCTGTCTTTTGGATGGGATGTTAAACGGATGTCCTGACTCTCTGTGGTCATTAAAAATCCCATTACTTATCATAAGAGCAAGGGTGTTAACCCTGATGTCATGACAAAATTCCCAACCTGGTCCCATTCCCATCATGACCACCTAATCACCCCCCCCTCTACAATGTAAAGCCATTGGAGTACCTCAGTTGGTAGAAAAGTGATATATAAATCCAATAAAGGATTATTAGCTTCTGACACTACAATAAATTTGCTTTTGTCCTTTCCAGCAATGTACTCCAAATAATCCGATAATAGGCTTTGTGTTGTGTTTGGTGTTGTGTTTGCTGCTGCCATTGTTCTCGCTCATGCTTCCTGCTCGCCCTCAGATTTCTTCCATTAGCTAGCGATGCAGCGATGCACCAGCTAGGCCTATTTGAAACATCGCCATCTACTGGCAGCATTTACCCTCCAGATTCAGAAGTTCGAAAACCCCATTAGAGAAAAAAGCTTCAAAACCACATTAGAGTTTAGAAGGTTTAGAAGGAAAAAAACAACAACTGAACACAATTCATGATGGTTTTAATTATATTTTAGTTTGTTGTGCAGTCAAAGATAATAGTTCCAGTATAGTTTTCGTTTTTCAGTTTACTCAATTGTTTTTCCAATTTTTGTTTTTATTTAATTTTCATTTCAGTTTTCGTTTACTATTATAACCTTGGTGTGTGCAACACAGTAATGGAGAGAGGAGTGGGGAAAATGTCTGTCTGAATAAAGGCTATCTGGACCTACTGCTTTTGAGTAAAATGGTTTGCTTTGGTCTGAGAGAGGAATGTAATATTATGTGTATGTGTGTTTGCTTTGGTCTGAGAGAGGAATGTAATATTATGTGTATGTGAGAAGGTTGTGAGAGGAATGTAGGTGCGTGCTTGTGTATGTTTGTTTGCTTTGGGCTGAGAGAGGAATGTAATATTATGTGTGTGTGCTTTGGGCTGAGAGAGGAATGTAATATTATGTTTGTTTGCTTTGGGCTGAGAGAGGAATGTAATATTATGTGTGTGTGCTTTGGGCTGAGAGAGGAATGTAATATTATGTGTATGTGAGAAGGTTGTGAGAGGAATGTAATGTTATGTGTATGTGAGAGGAATGTAATGTTATGTGTATGTGAGAAGGTTGTGAGAGGAATGTAATGTTATGTGTATGTGAGAAGGTTGTGAGAGGAATGTAGGTGCGTGCTTGTGTATGTGTGTGTGCTTTGGGCTGAGAGAGGAATGTAATATTATGTGCATGTGAGAAGGTTGTGAGAGGAATGTAATGTTATGTGTATGTGAGAAGGTTGTGAGAGGAATGTAGGTGCGTGCTTGTGTATGTGTGTGTGCTTTGGGCTGAGAGAGGAATGTAATATTATGTGCATGTGAGAAGGTTGTGAGAGGAATGTAGGTGCGTGCTTGTGTGTTTGCTTTGGGCTGAGAGAGGAATGTAATATTATGTGTATGTGAGAAGGTTGAGAGAGGAATGTAGGTGCGTGCTTGTGTATGTGAGAAGGTTGAGAGAGGAATGTAGGTGCGTGCTTGTGTATGTTTCTGAAAGGTAGTGATGAGGTAACTGTAATAACCATTAAAACTTCTCTACTCTGGTCATAACTGCAGAGAAGTCCGCCATGTTGATTGTACAGCAGCAGCTTTTTATACCTCTGTGAAAAGGCTTCTGATGAGGAATA
Source organism: Oncorhynchus clarkii lewisi (assembly GCF_045791955.1). Classification (NCBI taxonomy): domain Eukaryota; kingdom Metazoa; phylum Chordata; class Actinopteri; order Salmoniformes; family Salmonidae; genus Oncorhynchus; species Oncorhynchus clarkii. The sequence continues at coordinate 10,846,300 of NC_092149.1, read as the reverse complement.
CTCATTATAGGTGGTATTTCAGTGGTATAACACCTGAGAATGAGTACATTAGTTTATGTAGGTCTTTCTCCTTCTGCCTGTTTTTGTGTCTACCTGTCATTCTGTCCTCAATGCTACTGAGCTGAATGATGATGACTCGTCTCAAGGAGAGAGAGAAAGAAAGAGAAATAAAGAGAGAAAGAGAGAGGGGGATAGGGAAGAACTGAAGAGTTGTCTTAATGGTACTGGGAGAATGAAAGCGAATTATCTCTCTGCAAATGATTTCACAGCTATTCTTTCAAAATAATGTTTATTTATTGTAAAGACACATACTGATGTAATCAGTTAATGGGGGCACCTGTCAATGATTTTAGAGTTTGAAATAATTCTGATTTAAATGGTTTCTTTGTCCAGATCCTTCTACACTTGTAAGATATCCAGACACAATGTGTGCCTGACTACCTCCAGAGGTTTGCCAGGATGATCTGATCACAATCAGATCACAATGTGCCTTTTGACTGTCTAAAAATGTGGGCACAATCAGAATGTGGACAAGATCAGGACAAAAGACGCAAGTTAGAACCATGCAGGTATAAACGGGCCTAGTGTGTGTGTGGAGACAGAGCGGAGTTTAGGTTTCAGAGCTCATAAAATGCATCTAAGCATCAGACAACTTTTATTGTTTACCCCTGGGTCCACTCTGCTCTCGTAACCTGGTAACGCATTCCATAACAACAGACCCAAACACACCCACCAGAGAGACATAGAGACAGAGAGACGCGAGACAGAAGAGATGAAGTGATAGGATGTCGTTACTGTTACAAAACACAAATGTATACAGGTCAGTGTGTGTGTGTTTGTGTCATCACAGCTTCTCATGACCATCAACTGACCTCTGATCTCTCCGCCCATGCAACACATATCACCAGAACGGCCCTTACAGGGGTGTCCTTTAACTGTGTGTGCATGTGGCATGTGTGTGTTTTTGTATGCCAGTTTGTGTGTGTTACAAATTCCTATTCAACTTAAAAAATCTAATGTAGCACCATCAACACGCTGTTCAGCAAGACACAAAATACTGTTTTGCGAGGAAATGAAGAATGAAATGAAATGAAGAAGAAATGAAGAAGAATGAAGAAATGAACCTTTTAACATTGACAATAGAGTCTACATGTTTGTTTTGTTTCACAAGAGTTTAGTTTTTCAGAACAAAAACACAACACGTAGCTAACAGGGTCCAGACCTGCAAGATGTCCTCATGTAACTGTGACACGGCCAGAGGAATTCCTGTAAAGACATTACAAACACAAGTGACAAGCAGTGTGTGTGTGCAGAGGGGTGAGCCAGGGGACAAGGATGTGACATAACAGGAAGAGCTTCCTCCACCCCGTCACCATCACTGTTCCACAGGGATATAGCAGTGTGTGTGTGCAGAGGGGTGAGCCAGGGGACAAGGATGTGACATAACAGGAAGAGCCTCCTCCACCCCGTCACCATCGCTGTTCCACAAGGAGATAGCAGTGTGTGTGTGCAGAGGGGTGAGCCAGGGGACAAGGATGTGACATAACAGGAAGAGCCCCCTCCACCCCGTCACCATCGCTGTTCCACAGGGAGATAGAAGTGTGTGTGTGCAGAGGGGTGAGCCAGGGGACAAGGATGTGACATAACAGGAAGAGCCTCCTCCACCCCTTCTTCATCACTGTTCCACAGGGAGATAGCAGTGTGTGTGTGTGCAGAGGGGTGAGCCAGGGGACAAGGATGTGACATAACAGGAAGAGCCTCCTCCAACCCGTCACCATCGCTGTTCCACAGGGAGATAGCAGTGTGTGTGTGTGCAGAGGGGTGAGCCAGGGGACAAGGATGTGACATAACAGGAAGAGCCTCCTCCACCCCGTCACCATCGCTGTTCCACAGGGAGATAGCAGTGTGTGTGTGTGCAGAGGGGTGAGCCAGGGGACAAGGATGTGACATAACAGGAAGAGCCTCCTCCAACCCGTCACCATCGCTGTTCCACAGGGAGATAGCAGGATAACTCAGGTCTCATGAGAGAAAGGCTCACGCACACGGAAACAAGATGATGTTTACTATTAGTTACGCACTAAGAGGTGTCAGAGCGTGGAGTCTGGGCTGTGTAGACACAAACCTTAAGGTAAACTCTGATCTGTGATCAGTAAATAGCCTCCCAGTTGTGCGTTAGTGAGTGATGGTGGAGCGATCTCCTTCAAGTGTTCCCGGAGCAACACCCACTCCTCCACTCCTGACAGGAAGTGGTGATGCTTGAGCGTTCCAGAGTGGAGCATCTGTTTCTGTGACTCAGTCCTTCTCAGACACTCACACTGCAGGGCCACAATCCAGAATCACATTGGATCCCAGCAGGGAAGATCTGGAGCGGTAACACAGGGGTCAACACAACCTTCTACTACTGGGCCTATTCTTGTCCACCAGCCACCTCTCTATGTCTGATCTACTGTTGATGCCATTGTTATTTACCTGGGGACAAGGTCACCAAATGCCAGACTCGTGTGATGACTGAAGCTCTGAATGGGTGTTGATTCCTATCAACTCAATAAATAAACATCACATTAAATTGTATTTGTCACATGCAACAGGTGTAGACTAACAGTGAAATGCTTACTTACGGTTCCTTTTCTAACAATGCAGTTAAATTACTTTTTTATAGAAAGTGACACGAGGAATAAATGAAGAACATACAGGGATTACCAGTACAGGGATTATACAGGGATTACCAGTACAGGGATTATACAGGGATTACCAGTACAGGGATTATACAGGGATTACCAGTACAGAGTTGATGTGCAGGAGTAGATAGAGTTGAAGTGGTAAGTTTACATACACTTAGGTTGGAGTCATTAATACTAATTTTTCAACCACTCTACAAATTTCTTGTTAACAAACTATAGTTTTGGCAAATCGGTTAGGACGTCTACTTTGTGCATGACACGTAATTTTTCCAACAATTGCTAACAGATTATTTCACTGTATCACAATTCCAGTGGGTCAGAAGTTTACATACACTAAGTTGACTGTGCCTTTAAACAGCTTGGAAAATTCCAGAAAACTTTGTCATGGCTTTAAAAGATTCTGAGAAATGATGTCAATTAGCCTGAGTTAATTGGAGGTGTACCTGTGGATGTTTTTCAAGGCCTACCTTCAAACTCAGTGCTTCTCTGGTTGACATCATGGATAAATCTAAAGAAATCAGCCAAGACCTCAGAAAACAATTGTAGACCTCCACAAGTCTGGTTCATCCTTGGGAGCATTTTCCAAATGCCTGAAGGTACCACGTTCATCTGTACAAACAATAGTACGCAAGTATAAACACCATGGGACCACGCAGCCGTCATACTGCTCAGGAAGGAGACGCGTTCTGTCTCCTAGAGATGAACGTACTTTGGTGTGGAAATGTGCAAATCAAGACCAGAACAACAGCAAAGGACCTTGTGAAGATGCTGGAGGAAACCGGTACAAAAGTATCTATATCCACAGTAAAACCAGTGCTATATCGACATAACCTGAAAGGTCGCTCAGCAAGGAAGAAGCCACTGCTCCAAAACCACCATATAAAAGCCAGACTACAATTTGCAACTGCACATGGGGACAAATATCGTACTTTTTGGAGAAATGTCATCTGGTCTGCTGAAACAATAATATAAATATTTGGCCATAATGACCATCGTTATGTTTGGAGGAAAAAGGGGGAGGCTTGCAAGCCAAAGAACACCATCCCAACAGTGAAGCACGGGGGTGGCAGCATCATGTTGTGGGGGTGCTTTGCTGCAGGAGGGACTGGTGCACTTGACAAAAAATAGATGACATCATGAGGGAGGAAAATTATGTGGATATATTGAAGCAACATCTCAAGACATCAGTTAGGAAGTTAAAGCTTGGTCACAAATGGGTCTTCCAAATGGACAATGACCCCAAGCATACTTCCAAAGATGTGGCAAATTGGCTTAAGGACAACAAAGTCAAGGTATCGGAGTGGCCATCACAAAGCCCTGACCTCAAACCCATAGAAAAATTGTGGGCAGAACTGAAAAAGCGTGTGCGAGCAAAGAGGCCTACAAACCTGACTCGGTTACACCAGCTCTGTCAGGAGGAATGGGCCACAAATTCACCCAATTTATTGTGCGAAGCTTGTGGAAGGCTACCCAAAAAATTTGACCCAAGTTAAACAATTTAAAGGCAATGTTAACAAATACTAATTAAGTGTATGTAAACTTCTTACCCACTGGGAATGTGATGAAAGAAATAAAAGCTGAAATAAATCATTCTCTCTACTATTATTCTGACATTTCACATTCTTAAAATTGGAATTTCGTGGTATCCAATTGTTAGTAATTACTATCTTGTCTCATCACTACAACTCCTGTACGGGCTTGGGAGAGACGAAGGTCGAAAGCCATGCGTCCTCCGAAACACAACCCAACCAAGTCGCACTGCTTTTTAACACAGCGCGCATCCAACGCGGAAGCCAGCCACAATGTGTCGGAGGAAACTCCTGGCGACCTTGGTTAGCATGCACTGCGCCCGGCCCGCCACAGGAGACGCTGGTGCGCGATGAGACAAGGATATCCCTACCGGCCAAACCCCCCCTAACCCGGACGACGCTAGGCCAATTGTGTGTCGCCCCACGGACCTCCCGGTCACGGCCGGCTGCGACAGAGCCTGGGCGCGAACCTAGAGTCTCTGGTGGCGCAGCTAGCGCTGCGGGTAGGTTGAACCGTCTTAAATCACCTCGGCTACAGAGAGTGAAATCACACAGTTGTCCGGAACAGCTGGTGCTCTCATGCATGGTTCAGTGTTCCTTGCCTCGAAGCAAGAATAAAAGGCATTTAGCATGTCTGGTAGACTTGCGACACTGGGCAACACGCGGCTTTGTTTCCCTTTATAATCCTTGATAGTTTGCCAGCCTTGCCACATCCGTCAAGTGTCAGAGCCGGCGTAGCAGGATTGGATATTAGTCCTGTATTGATGCTTTGTCTGTTTGATGGCTCGTCTGAGGTCGTGGTGGGATGTCTCCTTGAAAGCGGCATCTCTAGCCTTTAGCTCAGTGTGGATGTTGTCTGTAAACCATGGCATCTGGTTGGGGTATGTGCGTACGATCACTGTGGAGACGACGTTGTCGATGCAATTATAATGAAGCTGGTGACTGATGTGGTAAACTCCTCAATGTTATCATATGAATCCCAAAACACAGTCCAGTCTGTGGTAGAAAAACAGTCCTGTAGCTTAACATCTGCTTCGTAGTAACACTTCTGTACTGAGGGTGTCATTGGTACTTCCCGTTTGAGTTTTTGCTTGTAAGCAGGAAGCAGGAGGTTATGGTCTGATTTGCCAAATGGAGGGTAAGGGGGGGCTTGTATGCGTTTTTGTGTGTGGCGTAAAAGTGATATAGAGTTTTGTCGCCTCTAGTTGCACAGCTGACATGCTGGTAAAAATGAGGTCAAAAGGATTTCAGTATTCCTGTGTTAAAATCCCCGGCCACGAGAAACGCCACCTCTGGATGTGCATTTTATTGTTTTGTTATGGCCCTATAGAGCCCGTTGATTGCAGTTTTAGTGCCAGCATCGGTTTGTGGTGGTAAATAGGCAGCAGCAAAACATATAGATGAAAACTCTCTTGGTAAATAGTATGGGCTATAGTTTATCATGAGGAACTTTAATTCAGGCAAGCAAAAACTCGAGACTTTCTTGACATTACAGATTGTGCACCGGCTGTTGTTAACAAAGAGACACACCGCTACGACCTTCGTCTTACCCGAATCAGCCGTCCGGTCATGACGATGCATAGAACAACCAGCAAGATGTATATTATCCATGTCCTTAACACATAACATCACAGTCCAATAACACCAGCATAAACATGTAACACTGTCCAATAACACCACCATAAACATGTAACATCACAGTCCAATAACACCAGCATAAACATGTAACACTGTCCAATAACACCACCATAAACATGTAACACCACAGTCCAATAACACCACCATAAACATGTAACACTGTCCAATAACACCAGCATAAACATGTAACACCACAGTCCAATAACACCAACATAAACATGTAACACCACAATCCAATAACACCAGCATAAACATGTAACACACACAAACTAAATACACAAATTTCCACTATCAAAACAAGTCTATACACCCAAACGCATAGATTGGTAACTAAGGACAGAAAAACCTAGGAGAATAACAGTCCTGCCTAGAGGTCACTGAATCAAATAAATTAAACACGTGTGCATGGGGACGTCTCAGTCATATTTCTGTGTAAGGGATCTTCCAATAAGGTTCAATAACTACTAGCGCCATCTAGTGACTGACAATGGACATGTCTGAGTTACTACTCCGCAGAATGAGTGCAGAGTGTGAACATAATATGAACCAGACTGGTTACATTACATGGACCTTGCTATACAAGTAGCCAAGAAAAGCACCACTGATTACTGATCCAACTACACAAACTAGAAGATAATTCTGTTTCAGGCAGACAGGGACACAGATTACACCTACTCCAGAGCTACAAAGCAATAGGGGGTTGTTGTTGGGGAGAGTGTGGAGCGAGAGGGTGAGCTGTACTCTGTACTGCCTTGGTCACTGTTGCCGACGTGTGACTAGGAGAATCTGTCAGAGAAATTACCATGACCTGAACACACACCAGTGTAACTTGACACCTCGCTGGCTGACCTCTGGAATAGACTCAGTCTGCCTTGACCTTCTGAGAGCACCGCGGGCACACAGTCCGGTCTGACCACATTCCGGGGGTGTGGCAGGAGACAGTTAAAGACAGAGGCACTGCAGAACAGCACAACCAGGCAGCAATACGTACAGACAGGCAGAACAAAATCTAACATGTGTAGTAGCCATTGTGTGTAGTCAGTGTTTTATTAAGTTTCCAAATACAAAAAAACTTTAGTCTCAAGCCCAAACAGGTAAAGACACTTTACATACATACCTGTCACATCTCATATAATTGTGGATAAATACCTGCGACATATTAAAAGTTGCATAAATAACCTTCAAGTATTCAGCCAGCGTCCAGACAGAGCCACCTTCAGCTTTACATTCTCTCCTCTCCTAAATATACACCACCATGAGATATACAACCTCATCTGACCTATACAAGCCTAGAAGCACACCATGGTTAGTGTCCTGCCAACAGTGACTAAGTCTGTCTCTGTTTTAGTCACTCCTGGAGGTCTGGCATGAACATGACAGGAGATGATTACAGTTCAATTCCTAATTCCATGGTTACCTCAGACAGAGATCTGACACCAGGCTAGCAATGATTCACTGTTAAAAACTAAAAAGTTAACTTTCTAAAAAAACTTTTGATAGAATACACACCATGTAAGCATGATGACGTTAGTATACCATCTCCCCCCGTATGAGAGTTTAATTGTCAAAAAACACGAGAGGTTCAACCACTATGTTCCTTTGAAACATGTATACTCTGCAACCCTAAAACAATAAACATCTGATCACACACCCCTCTCTCTCTCCTCTACAGAATACCACCACTCCTTCAGTCTGCTGTAGAATCTCTCAGACACACTCAGCGCATAACACACCTGATTCCTGTGGGTGAGTAGTTGTGATAGAGGTGTTAGTGCTGGATCTAAAGCCTGCACACTACGTAGCTCTACTGGTTCCTATCTTAGTGACGCCGTCTGTCTCAGAGCAATAACATCTGCTTTATAGACACAGGCAGTTATTCCTCTCGAAGGTTGACAAAATAGTCAATGTTTGAAATCAGATTAAAAACATTTTAAATAAACATTATTCAAAATATAAGATAACAAGAAGTGTGCCTGGGAGCTCTTGGCTGTCCGTCTGTAACAAGTATAAAGGACACTGATCCATCCAATGACAGAACACAGACAGACAGAGCCCAACTATGTAACAGCAGAGCCATGCGGTAGAGCCAGGATGGAGGCCAGTTGCAGCTCTAGAGCAAGACAGATGCTGCAACTGCACAGCACATAATCTGTGATATGAAAGAGGGAGGGATGTTTGTAGAGGAGTAGACAGGCCAGATTGAACAAACACAAAGGCTGCCACTGTATCATTACCTCAATGCTCAGACAACATAGTTATAAAGCAGCAAACTCTTTAGGCACAAATTAAAGTTTCCTATGGGCAGAGACTGTGACAGAGCAGAGAAGCAGAATACTGCAGGGAGGTTGATGAAATATCCTTTAAAAAGCTTCATACACACACCAGGCCACAACACTCAGAAAAGAGCCAACTTGTGATCAGTTTCAGCAAGCATTTCAACAATCCACATGACCAGGACTGTGTGCTCACATGTGCACATACTGTACACGCGCCTCTTCAATAACAATCCTAAAATAAGGAGTCTGAAGGTTGGCAGTCCTCCCTCTGCAGGGTTAGTCCATGAACAGTATGTTTTGTGTGTGTTTGGTAAAATAAAGATGAGACGTTAACCATGTGTCTGTAGCAAGACCCAGTCCTCACTGGACCTGTTTATCCTCCTAGAAAGTCAACTTCCTGTTCATGTCCACGTTCCCCTCTGATAGGCTGAGCTGGCTCAGGACTCCCCCCCTTGGCGCTGGTGTCCAACCACGTGGGGGTTGAACTGTGTGATGATGATGGTGATGTCGTCACGGTACATGCGGGCCAGTTCCTCAGGCAGAGACAGCATCTTGGACAGCGTCTCGTGGTCCACTGCTCCAAACTCATTGTTGCCCACCGCGTGGCGAATCAGGTGGGTGGCAGCGTTCTGGTCCTGGAACGCCAAGGAGGCACGGGCCTTCCTCTCAGCCAGCAGCCCCTGCATCTGTCCCAGGGTGACATGGTAACCCCCCACGGTGAGGGGCTGGCGCTGGTGGACCCCCGTTAGATACTCCCCTACGATCCGGACCACCTCCTGTCGATGGAGCGTCTCCCACAGCCCGTCTGTACCCAGCACCTGCAGGAGGAGGGACAAAGACCTGTAGTTAACTAAAGGAAACTTCTAACTACATAACTTCAGATATAGGTATGTTTTAATGGAGCACAATGCACGTTTCTGTTCAAGAAAAGACAACAAAGCCTTATCAATCAATCAATGAAATCATGAATTGGTCAATCAGTCAATTGACCAATCCTTTGTCTCTCACCAGGAAGCGGTCCTGAGGTCGGAGGCGGTGGTGTGTGATCTCAGGCTCGGCCGTGAGGTAGGGAGGGGTGTGGTAATTGGGGGGGATGAACTTGGTGTGTTCGTTGTCATGGAGCTGGTCTGGTCCTGACTCCAACACACCTCGCTGCAAGTCAATGCTCCACTTGAACTTCACATCTCCAAACGCACGGAACGGCATCAGCAGGCCCAACAACCGGTCCTGGCAGAGGGAGAGAAAGAGATAGAGGATATATGTTGGTTTTTACTTTATGTTTAACTGACCTGCTGTACCACCGTTCTCTCTAGATGTGTAACGGTACTGACCTGCTGTGCCACCGTTCTCTCTAGATGTGTAACGGTACTGACCTGCAGGGCCACTGTTCTCTCTGGATGTGTAACGGTACTGACCTGCTGTGCCACCGTTCTCTCTAGATGTGTAACGGTACTGACCTGCTGTGCCACCGTTCACTCTAGATGTGTAACGGTACTGACCTGCTGTGCCACCGTTCTCTCTAGATGTGTAACGGTACTGACCTGCTGTGCCACCGTTCTCTCTAGATGTGTAACGGTACTGACCTGCAGGGCCACTGTTCTCTCTGGATGTGTAACGGTACTGACCTGCTGTGCCACCGTTCTCTCTAGATGTGTAACGGTACTGACCTGCTGTGCCACCGTTCACTCTAGATGTGTAACGGTACTGACCTGCTGTGCCACCGTTCTCTCTAGATGTGTAACGGTACTGACCTGCTGTGCCACCGTTCTCTCTAGATGTGTAACGGTACTGACCTGCTGTGCCACCGTTCTCTCTAGATGTGTAACGGTACTGACCTGCTGTGCCACCATTCTCTCTAGATGTGTAACGGTACTGACCTGCTGTGCCACCGTTCTCTCTAGATGTGTAACGGTACTGACCTGCTGTGCCACCGTTCTCTCTAGATGTGTAACGGTACTGACCTGCTGTGCCACCGTTCTCTCTAGATGTGTAACGGTACTGACCTGCTGTGCCACCGTTCTCTCTAGATGTGTAACGGTACTGACCTGCTGTGCCACCGTTCTCTCTAGATGTGTAACGGTACTGACCTGCTGTGCCACCGTTGTCTCTAGATGTGTAACGGTACTGACCTGCTGTGCCACCATTCTCTCTAGATGTGTAACGGTACTGACCTGCTGTGCCACCGTTCTCTCTAGATGTGTAACGGTACTGACCTGCTGTGCCACCGTTCTCTCTAGATGTGTAACGGTACTGACCTGCTGTGCCACCGTTCTCTCTAGATGTGTAACGGTACTGACCTGCTGTGCCACCGTTCTCTCTAGATGTGTAACGGTACTGACCTGCTGTGCCACCGTTCTCTCTAGATGTGTAACGGTACTGACCTGCTGTGCCACCGTTCTCTCTAGATGTGTAACGGTACTGACCTGCTGTGCCACCGTTCACTCTAGATGTGTAACGGTACTGACCTGCTGTGCCACCGTTCTCTCTAGATGTGTAACGGTACTGACCTGCTGTGCCACCGTTCTCTCTAGATGTGTAACGGTACTGACCTGCTGTGCCACCGTTCTCTCTAGATGTGTAACGGTACTGACCTGCTGTGCCACCGTTCACTCTAGATGTGTAAAGGTCACTGACCTGTCGTATGACAGTCTTCTTCTCAGAGGGGGGGTGCTCCCCCTGGATGCGGGCCACCTCATTCTCATTCTGGGCGTTGTGGTCGTTGGAGAGCGTGTGAGCGCTGAACGAGCCGTCCTCCTCCTGGACCCCCAGCACCGCCCGGCCGTCGCCCGTGTTCGCTACATACCTACACAACCACAGTCAGAGGATTCAGACACTCAGTCAGAGCAGACAGATGGAGACCAGGCAGTACATATGGGAGCCAACAGAGAGAGATCCGTGGCTGTGGACCAGAGTACGTACAGGTCGGATCCATCGATGTGAACTACGCAGGCAGTCGCTCCAGAGAAGGCCACTCTCAGAACCCAGTAGTGGAGGAAGGAATTGGCGTCTCCCACCTGGACAACACAACATAGGGATCAGCACTATACATTTCTACCCAGGGCTGGATACTATGGTAACACAGAGACATCGATGGACAGAGGATAGAAGTCAAGAGGATAGAACACAGTCTCTCACCTGAGCCTCCAGAGACAGGTCACTGTCCAGTCTCTTAAAGGCACTCAGCAACGCCTCTCTGGGCCCTAGGCTCTCCCCTGGACTGGGAACACAATCACATACAATCAACTCCAACACTGAATAATGACCCATTACTGATGCATCCTTATTACCCCATACCTGTTGAGGTCTATGACTTGCTCTGTGCGTGTGTGTGTGTGTACCTGCTGAGGTCTATGAGTTCCTGCCAGTAGGTTCTGAGGCTGTTGAAGTACATAGTCTGTGCCTCCCTGGTGAAGTAGTCGTTGGGGTGTTTGTGCCACTGCAGGATGGGGCTGAGGGGTCTGCCTGCCTCTACTGCAGCCTCCAGCTCACACAGGGTCTCATGGGGCATCAAGGACATGGCTACGTAGTAGAACAACCTCTCACTCAGCGCCTGAGAAACAGACAGGTAGATGTTATACTGCACATTAAAACTAACTCGCAGATTATACACAATGACAGCAGAAACTTTACCTGTGCACAGGCACAGCCCGCATGGCCGTCGAACACTCCCAGCAGCATCCCCCGCGTCTGCAGACAGGTGGCAGCGCTGCGCCGGTCCTCAATGGGTGCGTTGGCAGGCAGCTGGTTACTGTCGAACCCCATCACCGACGACACATTCTTACCATCAAACTCTGGAACCTAGAACCAAAGCACACACTCATATTCTTATGGTCTCAGCGCAATCGTGAAGCTGTACTCGTTGTGTGTAAATGTGTGTATCGACCGCCCCTACCTTGAAGCTGTACTCGTTGTGTGTAAATGTGTGTATCGACCGCCCCTACCTTGAAGCTGTACTCGTTGTGTGTAAATGTGTGTATCGACCGCCCCTACCTTGAAGCTGTACTCATTGTGTGTAAATGTGTGTATCGACCGCCCCTACCTTGAAGCTGTACTCGTTGGCCTTGAGGATTGAGTTGACCTGTGGGGGGGTGAGATTGTAGCTGTGGAGGTCAGGGCTCCTCCTATAGCCACGCACGGGCATGGCTGTCGGCCATATGGGGTGGGGCTGCGACGAGGTGGGCCGGTGGGAGGTGGGGCAGCAGGGGAGCTGGCGTTGGCATGGGAACAGGGAGGAACCCCAGAGCTTCGATCGAGGGAAGCCTCGGAACAGCTGTGATGTCACGGGCATGGTGGCTCGCTCTGGGCACACACACTCTCAGCACCGCCACACACAGACACTCTCTCAGAGCACCACCAACACTCCTACACCTACGGTAGACACCAGGAACAGTGAGCTATTGGCATAAATGCAGCTTGTATCATCTGTATAATTCAGTCAACACAACCACAGCTGACTATGGCATTTTGATTGTGTACACACCTCTCATTCAGTCAGTGTACATAAATTACTGACATGTAGTAACAGAGCTCTTGACAAAGGTACCATTACAGACCAATACAAACAAAAGTGACATGCAAATAACATAACGGATCAAGACAAGCAGTTCTATCTTCCAACTGTATTTATTTTAATTGTGTGGTGAATAAGGGAGCTGGAACCAGTGACCTTGCTACAAGGAAACCTCCTGTGCAATAAAGATCTGAGCCTCTTGGCAGAGGCTTTATTATGCTTTGAGGCAGGTTGCACTCCAACAATGGAACACTGCATTCCAGTACTAGCGGACTAGTGTGACAGACTGGCACTAGGTTGCCAAGCTGTGTTGCGCCATAAAAGAGCCTTGCCCCTCTACAGCAGTGGTTCTCAAACCTCTCCGCAGACTTTTCACAATTTAGATCTAGCTCTAAACTAGCTCACCTGATTCACCTACACAAAGGCTTGATGATTAGTTGAAAATTTGAATCAGGTGTGCTAGTTCTGGAATAGATCAAATACATGGAATGGCTTGAGGTCCCAAGGACAGGTTTGAGACCCAGTGTGCTACAGGGGTCGGCCACGGCTAGTCGTCTTCCAGGCTTTGTTGCTCTATGAAAGAACCTTGCCCCTCTACAGGGGTCAGCCACCGCTAGTCGTCTTCCAGGCTTTGTTGCTCTATGAAAGAACCTTGCCCCTCTACAGGGGTCAGCCACCGCTAGTTGCCTGACAGACTATATATAGTCCTGTGAAGCGGGTCTGACATTTGCTCACTCCTGAAAACCCAATCTTGTCCTACTGAACTAGATTCTTTCTAACGCATAGGCTATCCCTCTCTCTGCCCTTTCCGCCTCCTAGATTAGGACCCCAGGGAGAGGAACTACTGTTATTGTAACAGCTAATGGGGATCCTAATAAAACATGAACAAATACAATAATTACACTATAATTAAAGGGGCAATCAGCAGTTGCTAAATTAATGATATGGACCCATAGATTCTTGAAGAATATAACTTAGAAAGCCTCGATCTTAGTTCAACTGACACACTCCACCAGAACCCAAAATAAAAGCTTGTTTACCTTCAATGTTAGTAAACAAAGTAAATGTAAACAAACATTATAAAGCCTCAAAACATGGTTAAAACTATTATTTTGATATCATGGATGGTCAGTCCTTTCATCCATAGTTCTGTCTATGAATTTGAGAGTAGATACATTTATCCAGTCCTATCCCTCAGCTTTTTACCTAAACTGTGGCCGCGATTTCGCTTTCTGATTTACGCTTTAATCTAGCTATTTGTAGCGAAGGACCAATGCGTGCAGCTGCTCTGGTCGGTCGAAAGAGACCCAGGCACGGCTGAACTACACGGAACCACCCGTTACTAGTTGAAATACCGCTCAAACCTCCAGTCTATAACCTGTGACCACGGCCTATTCCTGGCTAGGCCTGACTGCTACAGATTTGTCATATTGATTACAGTACAGTTCAGAGTCAGTTTTCTTTGTACTTAAATTAAATCGATATCAATATCTACATAGATCCCAATAGCGAATAATCCCAAATACAAGCATAATTAAAGCCAGCACATTGTTACGTATTAATTTGATGGGCCGACAAAGTCTACTCTACTGCTACTCTATGCGTCACCGCAAACCAGTTTAAAACAACACTCCTCCTTCAGTCCTTGTACATTACGGTCACGGTAACAAAGCTCACAACATATAACAGAAGTTAGTTATAAATGCATTAACACATACTGCACAAAAGTAACATGCCAAACACATTTATCTTGCCACCGACCGTATTCTCAGAGTTTACTATTTCGTTTTCCTACGCTACCCACCCTCCTGCATCTTTCTCCAGCACACAACATACTAAACGCTGATTGGCTCACCTCTCTGACAGAGGAGATCTGACTAGTTTGTTAACCCTTTGCACGCTGCTGGGGGTGTGTGACAGACTTTCAAGCACCAAAATGATGTCTAGATCTCTATTCATCATGAACTATTTGCAAAATAACACCCAGTGTAGTAAAGGAACAGGTGAACGGAACCTGCTGGCTGCAGCTCCTACTGGCCCCGGAGCAGAGCTGGGCCTACACTGTTATCTAGTTTTATAGCACCATAATAAGGTCATCACACTTCAGCAGAAGAGATGGTTGCTGGCAAGTTAGGTTAGTAAATGATGATGCCACTACAGCAGCCAATAGCTAATGTGTGGATGGTTTTAAGTACCACAATCCTTCTCTCATCTACCTTCACCTCCCATCTTTTCTCTCCATCTACAGGGCCAATAACAGAGGAAGTGAATGAAAAGACAATATAAAATCAGACCCATTGTTTTAATTTGTAAAAACATATCACAGAGAAACTGAATTACAAAATGTACATCATCAACCCTGTGAAGAACATGTACAAAATACTGTGTAAACAAGTAGAAAAGCATTTGTCAAAAAAAACAACAAAAAAAAGTCTGCCAAAGCTGTAAACAAAACAATTAAACCAAGCTAGTCACACAGCTACCAAGGCTGTTACATGCATTAAACCACGCTAGTCACACAGCTACCAAGGCTGTTACATGCATTAAACCACGCTAGTCACACAGCTACCAAGGCTGTTACATGCATTAAACCACACTAGTCACACAGCTACCAAGGCTGTTACATGCATTAAACCAAGCTAGTCACACAGCTACCAAGGCTGTTACATGCATTAAACCACGCTAGTCACACAGCTACCAAGGCTGTTACATGCATTAAACCAAGCTAGTCACACAGCTACCAAGGCTGTTACATGCTAACAAGGCATGGCATACTATAGTCTATACCACTCGAGCTCAACTCTGGACCAGTTCCACAGCTTTTCTTCAGATTTAGAGCTGGGACACCAGGTGTGTGTAATTAATGATCAGGTAGAACAGAAAACTAGCAGGCTCCAGACCTCGTAGGGTAAGAGTTGAATACCCTTGTCACACTTTTCTCCATTTCTAGCAAACACAGCTTTGATTATTCAAATTGCATTCTAAACTGAAGATCATGATTAGTTGATTATTGGAGTCAGGTGTGTTAGCTGGGGCAAAACTGTGACACCAATCAGGCCCCCGAGGACTGGAATTGCCTGCGCCTGGTCTATACTTTCACCATTCTGACAGCAGAAACTATATCAGGAATCTCTTGTCCACCAATGTTTTGTTGGCCAGGTTTCTCTGCCCAATACCGTTACGGATTAACCGAAAGATCTAGAATAGAAAATAAATGTTATTTTTTGCTGTTATACAACTAACACAAACAAAGACAAGTACACCCACAATACTGACCATTTGCTGTACATATGTGAGTACGCCTGCCAGTATGAAGCTCTGTGCTCCCAGGTCGACCACACAGAAGAAGAGCGTGTCAAAGATCAACAGAGTGGCTTCGTTCCCGTAGAACAGCACGTCACTGAACGAATGGGACTCATCTGTTGAATAAAGACATATTTCAGAGGTCATACAGGTGCCCAGGCTTGTTCACAGACCACACTGCCATTTATCTGCAGCCCACACAGTGTGTGTAATGTAGTAATATAGACCGCATATAACTGCTGTATCTGCCATGTTTTCAGATATGTACAGTACCAGTCAAAAGTTGACACACCTACTCATTCAAGGGTTTTACTTTATTTTTTCAATTTTTCTACATTATAGAATAATAGTGAAGACATCAAAACACATATGGAATCATGAAGTAACCAAAAAAGTGTTAAACAAATCAAAATATATTTTATATTTGAGATTCTTCAAAGTAGCCACCCTTTGCCTTGATGACAACTTTGCACACTCTTGACATTCTCTCAACAAACTTCACGAGGTAGTCACCTAGATTGTATTTCAATTAACAGGTGTGCCTTGTTAAAAATGTATTTGTGGAATTTATTTCCTCCTTAATGCCTTTGAGCCAATCAGTTGTGTTGTGACAAGGTAGGGGTGGTATACAGAAGATATCCTTATTTGGTAAAAGACCAAGTCCATATTATGACAAGAACAGCTCATATAAGCAGAGAGAAAAGACAGGTGTGCTTCACAGTGGGAACCACACATGCGGAGATCATCTGTTCACCTACTCTGTGTCTCACAAAGACACGGCGGTTGGAACCAAAAATCTCAAATGTGGACTCATCAGACCAAAGGAAAGACTTCCACTGGTCTAATGTCCATTGCTCGTGTTTCTTGGCCCATCAAGTCTCTTCTTCTTATTGGTGTCCTTTAGTAGTGGTTTCTTTGCAGCAATTCGTCCATGAAGACCTGATTCACGCAGTCTCCTCTGAACAGTTGATGTTGAGATGTGTCTGTTACTAAAACTCTGAAGCATTTATTTGGGCTGCAATTTCTGAGGCTGGTAACTCTAATGAACTTATCCTCTGCAGCAGAGGTAACTCTGGGTCTTCCTTTCCTGAGGTGGTCCTCGTGAGAGCCAGTTTCATCATCGAGCTTAATGGTTTTTGCAACAATTTTCGGATTGACTGACTTTCATGTTTAAAAATAATGGACTGTCATTTCTCTTTGTTTATTTGAGCTGTTCTTGCCATAATATGGACTTGGTCTTTTACCAAATAGGGCTATCTTCTGTATACCCTCCCTACCTTGTCCCAACAAAAATGACTTGCTCAAACGCATTAAGAAGGAAAGAAATTCCACAAATTAACAAGGCACACTTGTTAATTGAAATGCATTCCAGGTGACTACCTCATGAAGCTGGTTGAGAGAATGTCAAGAGTGTACAAAGCTGTCATCAAGGTGGCTACTTTGTAGAATCTCAGATATATTTTGATTTAACACTTTTTTTGGTTACTACACGATTCCATATGTGTTATTTCATAGTTTTGATGTCTTCACTATTATTCTACAATGTAAAAATAAAGAAAAACCCTTGAATGAGTAGGTGTGTCCAAACTTTTGACTGGTACTGTATATACATATAAACTATTGGAACCAAGATTGAAAAAGAAGTGATGTTGGCACAAGATGGAGGGAAGGTTGCAGCATAACCGTTGTAGAAGATGCTCTTGTCCATAGGCTCCAAGAACTCCATCCCTATGACTCTCTCAAAAAACAGTTTGTCTCTCACAACGTATTCCATGTCCCGATGGGCCTACAGAGAATACAACATAACATCAGGAAAGGGTGTGTGTGAAAATATTTAGAACAGATCCCAGGAAGTGACTCATGGTGTGTGGTATGATTATCTTACATGGTCTATGACAGATCCTAGGAAACGGTTCATGGTGTGGTATGTTTATCTTATCTTACATGGTCTTTGACAGATCCTAGGAAACGGTTCATGGTGTGTGGTATGTTTATATCTTACATGGTCTATGACAGATCCTAGGAAACGGTTCATTGTGTGGTATGTTTATATCTTACATGGTCTATGACAGATCCTAGGAAACGGTTCATTGTGTGGTATGTTGATATCTTACATGGTCTATGACATATCCTAGGAAACGGTTCATTGTGTGGTATGTTTATATCTTACATGGTCTATGACAGATCCTAGGAAACGGTTCATTGTGTGGTATGTTGATATCTTACATGGTCTTTGACAGATCCTAGGAAACGGTTCATGGTGTGTGGTATGTTTATATCTTACATGGTCTATGACAGATCCTAGGAAACGGTTCATTGTGTGGTATGTTTATATCTTACATGGTCTATGACAGATCCTAGGAAACGGTTCATTGTGTGGTATGTTTATATCTTACATGGTCTATGACAGATCCTAGGAAACGGTTCATTGTGTGTGGTATGTTTATATCTTACATGGTCTTTGACAGATCCTAGGAAACGGTTCATTGTGTGGTATGTTTATCTTATCTTACATGGTCTATGACAGATCCTAGGAAACGGTTCATGGTGTGTGGTATGTTTATATCTTACATGGTATTTGACAGATCCTAGGAAACGGTTCATTGTGTGGTATGTTTATATCTTACATGGTCTATGACAGATCCTAGGAAACGGTTCATTGTGTGGTATGTTGATATCTTACATGGTCTTTGACAGATCCTAGGAAACGGTTCATGGTGTGTGGTATGTTTATATCTTACATGGTCTATGACAGATCCTAGGAAACGGTTCATTGTGTGGTATGTTTATATCTTACATGGTCTATGACAGATCCTAGGAAACGGTTCATTGTGTGGTATGTTTATATCTTACATGGTCTATGACAGATCCTAGGAAACGGTTCATTGTGTGTGGTATGTTTATATCTTACATGGTCTTTGACAGATCCTAGGAAACGGTTCATTGTGTGGTATGTTTATCTTATCTTACATGGTCTATGACAGATCCTAGGAAACGGTTCATGGTGTGTGGTATGTTTATATCTTACATGGTATTTGACAGATCCTAGGAAACGGTTCATTGTGTGGTATGTTGATATCTTACATGGTCTATGACAGATCCTAGGAAACGGTTCATGGTGTGGTATGTTTATATCTTACATGGTCTATGACAGATCCTAGGAAACGGTTCATTGTGTGGTATGTTTATCTTATCTTACATGGTCTATGACAGATCCTAGGAAACGGTTCATTGTGTGGTATGTTTATCTTATCTTACATGGTCTATGACAGATCCTAGGAAACGGTTCATGGTGTGTGGTATGTTTATATCTTACATGGTCTATGACAGATCCTAGGAAACGGTTAATTGTGTGGTATGTTGATATCTTACATGGTCTATGACAGATCCTAGGAAACGGTTCATGGTGTGGTATGTTTATATCTTACATGGTCTATGACAGATCCTAGGAAACGGTTCATTGTGTGGTATGTTTATCTTATCTTACATGGTCTATGACAGATCCTAGGAAACGGTTCATGGTGTGGTATGTTTATATCTTACATGGTCTTTGACAGATCCTAGGAAACGGTTCATTGTGTGGTATGTTTATCTTATCTTACATGGTCTATGACAGATCCTAGGAAACGGTTCATGGTGTGGTATGTTTATATCTTACATGGTATTTGACAGATCCTAGGAAACGGTTCATTGTGTGGTATGTTGATATCTTACATGGTCTATGACAGATCCTAGGAAACGGTTCATTGTGTGGTATGTTGATATCTTACATGGTCTATGACAGATCCTAGGAAACGGTTCATTGTGTGGTATGTTTATATCTTACATGGTCTATGACAGATCCTAGGAAACGGTTCATTGTGTGGTATGTTTATCTTATCTTACATGGTCTATGACAGATCCTAGGAAACGGTTCATGGTGTGTGGTATGTTTATATCTTACATGGTATTTGACAGATCCTAGGAAACGGTTCATTGTGTGGTATGTTTATATCTTACATGGTCTATGACAGATCCTAGGAAACGGTTCATTGTGTGGTATGTTGATATCTTACATGGTCTATGACAGATCCTAGGAAACGGTTCATGGTGTGGTATGTTTATATCTTACATGGTCTATGACAGATCCTAGGAAACGGTTCATTGTGTGGTATGTTTATCTTATCTTACATGGTCTATGACAGATCCTAGGAAACGGTTCATGGTGTGTGGTATGTTTATATCTTACATGGTATTTGACAGATCCTAGGAAACGGTTCATTGTGTGGTATGTTTATATCTTACATGGTCTATGACAGATCCTAGGAAGCGGTTCATTGTGTGGTATGTTTATATCTTACATGGTCTATGACAGATCCTAGGAAACGGTTCATGGTGTGTGGTATGTTGATATCTTACATGGTCTATGACAGATCCTAGGAAACGGTTCATTGTGTGGTATGTTTATCTTATCTTACATGGTCTATGACAGATCCTAGGAAACGGTTCATGGTGTGGTATGTTTATATCTTACATGGTCTATGACAGATCCTAGGAAACGGTTCATTGTGTGGTAGGCTTTGGTGCTCTGGTCAAAGGGGTGTCCCGAGGCTGCGTCCACCAACCGCGACGGTCCATTTCTCTGTTAGAGACAAACACAGATATACCTTTGAACAAGGTAAATATTTCCATGCCCTTGAGTGTACCTGACACATTGAACTCTACAAAGTATTCTGAAATTGTAAATCATGAAATGTGTTGTAACCTGAAATAATATGAAAAATGTGACAACTACATTTTTAAAAGCTTCAGACAGAGGCACGTTCAATGTGGTACAACGTAACAGAATATTCTGATAGAAACACATGGCATAGAACAGACATGAATATCTTTCCTGTTGATTATGATGATCTCAAACAACACACAGACACACACAGCCCCACCCTGCTGAGGGGCTCCAGGATGCGGTCGTACTGCAGGCGTAGGCGGCTGGTGATGGAGATCTGGAAGGTCTGAGTGTCTGTGTTGGGAAGGAGACCTCTCTGACCACACAGAGACTCCTTACAAAGAGAGAAAGGGTTGAATAGCTTTTTATATCGGAACGAAACACACACATCCCAATTCCACACATCCCAATTCCACACACACACACTCTCTGTCTGTCTGTGTACGTACGGCCTCTCTCTTGAGGTTGATGTTCATCTCCTCCATGTTGGTGTCAGCGTGGCCGTGGACGGAGCGCCCGTGGATGTAGTAACCAAAACACCTGTGGGACAGCAGCAGCACCGAAATCTAAGAGAAGAAAAACGTTGTTTAAATGACTGATAGCATTAAAACAGCAGCAGTTCATCAGCCCATCTCACTTTTACAAAATGTGCACGGCAGCTGAGACACTATTCTGGTGAGAGTGATACTTACGTTGCTGATAGAGCATAGGTCCACAAACTGACGGATCTTATCCTCCACAAAACGCTCATGGAAAGCAGTGAAGAAAATGATCTGCAGAGAGAAAGTGAAAGACACACAGAGTGAGAAAGCCTGTCCAGAGACCCACTCTGGTAACA
This sequence comes from Oncorhynchus clarkii lewisi, assembly GCF_045791955.1. NCBI lineage: Eukaryota > Metazoa > Chordata > Actinopteri > Salmoniformes > Salmonidae > Oncorhynchus > Oncorhynchus clarkii. The sequence continues at coordinate 10,824,820 of NC_092149.1, read as the reverse complement.
GGTCTGACCAACGTCTGCAGTTCATAGGGGTGTACCTACCTGCAGCAGTCCAATGCAGAGCCAGAGTGTGGCGGCCAGGCCATAGCGCAGCGTCAGGCTGTAGGGAGGGGAGTAGGACTGAGGGGGGCGCTGAAGATCTGACCAGGGGTCCCTAAGGGCCAGACTAGAGAAGCCAACCACCTAGAAACAGAGGGAGAGAGAAAGAGAGAGCAACAGAGTCACAGAGAGAGAGTTAAGAAAGTGATTTGAAATGTATCAGGGGAGAATGCTGCCATTTCTCTGATGGGAAAGAGAGTCAGAGGGAGGCACAGAGGGACAGAGAGAGACAGACAAGGAGACAGAAAGAGACAGACAAGGAGACAGAAAGAGACAGAGACACACAGAGGAACAGACAAGGAGACAGAGAGACAGAGGGGCAGAGAGCGACAGACACAAAGGGACAGACAAGGAGGCAGAGAGACAGAGGGGCAGAGAGCGACAGACACAAAGGGACAGACAAGGAGGCAGAGAGAGACAGAGAGACACAGACAAGGAGACAGAGAGAGACGGAAGGAAGATGTGTGTGTACCTCCAGTAGGAAAAGCACAGCCATGATCTGGAAGGTGGGGCTGATCTTGCGTATGGTTTGAATCTCATTCCACTCGTTGGCCACAAAGTAGGTCCTCCAGATGCTGACAGGAGAAGGGCTGTGCTTCGCCTCACCGTTGCCATTGCCTGACAACAACCCAAATCATGGTCACTTCTAATTCAGAGAGACAGAGGGGTAAAACCACTTTCAGAGAAAAGGGGAAAAGGCGTTTTTTGACTACGTACCCTGGATGGTCTTGTTGGCTTTGCCGCGCGGTCTCTCCCAGTCTATGAAGAAGATATCCACTGACAACTGCTGGATCAGCTTATGGAGAAACTGCACAGTCTGGAGGACAGGAAGACAATTTAGACCAGTGGTATTCAAACTTTTTCAGCAGGGATCCCATTTCTATCGGCAGAATTTCTTGTGACCCCACCCCAAATATAATGACCGATATATCGACCAATAATTCCACCGCTATTCGATAAATAGGATGAAAAAGGCAAATATGTTCCTTTTCCCCCCCAAATGTATTATTAGGATTAGGAGGCTCCAACACAAGGTTACCACAGGAAAGTGGGAAATCACTTCCTCAGCAAAACCTCTCACTATCCAAATCTGCATGTGCTTCAGGGAAGAGAACAGAGTTGTGAAGTAGCACAGATCCATGAACAAGCGACTGCTCAGCTGAAGTGTTTTCCCCGTAAAACCCAAGTGTTCTTTGACTGTGCATGTTAATGTTGTTTTTCCGAACGTTGGGTCACAATCTGTGTGTGGGTTTGGGTGTGTGCATGTGTGTTAAGTCATGTGGTCTTCCTAGGTGTGGATTGATGAGGCCTTCATATCTTCTAATATGCCATTGGCACCTATGCCGCCGCCTTGGGAAAAACTGTCAGAAAAATTGATTATTTGTTTAATGAAATAATAGATAATTAAGATCCTTGGCATCCTAACACTGAGTCATAGGAGTTGACCTGCAAGTTTCAACAGATTCACCTATATTAACACCAGCCCTATTTTCCTGACAGTTTTCCTATAGGTGTGCCACAAAGCGTTATCCTTAGCGTTGGCACACAAAACAGAAAAGTATTAGAATTTTGGAACTAGATGTTTCTGCACGTTTGAGGACGTTACAGCATGTTATCCCACCAGTGGTGAGAACCTGCTGTAGCTCTTATTACCATCATCTATGCCTTAGTTGGTTTTAGGTGGTTTGAACCAATTTATATACTTACACAACCTTAAAAATCTGTAAATTGACATTTTACATTAACAAATAACATTCAATTCATTTTTATCTCTTACAAAATTAGGAGAACCAATATAAATAATTTATTAAATCACATTTAATTTTTCAAATAATCTGTACTGTAATCCCCAAGCCCCAAAAAATATATCATCGTTTTTTTTTTAACGTGGTGACTCCACTGCAATTCCCCCTCGCCCACACTAGGGGTCGCTCCCACGACTTCAAATACCACAATTTTAGACAAATAGAAGCATACACATAATACAAGCTGTCAACAGGGTGGGATGGCCTCACCTTGAGAGCAAAGGCACAGCCCACATACGCCACAAACCTCTCCTCCTGCAGACCTGGTAACGGTAGCAGCACTGACACAAAATGCTGGGCCTAGACACACACACACACACACACACATTTTTAATGTTCTTGTGTGGGAGGGGGAGAGGAAAAGAGGAGGGGAGGAGAAGAGAAAGACTTGCCTCCACCGTCTGAGTGTGCAGCCCAGGAGAAGAAAGAAGAGAAAAACCTTGAATAAAATCACAATCCGTATAAACAGGAGTAAAGACCAGGGTCAGAGGTAAAGGTCTGTTAGTGTGTGTGTGTGTGGGGGGGGGGGGGGGGGGGCTGTGGTGTGTGTCTGTCTGCGGGGGTCTCTGTCTACCTTATAGAAGATGAGCCAGTACAGGCCTGTTCCCACGGTGATGAAGAAGAAGACGTTAGCCAGATCACCAGCGTAAAACAACAGGAACTTCAATACGGTCTGAGAGACAGAATAGAGAAGGAGAGGCAGAGAGAGAGAGGTCAGGGAAAATATATGACAAACATGCAATCGAATTCTACATTTAAATAAATGCATTTGGGTGTTTAAAGTGAATGGTTACTTTCTACTTTTAAACTCGGACAAAACAGAGATGCTTGTTCTAGGTCCCAAGAAACAAAGAGATCTTCTGTTGAATCTGACAATTAATCTTAATGGTTGTACAGTCGTCTCAAATAAAACTGTGAAGGACCTCTGCGTTACTCTGGACCCTGATCTCTCTTTTGAAGAACATATCAAGACCATTTCAAGGACAGCTTTTTTCCATCTACGTAACATTGCAAAAATCAGAAACTATCTGTCCAAAAATGATGCAGAGAAATGAATCCATGCTTTTGTTACTTCTAGGTTAGACTACTGTAATGCTCTACTTTCCGGCTACCCGGATAAAGCACTAAATAAACTTCAGTTAGTGCTAAATACGGCTGCTAGAATCCTGACTAGAACCAAATAATTGGATCATATTACTCCAGTGCTAGCCTCCCTACATTGGCTTCCTGTTAAGGCAAGGGCTGATATCAAGGTTTTACTGCTAACCTACAAAGCATTACATGGGCTTGCTCCTACCTATCTCTCTGATTTGGTCCTGCCGTACATACCTACACGTACGCTACGGTCACAAGACGCAGGCCTCCTAATTGTCCCTATAATTTCTAAGCAAACAGCTGGAGGCAGGGCTTTCTCCTATAGAGCTCAATTTTTATGGAATGGTCTGCCTACCCATGTCAGAGACGCAGACTCAGTCTCAACCTTTAAGTCTTTACTAAAGACTCATCTCTTCAGTGGGTCATATGATTGAGTGTAGTCTGGCCCAGGAGTGTGAAGGTGAACGGAAAGGCTATGGAGCAACGAACCGCCCTTGCTGTCTCTGCCTGGCCGGTTCCCCTCTCTCCACTGGGATTCTCTGACTCTAACCCTTTTACAGAGGCTGAGGTTGAGTCACTGACGTGATCTTCCTGTCTGGGTTGGCGCCCCCCTTGGGTTGTGCCGTGGCGGAGATCTGTGTGGGCTATAATCGGGCTTGTCTCAGGATGGTAAGTTGGTGGTTGAAGATATCCTCTAGTGGTGTGGGGGCTGTGCTTTGGCAAATTAGGTGGGGTTATATCCTTCCTGTTTGGCCCTGTCCGGGGGTATCATCGGATGGGGCCACAGTGTCTCCTGACCCCTCCTGTCTCAGCCTCCAGTATTTATGCTGCAGTAGTTTATGTGTCGGGGGGCTAGGGTCAGTTTGTTATATCTGGAGTACTTCTCCTGTCTTATACAGTGTCCTGTGTGAATTTAAGTATGCTCTCTCTAATTCTTTATTTCTCTCTCTCTGAGGACCTAAGCCCTAGGACCATGCCTCAGGACTACCTGACATGATGACTCCTTGCTGTCCCCAGTCCACCTGACCGTGCTGCTGATCCAGTATCAACTGTTCTGCCTGTGGCTATGGAACCCTGACCTGTTCACCGGACGTGCTACCTGTCCCAGACCTGCTGTTTTCAACTCTCTAGAGACAGCAGGAGCGTTAGAGATACTCTTAATGATCGGCTATGAAAAGCCAACTGACATTTACTCCTGAGGTGCTGACTTGCTGCACCCTCGACAACTACTGTGATTATTATTATTTGACCATGCTGGTCATTTATGAACATTTGAACATCTTGGCCATGTTCTGTTATAATCTCCACCCGGCACAGCCAGAAGATGACTGGCCACTCCTCATAGCCTGGTTCATCTCTAGGTTTCTTCCTAGGTTTTGGCCTTTCTAGGGAGTTTTTCCTAGCCACCATGCTTCTACACCTGCATTGCTTGCTGTTTGGGGTTTTAGGCTGGATTTCTGTACAGCACTTTGAGATATCAGCTGATGTACGAAGGGCTATATAAATACATTTGATTTGGTTAGAAGTCGGGGTTACAGGTTAAAGGTCAGGTACCTCCATGTCAATAAGAGGAGAGCCAATCCTCCTCTTCCAGCTGGCTGTCTTCACCAGGGAATACAGAACAGAAACGCCACCCAACACACCTAGGGCGATCTACACACACACACACACAAATCATTATGGTCTTCACTATACATGCAATCGCAACAGCATTACCCTTCTCGTTCTCTGTCCCCTGGTTACTCACATCAGTCTTCATGTGAGCTTCAGTCTGGTCCATTTCATAGTCCACAGCAAACGACACCTAGAACACACAGAAGTTACAGTGGGATCAGGGATGTGTGTGTGTGTGCTGTGAGAAGGTGTGTGTGTGTGATGTGTTACTCACAGAGACAGTCTGTGTGTTTGGGGCAGTGATGAGGACGTCTGAGTAGGTCATAGAGAGGAGAGGAGGGAACACCTGTCCCTTCTGAGTCCCTGGCACCAGCTGAAACCTATGTCATAAATACACACACATGTTTTCACACCCTGCTAACATTGATGAATGCGTCTAGTCCTACATGGATGTGTGTTTGTGTGTGCAACTCACCCAATCCTGATGCTGCTTGCGATGCGTATGACTTTTGGCAGAGAGCCGAGGCTCTTCTCTCTCCCACTCAGAGTGTCCACCAGTAACACACGTCTCGATAGGTACCAGTCGTTCAAGTTACCTACACACACCAATTATTCAAGATACTTGTTGAGGGAGAAAGGATTTAAAACAAATGTACCCCCTCCCACATTCACCTTGGTTGATGAACTTCCTGTTGTATTCTTGGTTGAGGTTGCGTGTGGGAAGGGGGAGCAGTCTCCTGTCCTCTCCTCGGCTCAGATCCACAAACACATCATAGAATAAAGGCTCAGCATAAACACGCAACAGGTCTGCTACGGAGAGAACACACTACACACACAGACACATACGTAATAAAATTGGCGCTAAGTGAGAACGCAAAAACAACTGTAACCATGAGAAAACACCACAGCACATGTTGACGAGATAGAGACAGGGCTTGACTTGGGCAGGAGTTCACCGGATCTGAGTCCCGGCACCTCAAATGTTCTACTGCTCGAAGCTCCTGTTCCTCTTATAGAATATTATCTCAAAAGTATTGTGGAGCTTCTGCACCTAAATACTGTATAAACAGTAGTGGCATCCAAAATGAGTACCGGAACCCATTTCAGTTCAAGTCAAGCACTGGATAGAGGTAGAAACTCACAGTCTCCTGGTAGGCCGTGCCAAAGGTGTAAGCTGCCTCCTGTCTCCTGGCGGTGTCTGGACAGAGCTGGGAGAGGAGACAGTCACTTTCCTCAAGTCAAAACTAATAATGATAACGACTGATCTATGACTGAGCTGTATCATGAAACACTGGCGTCTCAACACTGGAACCAGCAGTGTGATGGAAAGAAGAATACGTTTAAGCTAGACTTGTGTGTCACTAAGGGCTCTGCTCCCAACCTCAGGTTGTTACAAATATTACTACAGTAGACAGCTCAGCTTGAAGGTCAATATGAATGGGAGTCATTATGAGACTGCAAAGTGTGGCAATGCAAGACTAGCCTTCACTAGTCAGGCTCAAGATGAACTTCCTGTTTTACCTGCAGGTTGTTTCCTCCCACTTTCTCCCATTGGAGGAAGTCTCCTCTGGCGTTGTAGACAGCAGCCACTAGGTTGATGTCTGTATTCTGAGAAAGAGAGACAACGCACGTAGAATCGGAGTGATCATCATAGGTGTTATGGTAATAGTGTTGGGTCAATGTGTGTGTTACGGACCCTGTTGCGTCCCTTGAAGCTGAATCCAGTGGGAAGTGGCTCTGTCTGCAGCACGCGGTTGGCCAGACCCGGCTGGTCCCCGTAGTAAAGCCATGGGAGATTGGCTCTCCTAAAGTCACAGGGGCAGGAATGGACAGTTCCATTGACTGATCTACTCCAGATTTTACATCATTGGTTGAAAACAGTGGTTAGAGACTCCAGAGCAAGAGTAGATATTCAGAAGATGTTTTAGGGGTTATATGTTAGGGGTCAGGAAAAGGGTTAGAGGTTACCAGTAGGATATGTCCTGTGTAGATCCCAGGGCTGCGGTAGCTCTGAAGATGGTGTTGTAGAGACCACAGGCATCGTTGGCCACGCTGCTGAAGGAGTGCATGTTCATCACACACATGTTCCCCAATGCCTGGCATGCTGTCAGGTTAGTATACACCTGTACAATGCACACATACCAACACGATCAGGTCAGAGAACACCTGCAGGACACACACCACACACACGGACAAGTGCACATAGATCGTCCAGGGACAGAAAGGTGAACAGGTATTTGAGAGGCTGTATATTTTACCAAGCAGGCAGCTGCTGAAGAGTAGAGGTTTGTGGAGAACCATGCTGATTGCACAGGAAGGGACTACAGGGGGAACATACCAAACAGTGTTACTATAACTCCACAGTCACATAACTACAGCAGGCTCACTGATGCTCTGGGCCCAGTTTTTCAAAAATCACAGTATCTACCTGGATTTTGCCTATCGGATAGGAATAAAACAGAGAAATAGAATGAATACAACGGAATACCCCATTCAAGTAAATTATTCGTTCTATTTCTATGCATTTAATCTTATCCGATAGATCCAGATAGATAACATTTGAAAAACTGGGCCCTGTTGTGTTGACTTACCAGCTCGGCATAGTTGACATTAGGGTTCACAGTTGTAGGGAGGTTGTTGGGAGGGAAACACATACCTCCAGCCTGTAAAGAAACATGACATATGATTCACGGACGCTCTAAACTTGTATTTCATTTTAAACCCATACATGACACACACGCGTATTATAGAGGGTGGGCTCACCAGGATGTTGGAACCACACATACAGGACTGAGAGGTGTTGATGAGGGAAGCCTGGCATCTCTGACACCTGACAGAGACAAGAGAGCAGAGTCAGACAGAGACAAGAGAGCAGTCAGACAGAGACAGCCAGAGACAGTCAGACAGAGACAGACAGTAAACAGTTCAATCAGCAGAATCTTAACAAGTCATGCCATCTGAGAGTTTAGAGCAGAAATATCAGTTGTTCTGCAGGAAGACTTGGCTGTGTCTGGTACCTGTCTCCGTAGCTGTTAGGGGCTGAGAGGGCAGGTTCAGCTCCGTTACACACCTCACACCTGGCCTCTTCCAGAGGGTTCCCCTGGACATCCCGCTCCACTACAGTACAACAATACAGCATTAGCATCACACAGCGGGGCACCATAAACACCATCACATCCCCTGTAGACGTGGCTCCTCCAGCTGCTGTCTCACCTAGTATACTCCCAGTTTTACTCATCCAGTATACTCCCAGTTTTACTCACCCAGTATACTCCCAGTTTTACTCACCCAGTATACTCCCAGGCGGGCACTGACAGGTTCCCTGCTCTGTCAGACTGCCCGGACAGAGGATACACCCATAGCCATCCTCTGTTACTGCCTACAGGAGACAGGCAGAACAACACATGCAGTTCAGCACCAGTGGAGGCTGCTGAGGGGAGAACAGCTCATAATAATGGCTGGAACGTAGCAATGATGTAACCATGTGTTTGATACCATTCCACTTATTCCTCTCCAGCCATTACCTTGAGCTGTCCTCCCCAACTACATTGCCACCAACCTCCTGTGTGCAGCACAATTCCCAGGACAATCTGTATTGACTGAGACCTTTAAACTGGTCGGTGAATGATAAGTAAATTGAAATTGCTGATTTTGTACTGTATTATATGGTGTGATCATCTACTGTCTAGTAGTACAGAATAAGAATATACCGGTTTTTCTAGTGGACACTGCTGACAGGTGATGGAAGCTCCATTGGTGGCGAGAACTCTGAACCCAGTCACACATTCACAAGACAGACCTGATGAAGGAGGAGAGGGTAATTGGTTAACACAAGAGATTATAACAGTAGACACAGTTGTAGGTTACGTTGTAAACCATCAGTGCCATTTCTCTCAGCAAACAATACCTGCAGCAATCTTATTGACTGATGAACCAGCTAACATAGTCTACATATAGGACAATGCAACTAGCAGGCCAGTTTACACTATATTAGCTGCATTTTCATCCAATTATAACCAGCTAGCTAACCAGGTGGTTTACTGAAATACATACATTCCTCCCTTATGATTCGCTACTGCTGTAGTTAAGTACTATTTAGCAAAGAAGGTTGAGCCTGTTCTATTCTTACACGTAACGTTTTAAACAAAGCGATTGACTCTACAACAAACCCAGACTGGAGTAGATTAGCGTACTGCTAATTAGGTAGCCCGTTAGTCACAGTACAACCAACAACACCATTGATAACGCACCAGTTGCACTCGTACTCTGGTTCGGTCCGCATTTCACACAGGACTGACTGGAGATGTCGTAGAACTGTTCCACGCTGCAGTCTGAAGGACGCTGAAACGAAATCGTAAACTGCTGGGAGTGAAGTAGGTTTGATTTTATTGTTAGAAATAGTGCCAATCCGCACACAAGTAGCATCCCCGTTGCCATGGTAGAGAAACGGACTTCCTGTTATTTTACCCACAACCCCTTGTTGTGTGCTCGCGCCACTTTTCTTGAGCCTCCCTACTTCCCCATAAAATGCGCACATGTGGCAGCTCGTGCACAGTTAATGTGGTCGGGCTCTTAAAGGGACACAATTTCAATCTATCAGCATCACACCAAATTACGATATAAAAGGTTAAAATACAGAGGAGCCAGAGTTATGGTTTTCACCTGGTAAGTAATTTGAGGAGTTGAGCTGTTTAGCTTTTTAACTCAAATATTCTTAAATGTCCAATTTCACAACCACGGTGCCTCCGGGCTAACTAACTAGCCAACCAGGTGTTCATAATAATGTACCGCGTGTCAGCGTTCATCAGTTGTGTTGTTGGTTACTTAACGTGTTTAATTTCTCTGGAAAATCTGGAATTTGGATGTTCTTAATATAAGTAAAAAATGTGCCCATTTAAATGTTTATCCTTTTGCTGCTGTTCTTAATGTATTAAATAACTCGATTTCTGCTTCATGTTAAAGACACTTGTTGTATCCGTTTCCAGACCTCTGTTTGCCAGATAAAAGGAGTTCAATATGACCATGTACTTCGGTTGCAGGGTCTGAATATTGAGGCCGGGGCTGAAGACATACGAAGATTCCTTACCAACTTATACATCCCAGAAGGGGGTGTGTATATACACTGCTCAAAAAAATAAAGGGAACACTTAAACAGCACAATGTAACTCCAAAATCAATCACACTTCTGTGAAATCATACTGTCCACTTAGGAAGCAACACTGATTGACAAATTTCACATGCTGTTGTGCAAATGGAATAGACAACAGGTGGAAATTATAGACAATTGGCAAGACACCCCCAATAAAGGAGTGGTTCTGCAGGTGGTGACCACAGACCACTTTTCAGTTCCTATGCTTCCTGGCTGATGTTTTGGTCACTTTTGAATGCTGGCGGTGCTTTCACTCTAGTGGTAGCATGAGACGGAGTCCACAACCCACACAAGTGGCTCAGGTAGTGCAGCTCACCCAGGATGGCACATCAATGTGAGCTGTGGCAAGAAGGTTTGCTGTGTCTGTCAGCGTAGTGTCCAGAGCATGGAGGCGCTACCAGGAGACAGGCCAGTACATCAGGAGACGTGGAGGCCAACAACCCAGGGGCAGGACCGCTACCTCCGCCTTTGAGCAGGAGGAGCACTGCCAGAGCCCTGCAAAATGACCTCCAGCAGGCCACAAATGTGCATGTGTCTGCTCAAACGGTCAGAAACAGACTCCATGAGGGTGGTATTGTGGGGGTTGTGCTTACAGCGCAACACCGTGCAGGACGTTTGGCATTTGCCAGAGAACACCAAGAATGGCAAATTCTGCTCTTCACAGATGAAAGCTGGTTCACACTGAGCCCATGTGACAGACGTGACAGAGTCTGGAGACGCCGCGGAGAACGTTCTGCTGCCTGCAACATCCTCCAGCAAGACCGGTTTGGCGGTGGGTCAGTCAAGGTGTGGGGTGGCATTTCTTTGGGGGGCCGCACAGCCCTCCATGTGCTTGCCAGAGGTAGCCTGACTGCCATTAGGTCCCGAGATGAGATCCTCAGACCCCTTGTGAGACCATATGCTGGTGCGGTTGGCCCTGGGTTCCTCCTAATGGAAGTCAATGCTAGACCTCATGTGGCTGGAGTGTGTCAGCAGTTCCTGCAAGAGGAAGGCATTGATGCTATGGACTGGCCCGCCCGTTCCCCTGACCTGAATCCAATTGAGCACATCTGGGACATCATGTCTCGCTCCATCCACCAACGCCACGTTGCACCACAGACTGTCCAGGAGTTGGCGGATGCTTTAGTCCAGGTCTGGGAGGAGATCCCTCAGGAGACCATCCGGCACCTCATCAGGAGCCTGCCCAAGTGTTGTAGGGAGGTCATACAGGCACATGGAGGCCACACACACTACTGAGCCTCATTTTGACTTGTTTTAAGGACATTACATCAAAGTTGGATCAGCCTGTAGTGTGGTTTTCCACTTTAATTTTGAGTGTGACTCCAAATCCAGACCTCCATGGGTTGATAAATTTGATTTCCATTGATAATTTGTGTGTGATTCTATTGTCAGCACATTCAACTATGTAATAAGAATATTTCATTCATTCAGATCTAGGATGTGTTATTTTAGTTTTCCCTTTATTTTTTTGAGCAGTGTATTATAGGAGGATACCTTGGTGAAGCGTTCATTGTGTTCACTACAGAGAGAGATGGCTAGCACTCAATGAGGCGCTCTGGAACTCTTCTTAGAAAGTCTCCAGTGACCCTACATATTAGTATCATCGCAGAACTGCAATGAAAAATGAGAGAGTCCAAACTACAGAGAGAGAAGCTCCTTCCACCGGCAGCGCCCTTGCCCGACCCTGCCACAGCCCTACTGTTCGGCCCTGTTGCTGTTATCCAAGGACTGTAGTCTAATCAGCCAGGAGAGCACAACAAAGCGACAGCAGCACCTGGCCCTGTGCTCAGGGCCAATAGCCCAGCTGTCGCTAGTGCAACTGTCGGTCCTGTACTCAGGGCTAAAAACACAGCTGTGCCTGGGGGTGAGTTAAGGAGACCAGAAGAGGCTTACAGGCCATGACCAGGCTACGTCAGGCTCTTTGGCCTGCCAAAAACTGTCACCAGCCAGGAGATCTGCCACTTCTTCAAAGGCCTGTTGGTCCAGGATGTGATAGCTAACGTGAAGCTGGGCGTGAGACAGGGCTGCCTTGTAAAGTTTGGGCATGCCCAGGACGCATGTGATGCTCTAAGCTTCAACCACCAGCAACTGGGCCGCATCAGCGTGAAGGTCCATGGGGCCTCTGAGGAGATGTGGAGCTATGCCATCCAGCAGTGTCAGAACCCTTCATATGACCCCTTGGAAAACCCCTTGTATAGGCCCACAACTCAGAGATAGAACCTTGTACAACCCCCAAGAAATACCCTCGTATACAATCCAGAGAGATGGACCCTCATTAGATTTCAAGGAAATGCAGCACCAGGAAAGGGCAAGGCCCTCATACAGAACCCAAAGACAAAGCTTGTATGAACCTGCCAGAGAAATACACAGGACCTGGGCCAAGAGGCGCTCTGAGGACAGGTCACGGTCAGCGAAGAGGCCCAGAGTCCCCGAGCATGGAGTACTGTATTATGGCCAAAAATATATCCAAAACAATAACGAAGAATGATAAAATAATTGTTTGGCTGTCCGAACATCGCCAACAGCAAAATATTACACTTACTGTATAAGGATAGCGAGAGGACAGATACAGCGTTTGTAATATTCGACCAAACGGAAGACTACGTTTATGCTTTGAACCTCAACGGCTGCCATGTTGGTTCCCAGGCCATAGACGTCTCATCTGTCACCAAGGAGAAGATGCAAGCCATGTTGTCAACTGGGAGACACCATGGCAACCCCAAGACAACACCAGCAGTGTCAGAGCGAAGCGAGGAGAAACATCAGATTGAGAGACCCAGGGTGAGACCGTTTCCCACAGCACAGACGTGTTTACGTTTACGTACGAAACCGCCAGTCATACGTTATGAAAGTAGGAATACTTTTTTCCCACCCTGCGACCTTCCTCTAACTGAACAGTTTATCTACATTCTGCGTGATAAAGATGGCAATGGCATCGGTGAGGCTGTGGCTCAGTTTAAAACTGAGGATTTTGCCACACAGGCCCAGAAACGACATGGCAAGACATATCTGGGGACCAGAGTGCTGCTCACCTGTATCAGCTTCCAGCAGATGGAGGACATTTTGACAAGGAATGAGCATCCTTGAGTCATAGTGGCTTCGAGAAGTGTTAACCCCATACCCTCCAGTCAGTCAACAGTTACATTTGGTTAAGTCTAAACTGGATATGAGTCAATATCCATTGTTATTGAATGATTCCAACTTTAATTTCAAGACCTCCCATGGTATAGAGACCCTTTAATATTTCTATAATACCAATGGTGGCAAATCATTCTACACCTACATGTTGATTTAAATGCATTTCAAACTGCAACATTGTGACAATGTTTGAAAACCAGCAACAGCATATCAGGCAATAGGACAGCATTTAATTTCTCTTCCTACATTCCTTATTTCTTTTATTGGAATTTTCATTCCAAAAATTACTTTATGAAACCAATATTTGTTTATTTTTGGCACTAATTAAATGTTACCCGATTCTGTTACCAAAGTGACCTGATTTTGATTAACTCTTAAACTGTTTTCAATTATGCTAGTATGTCAATTCACTCCGTTTATGGTAGATTTAAGGTCACCTTGACAGCCAGCAACATTTCTCACATAGCTGGAGAAAGTTTATTTTCAGTTCCCTATTTTGTTGGATCAGATAAAATACAACTCATGGAATCCCCTGGGTGATGCAGTTCCAGTTTTACAACAAAGGAACAACATCCTCCATACTGTGCATTTGGAAAGTACTCTAAAATGGATTAAATACATTTTGCCCCTCAATCTACACACGATAACCGATATGGCCCTAGCGAAAACAGGTTTTTTAGAAATGTTTGCAAATTACAAATAAGAAAACATACCAAAATTGAGCTCTGGTGCATCCCGTTTCCATTGATCATCCTTGATGTTTCTGCAACTTGTTTGGAGTCCACCTGTGGTAAATTAAATTGATTGGACATGAAAGGCATACCAGTCTATATAATGTCCCACAGTTGACAGTACATGTCAGAGCAAGAAGTTTGGAACCACCAAGACTTCCTCGAGCTGGTAGCAGTTAGGTTACTGTAGGTCAGGGAGGTGACCAAGAACCCGATGGTCACTGACAGGGCGCCAGAGTTCCCCTGTGGAAAAACTTCCAGACGGACAACCATCTCGGCAGCACTCCACCAATCAGGCCTTTATGGTAGAGGCCAGACGGAAGCCACTCCTCAGTAAAGGCACAAAACAGCCCACTTGGAGTTTGCTAAAATGCACCTGGTCTGATGAAACCAAGGTTTAACTCTTTGGCCTGAATGCCAAGCGTCACATCTGGTGAAAACCTGGCACCATCCCTACGGTGAAGTATGGTGGCAGCATCATGCTGTGGGGATGTTATTCAATGGCAGGGAGACTCATCAGGACCATGGGAAAGACGAACAGAGCAAAGTAGAGATCCTTGATGAAAACCTGCTCCAGAGTGCTCAGGACCTCAGACTGGGGCAAAGGTTCAATTTCAACAGGACAACAACCCTAAGCACACAGCCAAGACAACCCAGGAGTGGCTTCAAATCAAATCAAATTTTATTTGTCACATACACATGGTTAGCAGATGTTAATGCGAGTGTAGCGAAATGCTTGTGCTTCTAGTTCCGACAATGCAGTAATAACCAACAAGTAATCTAACTAACAATTCCAAAACTACTGTCTTGTACACAGTGTAAGGGGATAAAGAATATGTACATAAGGATATATGAATGAGTGATGGTACAGAGCAGCATAGGCAAGATACAGTAGATGGTATCGAGTACAGTATGTACATATGAGATGAGTATGTAAACAAAGTGGCATAGTTAAAGTGGCTAGTGATACATGTATTACATGAGGATACAGTCGATGATATAGAGTACAGTATATACGTATGCATATGAGATGAATAATGTAGGATAAGTAACATTATATAAGGTAGCATTGTTTAAAGTGGCTAGTGATATATTTACATAATTTCCCATCAATTCCCATTATTAAAGTGGCTGGAGTTGAGTCAGTGTCAGTGTGTTGGCAGCAGCCACTCAATGTTAGTGGTGGCTGTTTAACAGTCTGATGGCCTTGAGATAGAAGCTGTTTTTCAGTCTCTCGGTCCCAGCTTTGATGCACCTGTACTGACCTCGCCTTCTGGATGATAGTGGGGTGAACAGGCAGTGGCTCGGGTGGTTGATGTCCTTGATGATCTTTATGGCCTTCCTGTGACATTGGGTGGTGTAGGTGTCCTGGAGGGCAGGTAGTTTGCCCCCGGTGATGCGTTGTGCAGACCTCACTACCCTCTGGAGAGCCTTACGGTTGAGGGCGGAGCAGTTGCCGTACCAGGCGGTGATACAGCCCGCCAGGATGCTCTCGATTGTGCATCTGTAGAAGTTTGAGTGCTTTTGGTGACAAGCCGAATTTCTTCAGCCTCCTGAGGTTGAAGAGGCGCTGCTGCGCCTTCTTCACAATGCTGTCTGTGTGAGTGGACCAATTCAGTTTGTCTGTGATGTGTATGCTGAGGAACTTAACTTGCTACCCTCTCCACTACTGTTCCATCGATGTGGATAGGGGGGTGTTCCCTCTGCTGTTTCCTGAAGTCTACAATCATCTCCTTAGTTTTGTTGACATTGAGTGTGAGGTTATTTCATTTCATTTCAGAACAAGTCTCAATGTCCTGGAGTGTCCCAGCCAGAGCCCGGACTTGAATCCAAGCAAACTGGAGAGACCTGAAAATAGCTATGCAGTGATGCTCCCCGTCCAATCTGACATACCAAAGACAACTCAAGGCTGTAATTGCTGGCAATGGTGCGTCAAACTGAGTAAAGAGTCTGAATACTTATGCAAATATATTTCTGTTTAATTCATTTACAAACATTTCCGAAAACCAGTTTTTACTTACTGGGTAGTGTGTGTAGATTAATTCATTTTAGAATAAAGCTGTAACGTAAGAAAAATGTGGAAAAAGTCAGTCTGAATGCACCACACATTCACCACACATTCCAAATGCACCACACATTCTGGGATTCCGTTCTTGCCCAGCCACTCAGAATAATTTTTTCCCCCCACAAAAGGGCTTTAATACAGACAGAAATACTCAGTTTCATCAGCTGTCAGGGTGGCTGGTCTCAGACGATCCCACAAGTGAAGCCAGGTGTGGAGAAAAACAGCGATGACAAGCCCAACTCAAAACAGCAGTCAGTACATCAGTAACCCATTTACCGCCAAACATCTGTTTCCCTAAACATTACACTTGTTTTCTATCAAACACTTAATTTCTAAACAGACAAGATTTGTCCAAGAAACCACAGTAAAATAAATGGCAAAATCACATGAATACAGACAATGGTTAAAACTATAAGTCAAACTTTAGTCCAACCTATGCATGTCAAAAGAAGTTAGGTAAAAACAGTCTGCACTAATAAGTACACAATTGTATCAGTTTCTGCTTTGAAGGAAAATTATATTAAATAAATATGTTCAGTGGCTAGACAGACAGCTGCAGACCCCATGGACTCAGGGTATATCTTGGGGGTGAGGCGGAGGATGGGTTACCCCAGGAAGGTGGATGTGTCACGTGGGGATGGATCAGTTAGTTGTAGTACCTGGATGGACCATCAGTATCTGGAAGGGCCTGCAGAGGAGATAAAATAGATGACTGATGTACTGTAGGTTATATCTGAACCAAACTACAGCCATTAAAAGGCTGGACGTGTGTATTTAACTTGTCAACTGGGGCCGTGCGTACCAGAGAGGTTCCCAGAGAAGCCACCTGAGAAGCGGTCACTACCGCTAGACATTCTGGGAGAGTCGGAGTAGCTCATGGAGCCCAGCGACAAACCGCTCTTCATACTAGGACCCTGCTGGAGTCAAACGCACATACACTGAATCGAGGAGAACATCAAAGGGGACAAACTGCTGAGGAATTCTTTGGTTTCCTGAATCACGCCATCTACCTTACAACTGTATGAGAGTACACAAGGAACAGGTTTAGCCACAGTAAGGACGTGTGCTGTCAGAACACAGAAGGTTCTAGAGCACTGCCTTGTACCGACTGAACACAGACAGGAAGTGGGTTAAAGGACTGAATCAAGTGACATTTATCCTCACGTCACCAGTTCCTGTTGCAGGAAGCACCTGAGAGCTGCTTGTTACACTGGTATTGCAGCTGACAGAGCACAGTGTGTGTGTGCTGCATACCGAGGAAACACTCCTAAGTCTGTAGTCCATTAGGACATCTGTCAGCTTCTGTGTCACCTTCAGCACGATCTGAGCATCACCCTCGTTCTCGATCTGGAAATTGTCCTACACACAGGAAACAGACCCTCAACACACACAGGATGTTTAAATAACACGAGAAAGCATAGTTTCACACACACACAGTTCCACTCACCAGGTATTTGAGTAGCGTGGTCGGAAGGCTGCTGGTTTCAGGTACAGCTCCCATCAACCCTTGGCCGGATCCACTTCCCATCTGTCCCCCTCTGAACTCATCAGGGTAGTGGCTTCCCGGACTCTCCCCCAACAACCCCTCCTGGCCAAAGCTTCCATCCCTTCCCCCTCCCAGTCCAAAGCCATCGGCTGAACCCCCTAGCCTCTGCCCCCCCGTATTGTCAGGGTAGCCTCGGAAGCTCATGTCCCTTTTCTGGAAAGCCGTGGAGCGAGGCAGGGGGTCAGAGTAGCCCCCCATATCACCCATGGGGTAGTTGAGGCTGCCGCCTTGGAGAGGGAACTCCCCTGGTAACCGAGGCTCTGCAAACCTGCCACCTAGAGGGAGACAAAAGACTGCATTTGGACTACTACACAACACTGCATCCCAACATAGACCAGTCAAGCACACAATAAAGGTCTTATCACCTCAGCACAAGTAAAATCTCAAGTAATTTGGACAGCTGCGTGATTATTTATACTTGTTTGAAATTGCAAACAGACTCAACAGAATCTGCCCACGGGAGTTTATCACCTCAGAGGCAACCTTACACTCCCCCCCCCACACACTCACCTGGTTTTGGTCCTCTAACTCCCATTCCTCCTGGCCCTCCCATCCCTCCTGGTGGCCCCATGTTGGGGATTGCTGAACCTGTGATGACAGGGAGATATGTCAGAACCACAGTACATTTAAAAACAGACTGAGCACAATGAGATTCAGACAAACTTGAGAATAAACATAGAAAAACGTACGTAGTCCTGCAAACGCTTGGACCTCACTGGGCTCCTTCAGAATCACCTGAAAACATCATACAGAATCAATTAAATAACCAACATCACAAGAGAGGTCCCCCCCATCTCAATAGTCTGCCGTGTTTTATTTGCCTCATCCGTAACTTTCTGCTCCCCCTTCTCACCTTTAGCTGTCCCCTGCCCTCTGCCTTTTCCAGCTCTGCTGCTGCTTCTTTCACCTTCTTCCTCACTTCATGGTCCTTTGTGGCAGCATCTTCCTTAAAGGGCATCTTGGCAGAATGATTTTGCTTCTGGAGAACAGATGAGACCATACAGTTACACAGCATCATAACACAGACCTGTAGATCCAACAGCCTTTTACAGTGAAAGTGACACACACACAGCCTCACCATGTATCTGAAGGAGTGCTTCCAGCCCTTGATGTGAGCCAGCATGTCAGTCTGCAGACGGCTTACCTTCTTGCAGAGTTTACACTGGTAATGGGGTGGGACTGACTTACTAGGGCTCCGGTACTCCCACACATACTGAAGACCTGCAGAACATGAGTGACAGCTCTATCAAACAACCATGGGCAATGAAACATCGCAACAACTAATCAGACTCGAAAAACAAATCATAGAGCCCCATGAAGCCTATATTAGTGAAAGAGTGCAATGGAGTGACTTGACTTAAATCTCTTGGACCCTTGGCATAGGGCTACTACCATGGTGCAATGAGTAGGTACTCACCAATGACAGTCTCACCAGTGATGGCCTTCAACTGTTTGGTCAAGGAGGGGATGGTCTGTACATTTCCCGCCTTGGTGGTGAACACTGGGAAACGCACAGAAGTCAACAAAGCACAAACATGGCAGAGACTGCATAATGAGATCGCCATCCTACCCACGGACAGGTGAGACCAAAGGGTCCACATGTCCAGTCAACTGACCAGCAGACAGCCAATAGCCGAAGAGCCTCATACTTCACGAAGTGAAACACTTAAAAAAAAGGTCACTGTGCATTCCTTACACAACCCCCCAGTCAAAAGACTAGAGGTCCTTCATTTACTGAACAACAGTTAGAAACACAACCCCTGCTCTTCTGAGCCTCTCAGGTCCTGTTTCCAGCCGTGCATCATCGACAACATCTGGTAAGAATCCTTACCATTTGTGTGCTAGTTAGGTTCTGCTAAAAACACAGATTGGTTGGGAGTACTAGAATCTCCTGCTCTGGCTGGTAATCAAAGTTGCTGGTAAACAAAATAACTTAATTTGTTTCGCTGTGTGCAATTCGAGCCCCACCTTCACAAGATCATGATTCATTAGAAGGTTGCCTGGAAGGCACACCAGGGTCTGTTTTGTGCCAGGGTTATAGTACTGACCGCTACACAGAAGAGAAGCTAATCTGAGGTTTGGAGGCCTGCTGAAAACCGTGGGGGCTGCAGTTCTTCTGCCCACCTAGACACAGGTCAGAGCTGGGATATAGGATTCTCTCACTCCCATCAGGCACTCCTCCATACCTGTGTCCAATCAAAGCAGTGAAACTCTTGCATGGGCACAGCAGGTCCCAGCCCCATTGGCAGACAGTGAGTTGAAACACTTCCTACTCTTTGAGGGCCACAAAGGCCCTGAAAGAAAATCCTGCTGTCAGCATCCATTGCCCATCTGAACTACCATAGGCCTATGAGGCCACATTTTTGTGCCGGGGGCTGATAGCCCTAAATTACATTGGGATCTCATCCACCACCAATGTGTAGCACCCAACTGGGTGATGCACGGCAGTCATTTGGGCCCACAACATCTGACCCAGACAGGATCCTTACTGATTTGACTTGCATCAATATGGGGCAACAGCTCTACAGGACTGCAGAGAGCACCTGCACACCTATGAGTTCCCTAGAGTTAGACATTCTTCTGAGAGGACAGGTTTCACGTTGTGGTTTCTAAAGTTGTTCAGACTGAATATCATGGAACAAAGTGTTTTATGAAATAAAACTACTTTTAATGCATCTAAAAAGATTTATGCACATTGTACCAAAGACAGACCCCCCAAAAACTAATTGAAATGAACACTAGGGAAAAGCCTTTGTGAGCCACACAGCCTAAACCTGTGGGCAGTGACTAAGTTCACTGGCATTTACAGCAACCTCTAAGAGGCAGTGAATCTCAGACGCAGCTTGGACTTGCCCCCTGCCCAATCAGCCACCAGCAAAAAGGCAGGAGGATGTGAAGTCACAGCTCCCAACCTCCTATCAGCGGCAGTGATGCTGTGTGGAGGCAGAACTTACCTATGTCAGCAGAGAAGTTAGGCTGCTTTCTCTGTCAGTTGGGATAACCAGGCCGAAGGAGAGAGAGACAGACAGGCATTAGTGAGACTGGAGGCGGCAGCACAGGGGCAAACCCCACTGCACTGTTCCCCAAACAGTGGGTCAGGAGTCCCTGCAATCCCCCCACAGGGGTTGCAGCTTAAGAATGGGTTCTGGATAGAAACATTGGTTTGGTTTAAGCAAACGCTTCAGGTCGACCACAGCACAGAAATATTGGTTTGGTTTAAGCAAAAGCTTCAGGTGGACCACAGCAGAAAAACACATTGGAGAACCCTACTGCACTCCTGTCTCTATGGAGAGAGAGAGAAATGTCCTTTCAGCCTCTCCTTCATGACCCAGTCAGTGACATGAGGGAACTGAGCTGTTACTGACTCTGCACCGTACACATGCACTTTACCTTGAAATGAATGTACAAGTACTCTAGTCAGGTGTTCCAATCAGAATATATCTGTCACAAAGGCATCATAGAACCAAGCTGCCAGTGAGCCCTAGTGCTAATAGCTCAGCAGGAAAATAAGTGTTATGGGGGCTGACTGCCCACTTACTAGAAAGACAGCGATAGAGGGCATGAGATTGCCCAGAGAAAAAACCCAGCCCTGTTACCCTCGTTAGTTGCAGCCCTTCTATACTTGGTAACAGGGTTGTCTGGAATTCCTGCTGCCCACAATACTCTTCAGCATCCCGTAGTCAATGGGTAACTCAAGACCTGATTGAGGGGCAGGGCAGCAGTCTGCATCTCCACAGAAACACTTAGTCTCAGGAGACCAGAGAGCACTGATCAGTCCCTGCTGCTCCAGCAGTGTCCAGTGTCTTTGTCCAGCCAAGGGCGGCTGGTAAGGGTCCATACCACTTCCTCTGCACAGAGCACTGCTACAACTTTAGGAATGAAACCGGTTAGAAGACCATACAACGACTACGTACACAGTCCTCTCAAACCACTGTTTTGGAATCCTCATCACAATAGACACTATTCGGGATGGATTCATTAACCTCATCTGGGTTGTGAATGACTAGTAATACAACTATAATCCTAACCGGGGGCAAACGGCATAACTGGGGGCAATTGGCATGATTACCGTGGGAGACTGAACTTACCCTGTTGTTAGCCCCTCCATTAGCGTTCCTGAACCGCTTCTGTGGTGGGGCGCCATAAGATGGCCTTGGATTGTAGCCTTGCTGCATTCTGAGGGTCATCACAAACAAATAAAGACAACGTTTAATATCTAGCTATATGGGCCACATCTTTTTTAGGGCGACTAAGAAACAAAGCAGCTGGCCTTGTGGGCAAAACCACTTGACCACGCACCGTGCAAAAGATGGTGATTGGCTAGCTGTAGCCACACTATAGTAAGTAACACTACCCGGACAACGTCCTCCAGGGTTATTATAGAATAAATAGGGTGTGGTATGAGTGACATGAAATACTCTACCTGAAAAAAAAAATAGATTCGCTAAAGCAAACCAAAGCGGGGTGAATTTTGCGTGTCAAGAAGAACAACTAGCAACTTGACGCACGCGCAATTGTGTATCTCTTTATAGAAAGACCCGTGACGTACCTGATTTTGTGAGCCTATGCGTTTGCCTGTGTACTCGACCTCGGAAATTTGAGTTCAAATTAATAAAAAAACATTAAAAGATAAGAACGACATACATTTTTTTTCATTTGAAATGTATCCTTTACACAAGTTGCAATAAAACACTGCTATATGTAGACGTGAAATTGAGAACAGGAAAAAACAAACAAATGTTGCAGGCAAATGTGAAGACAGCTTAGCTAGTTGTCGTATCAAAGAGAAAGGCCCATGTTTGTAAAGAAACAGCACGAGCTTTGTTTTGCTCATTGACCGTCTTCAAAAGCTACATTCGGCGCGGGAAGGCTACTGCATGCACAATTATTTCTGATAGTGTCAACACACGTGGGTATTATTATTACGCAATAACGCAATCAATTATTATGGGTTTACTGCTCATAGATTCTGTGTTCGAGCCGATAGCTTGCTGGCTTGCAAACTCACTGCTGCCCACTGATTGTGGTCTCCTCCTGGTCCAACACTAGCACACACTTCGTTATTGTGTCAAATGGCACCACATTCCCCATATAGTGAACCACTTCATCGATATCAACCCTGTTTGGCTCTGGTCAGAACAGAAGTAGTGCACTATATTAGAGAATTGGTTGCAATTGAAGATGTTCCCCATGTTTCTCTCCACAGATAGTCATATTCTGCAGAGATGACCAAATGCAAGAAGAAGAAGAGGCAGGATGACTTCCAGAAGGTCAAGCTGAAGGTGGGGAAGACTAAGCCTAAAGCTGACAACGCCACCAACATCAACTTCCGCACCAAGGGAATTAACCTAACTGAACAGCTGAAGAAAGATGCTAATGCACCCACCACACACCGGAAGCTCAACATCAAGGTAGGTAACACAGACACACAAACACACTCACTCCTCTACTGTACCTTATGCTGTGTGCCTCCCCTCCTCTAGGACCTGTTGTCCCAGCTGCATCACTACAGTGGTACAGTGAAACAGGGAGCTCTTGTGGGACTGAGGGAGCTGCTGACCCTTCACCCCTCAGAGTTAGACCAACACCTCTCCAGTCTGCTCAGCGAGGCTGCTGCCGTCTTCACAGACAAGGACCCGAATGTACGGATGTCTGCCACACGCTTGCTCAGGTTAGAAAAGTATTTTGTTATGACAGTGGGAATTTGTCTTCAGGTCTTTAAAAATATATATATTTCACCTTTATTTAACCAGGTAGACCAGTTGAGAACAAGTTCGCATTTACAACT
The DNA here is from genome assembly GCF_045791955.1 of Oncorhynchus clarkii lewisi. Classification (NCBI taxonomy): domain Eukaryota; kingdom Metazoa; phylum Chordata; class Actinopteri; order Salmoniformes; family Salmonidae; genus Oncorhynchus; species Oncorhynchus clarkii. The sequence continues at coordinate 10,801,793 of NC_092149.1, read as the reverse complement.
ACGACCTGGCCAAAATAAAGCAAAGCAGTGTGACAAAAAACAACACAGAGTTACACATAGGATAAACAAAAGCACAGTCAATAACACAATAGAAAAATCTATATACAGTGTGTGCAAATAAAGTAAGGAGATAAGGCAATAAATAGACCATAGTGGCGAATTAATTACAATATAGCAATTAAACACTGGAGTGATAGATATGCAGAAGATGAGTGTGCAAGTAGAGATACTGGGGTGCAAAGGAGTAGTATGGGGATGAGGTAGTTGGATGGGCTATTTACAGATGGGCTATGTACAGTGATCTGCGAGCTGCTCTGACAGCTGGTGCTTAAAGTTAGAGAGGGAGATATGAGTCTTCAGCTTCAGTGATTTTTGCACTTCGTTCCAGTTATTGGCAGCAGAGAACTGGAAGGAAAGGCAGCCAAAGGAGGAATTGGCTTTGGGGGTGACCAGTGAGATATACCTGCTGGAGTGTGTGCTACGGGTGGGTGTTATGGTGACCAGTGAGCTGAGATAAGGCAAAGCTTTACCTAGCAAAGACTTATAGATGACAGTGGGTCTGGCGATGACTATGTAGCGAGGGCCAGCCGACGTGAGCATACAGGTCGCAGTGGTGGGTGGTATATGGTGCTTTGGTGACAAAATGGATGGCACTGTGATAGACTGCATCCAGTTTGCTGTGTAGAGTGTTGGAGGCTATTTTGTAAATTATATTGTTGAGGATCGGTAGGATAGTCAGTTTTACGAGGGTATGTTTGGCAGCGTGAGTGAAGGAGGCTTTGTTGCGAAATAGAAAGCCGATTCTAGATTTAATTTTGGATTGGAAATGTTTAATATGAGTCAGGAAGGAGAGTTTACAATCTAACTTGACACCTAGGTATTTGTAGTTGTCCACATATTCTAAGTCAGAACCGCCCAGAGTAGTGATGCTGGTCGGGCGGGCTGGTAATGGCAGCGATCGGTTGAAGAGCATGCATTTAGTTTTACTAGCGTTTAAGAGCAGTTGGAGGCAACGGAAGGAGTGTTGTATGGCATTGAAGCTCGTTTCGAGGTTTGTTAACAGTGTCCACAGTGTTTGTTCTCCAAACCCCACAAAACCATACATCACTTGAGAGCAGCACAGTCCTTGGAGAAATGCCTTAATGCCAGTTCTTCTACTGTCGCACCTTCCTACCCAATATGAGATTTGAACCAGAAACTCTCCTGCTACTAGTGCACCTCTCTAACCTTCTACCCTCTCCGTGCCCTGCCCAGGTTCATAGCCCAGAGTGTACCAGCGGAGCGGACGTCTCCATTCTTCCCTCTCCTCTCTGCCCACCTCTCCTGTGCCATGACCCACATTGAGACGGGTATCCAGGAGGATGCCCTGAAAGTCCTCGACGTTTTGCTGGACCACTATCCTGCCCTGCTGGCCGCTCGTCCCGCCCTGTTGCTCACCAACTTCCTGGAGCTGATCTCACACAAAAGTACCGGGGGCGGGGCAAGGAAGGGGCAGGAGGGGAAGGGGAGGAGCTGGGCCCTGTCAGTCAACCCTAACAGGAACGTGACTGGTCAGCAGTGGAGACTCACAGTGCTGCTCAGGTATTCATACACTTGCAATGAGTTAGCAGTGTCCTATTGGTGTGTACATGTATTTTTCTGCCGTGACCTTTGTGTTTGTGTTTTCCAGACTGGGGCGTTTTCTTCAGGCGATAGTTGAGGAGAGGCGAGCGGAGGAGGGGGTTGCATGTGTCTCAGGTGACATGTTCAGTGTTTTGAATGGACAAGGAGGAGCTAACGCACCTTTGGAGCTCAACTGGGAGGAGCTTACCTACAGAAAAGGTGGATTTCAGGTGTTTGAACATTCAGGAGCCATGCCCACTCCGCATTCCACCTTCAAACTCAGGTACGCACATCACAGACACACACTTCATTAACAAGCACACACACACACTTTATTAACAAGCATATACACACACACACACTCTGCTGACTCACTCTCCTGTCCTGCTCATCATCTCTCCCTTTCCTCCACTGTATTTGTAGGCCGGCGACTGAGCCTGGGGCTGGGGTGAGTGAGGGGCTGGGCACAGGGGAGGCTGTACGGGGCTTTGCCTCCACCCTGGTGCCCCTTCTACTAGACGTCTGGGTAGAGGCTAGTGCCAGCGACCGGAGCAAGACTGACAGTGCTCATCTCCTCACCCCCGACGCCATGTCACTGATGTACCAGGTCCTCTCCATACTACAGCTGCTACGCAAGCTGGCGCCACAGAGAGAATACCAGGATACACTGGTAACACACACACACACACAGGTCTTCTCTCTCAGTGTAACATGTGTGGTTACCTCTGTTCTATTAACACTGGTGTTTGTGTGTTTAGGATGTGTGGTTTCGCAGTGAGTACCTGGGGGATTTTAAGCAGCACTTCATGAAGAACTTCCCCTATGGAAATCTGGACACCCCTAAACAAAGGCGGAAGACAGACCCCAAGAGGTGAGGTGGTTAGGGCCCATGGTGTATGTGTAGGTACTCCAGCGTTTCCCAAACTAGGGGTCGCTACCCCATATGTGAGGCCTGATTTGAAAATGGGGTTGTGAGAGAAACTCTGGGGGGAAAAACATCTGGTCTATAGTCAACTGAATGCTCTGCTTAGTCGTAGAACCACGGTTCAATTTCAGCTATTAGCGGTTAGGACAAACCGTGGTTTCTGTTTTCTTCCTAAAAATGTGGTCTAACCATTGAACAGTTTGAGCTATTACCAATTATGATGTATAATATCAGCACAAAATTACTGGGGGGGACATAATTAAAAGTATGTGTGTTTGGGTGTGGTGTTTCAGGAGTAAGCAGTCCACTACAATCCCAGGGCAGACAGTGGAACCCTTGGCTCTGAACGTGCTGCTCTGCCAGGTCATGGTTTCCATGGTTACCCTCAGCCAGAGGGAGAGGCAAGCCCAGGAGCCCGATGCTGAGTGGCTGATGCCTCTGAGAGGGTTTGTCCAAGAGACTCTGTCCAGTGGGGCCAAGCTGAGCCAAAGACACCTACATACACTCCTGGAGACTGTCTGGAGAATGGTCATCACACAACGCAGCAGGGGTAAGACTGTGTTTGTGTGGGCTGTCAAGGGTGCAGTTATGAGTTAATCTTAAATGGTTTTCACATGTCTGGCGTCCTAACCGGTGGTGTGTGTAGCGGTGACGGAGGATCTGTTACAGGCGGTGTATGTTCAGTACCAGCAGATGAACCTGAATCTGCAGACCAGAACACTGCTACTTTCCTTCTACAGCAGACTGTACCTACAGGAACACAACCACACACACATCGCCAGGTAACACACACACACGTTCTAGTGTTTACTGTACCAAATAACCAAAGATATATGTAGGCATAACCAACACTGCAGGGTAGACTACTCTGCTCCTAAATGTCTTTCTTCCTCTTCGGTCTCCCCCTTCAGGAGTAGAGTGTTGTCTCTGTGGCTGGCTGCTCTACCGCTCCAGTTGTCCCAGCTAGGCCACCGTAACCCTACCCTCTCAGACAGGCTCCTGCTCTCCATCCAGGCTGCTGCCTCCCGCGGGAACAAGGCCCTGCTGAACTCCCTACACACGCATGCATGCAGGCTCTACGGTGAATACACACACACATACCTGTATGCAGGCTCTACGGTGAATACACACACACACACACCTGTATGCAGGCTCTACGGTGAATACACACACACACACACCTGTATGCAGGCTCTACGGTGAATACACACACACATACCTGTATGCAGGCTCTACGGTGAATACACACACACATACCTGTATGCAGGCTCTACGGTGAATACACACACACATACCTGTATGCAGGCTCTACGGTGAATACACACACACACACACGTGTATGCAGGCTCTACGGTGAATACACACACACATACCTGTATGCAGGCTCTACGGTGAATACACACACACATACCTGTATGCAGGCTCTACGGTGAATACACACACACACACCTGTATGCAGGCTCTACGGTGAATACACACACACATACCTGTATGCAGGCTCTACGGTGAATACACACACACATACCTGTATGCAGGCTCTACGGTGAATACACACACACATACCTGTATGCAGGCTCTACGGTGAATACACACACACACACCTGTATGCAGGCTCTACGGTGAATACACACACACATACCTGTATGCAGGCTCTACGGTGAATACACACACACATACCTGTATGCAGGCTCTACGGTGAATACACACACACACACCTGTATGCAGGCTCTACGGTGAATACACACACACATACCTGTATGCAGGCTCTACGGTGAATACACACACACATACCTGTATGCAGGCTCTACGGTGAATACACACACACATACCTGTATGCAGGCTCTACGGTGAATACACACACACATACCTGTATGCAGGCTCTACGGTGAATACACACACACATACCTGTATGCAGGCTCTACGGTGAATACACACACACATACCTGTATGCAGGCTCTACGGTGAATACACACACACACACATACCTGTATGCAGGCTCTACGGTGAATACACACACACACACCTGTATGCAGGCTCTACGGTGTATATACACACACACACACCTGTATGCAGGCTCTACGGTGAATACACACACACACACACCTGTATGCAGGCTCTACGGTGAATACACACACACACACACCTGTATGCAGGCTCTACGGTGTATATACACACACACACACCTGTATGCAGGCTCTACGGTGAATACACACACACACACCTGTATGCAGGCTCTACGGTGTATATACACACACACATACCTGTATGCAGGCTCTACGGTGAATACACACACACATACCTGTATGCAGGCTCTACGGTGTATATACACACACACATACCTGTATGCAGGCTCTACGGTGAATACACACACACATACCTGTATGCAGGCTCTACGGTGAATACACACACACATACCTGTATGCAGGCTCTACGGTGAATACACACACACATACCTGTATGCAGGCTCTACGGTGAATACACACACACACACCTGTATGCAGGCTCTACGGTGTATATACAACAACAAAAAACACATGTGAAGCTCCACTTATAACAGTCGGGCAGATCGGTACTAAACAGGTAGTCACTAAATGGCCATGCTAGAAAATACCTAAATGACAATGTACCCATTGGAGATGTTTTCTATGTTTCTCCACTGGGGGGCAGTAAAGGTCCATCTGAACTCCATAGCAGGAGAGAGAGGGGAGCATGTTGTTACAAGCTAGAGACAAAGGTTGGAGGTGTATCAGTTAAAAGGGGTGGAGGTTGTGGGTGGTGGAGGGCACCTATATTGTAATATAAGCTAAGACAGAACTGGTGAGGGGGTTTGTGTTATGATTAAAGGCCCTTGGGAAGACAGAACTGGGGAGGGTGAGGGGGTTTGTGTTATGATTAAAGGCCCTAGGGAAGACAGAACTGGGGAGGGTGAGGGGGTTTGTGTTATGATTAAAGGCCCTAGGGAAGACAGAACTGGGGCGGGTGAGGGGGTTTGTGTTATGATTAAAGGCCCTAGGGAAGACAGAACTGGGGAGGGTGAGGGGGTTTGTGTTATGATTAAAGGCCCCAGAGAAGACAGAACTGGGGAGGGTGGGGGGGTTTGTGTTATGATTAAAGGCCCCAGAGAAGACAGAACTGGGGAGGGTGAGGGGGTTTGTGTTATGATTAAAGGCCCCAGAGAAGACAGAACTGGGGAGGGTGAGGGGGTTTGTGTTATGATTAAAGGCCCCAGAGAAGACAGAACTGGGGAGGGTGAGGGGGTTTGTGTTATGATTAAAGGCCCCAGAGAAGACAGAACTGGGGAGGGTGAGGGGGTTTGTGTTATGATTAAAGGCCCCAGAGAAGACAGAACTGGTGAGGGGGTTTGTGTTATGATTAAAGGCCCCAGAGAAGACAGAACTGGGGAGAGTGAGGGGGTTTGTGTTATGATTAAAGGCCCCAGAGAAGACAGAACTGGGGAGGGTGAGGGGGTTTGTGTTATGATTAAAGGCCCTAGGGAAGACAGAACTGGGGAGGGTGAGGGGGTTTGTGTTATGATTAAAGGCCCTAGGGAAGACAGAACTGGGGAGGGTGAGGGAGTTTGTGTTATGATTAAAGGCCCCAGAGAAGACAGAACTGGGGAGGGTGAGGGGGTTTGTGTTATGATTAAAGGCCCCAGAGAAGACAGAACTGGGGAGGGTGGGGGGGTTTGTGTTATGATTAAAGGCCCCAGAGAAGACAGAACTGGGGAGGGTGAGGGGGTTTGTGTTATGATTAAAGGCCCCAGAGAAGACAGAACTGGGGAGGGTGAGGGGGTTTGTGTTATGATTAAAGGCCCCAGAGAAGACAGAACTGGGGAGGGTGAGGGGGTTTGTGTTATGATTAAAGGCCCCAGAGAAGACAGAACTGGGGAGGGTGAGGGGGTTTGTGTTATGATTAAAGGCCCCAGAGAAGACAGAACTGGTGAGGGGGTTTGTGTTATGATTAAAGGCCCCAGAGAAGACAGAACTGGGGAGAGTGAGGGGGTTTGTGTTATGATTAAAGGCCCCAGAGAAGACAGAACTGGGGAGGGTGAGGGGGTTTGTGTTATGATTAAAGGCCCTAGGGAAGACAGAACTGGGGAGGGTGAGGGGGTTTGTGTTATGATTAAAGGCCCTAGGGAAGACAGAACTGGGGAGGGTGAGGGAGTTTGTGTTATGATTAAAGGCCCTAGGGAAGACGGAGTGGGCGATTCACCATCACAAGACTCTGTTTGTCTGAATGGTCTGTGACATCAGCAATGTGCGTCAGCAGCCAACATAACATAATACAGACTATCTGATCATTACTACTCTCTCTCCCTTTATCTCTCTAGCTCTCTCTCTATCTCTCTCTTTATCTCTGTCTGTTTGATGATTTTCTTTCTTAGACCATAAACTGGTGATGGATAGTCCAATCACTCTTTACGTCACCATTGGCTTCTTGTTGCTAGGTACGGTGTGTGTGTTTACAACACCATGGTCCTGGATAGATACAGGAGTGCAAGCTTTTGTTCCAGCCCAGCACTAACACACCAGATTCAGATCATCAAGGGCTTGATGGTTACAGGTGACTCTAATGATGGGGTGTGTTGGACAGGAGCTAAGTTTCTACAGGACCACAGTTTCCCTCCTCTGCTATAGTGTATGAGCTGTAGTTACCCTCCTCTGCTTTAGTGTATGAGCTGTAGTTGCCCTCCTCTGCTATAGTGTATGAGCTGTAGTTGCCCTCCTCTGCTATAGTGTATGAGCTGTAGTTGCCCTCCTCTGCTATAGTGTATGAGCTGTAGTTGCCCTCCTCTGCTATAGTGTATGAGCTGTAGTTACCCTCCTCTGCTATAGTGTATGAGCTGTAGTTACCCTCCTCTGCTTTAGTGTATGAGCTGTAGTTGCCCTCCTCTGCTATAGTGTATGAGCTGTAGTTGCCCTCCTCTGCTATAGTGTATGAGCTGTAGTTGCCCTCCTCTGCTATAGTGTATGAGCTGTAGTTGCCCTCCTCTGCTATAGTGTATGAGCTGTAGTTGCCCTCCTCTGCTATAGTGTATGAGCTGTAGTTGCCCTCCTCTGCTATAGTGTATGAGCTGTAGTTGCCCTCCTCTGCTATAGTGTATGAGCTGTAGTTGCCCTCCTCTGCTATAGTGTATGAGCTGTAGTTACCCTCCTCTGCTTTAGTGTATGAGCTGTAGTTGCCCTCCTCTGCTATAGTGTATGAGCTGTAGTTGCCCTCCTCTGCTATAGTGTATGAGCTGTAGTTGCCCTCCTCTGCTATAGTGTATGAGCTGTAGTTGCCCTCCTCTGCTATAGTGTATGAGCTGTAGTTGCCCTCCTCTGCTATAGTGTATGAGCTGTAGTTGCCCTCCTCTGCTATAGTGTATGAGCTGTAGTTGCCCTCCTCTGCTATAGTGTATGAGCTGTAGTTACCCTCCTCTGCTTTAGTGTATGAGCTGTAGTTGCCCTCCTCTGCTATAGTGTATGAGCTGTAGTTGCCCTCCTCTGCTATAGTGTATGAGCTGTAGTTACCCTCCTCTGCTTTAGTGTATGAGCTGTAGTTGCCCTCCTCTGCTATAGTGTATGAGCTGTAGTTGCCCTCCTCTGCTATAGTGTATGAGCTGTAGTTGCCCTCCTCTGCTTTAGTGTATGAGCTGTAGTTACCCTCCTCTGCTATAGTGTATGAGCTGTAGTTGCCCTCCTCTGCTATAGTGTATGAGCTGTAGTTGGTGATGTGTAGAGCAGCCAAACTGGTGAAAAAATACTACAGTTTGAACTTTAACGGCTTTAACAAGGTAGAAAGTGTATAGAGTTGATAATAAATGTACATGTCTAAATCATTTCATCTCTGGAAATGTGTTCTTCAATCACAGTATTTTTTAATATAAAGCTTTAAGCAGCCTTTTTGTTGATTTTGTGGTCTCAAACCAGTGAGTTTATTTAAGTTCTTAATCAAGAATATGGGCAAAATGTCATTATTGAGAATGAAAGAGGTGGGAATGTTGTTCCCTTGTCATATAATTGCTACATTTAATATCAATATAGAATTAAAAATAGTTTTCCAAATTGTATTTTGACTTATTTTTCTCGACGCGAATATTGGGTCAAGACTGAGCCAACCTGGTTCAATATGGGTCCTAAGACGACCAGTTGAGAACCGCTGTTGTAGAGTTTGTGTTTGTGTGTGTGTAGACCCACAGGAGGGCAGTGTGGTATTGTTACCGGCTGAGTCTCAGCAGCGATTGGTCCAGCTACTCTACTTCCTGCCTGTGATGTCACAGGGTCTGTTGGCCAATCTGAGTCGCTGCTGCACTGCGGGGCGCGTCTCTGCCGGCCTGGCTGCCTCCCTCATACGCATCATACACCTCAGGTAACCCCAGCAACCTCCCAAAGCTACAGGTGTGTGTAGAGACTAGGGGTTTGGGCAGTATGTGTGTGCGTGTAGAGACTAGGGGTTTGGGCAGTATGTGTGTGCGTGTAGAGACTAGGGGTTGGGGCAGTGTGTGTGTGCGTGTAGAGACTAGGGGTTGGGGCAGTGTGTGTGTGTGTAGAGACTAGGGGTTGGGGCAGTGTGTGTGTGTGCAGAGACTAGGGGTTGGGTGGAATGTGGCAGAGATGTCAAGTCACGTGTCTCTAATGTTACAGAACACACCATGTATTCATCTCTGACCCCCCTTCCTCTTCGTCCTCCGAACCCCACCCTGCGCACAGTCTCCTCTCTCTCTGTCTCTCTGTCTCTGTGTGTGCGCGCGCTCGGGGGAAACTCGATTCTGTTTAATGTGGTCAGTTCCAGGTAAGCCTACAGAAATGGACATAAGATTGATCCATATCGTCAGAAAACAACCTGGAACAATCGTCCATCCTGTTAGAGGGCTTTAGTTATGCTCTATCACTCCACCAACACTCTAGACCGTCCTCTCTCACTCCACCAACACTCTAGACCGTCCTCTCTCACTCCACCAACACTCTAGACCGTCCTCTATCACTCCACCAACACTCCAGACCGTCCTCTCACTCCATCAACACTCTAGACTGTCCTCTCTCACTCCACCAACACTCTAGACTGTCCTCTCTCACTCCACCAACACTCCAGACCGTCCTCTCTCACTCCACCAACACTCCAGACTGTCCTCTCACTCCACCAACACTCCAGACTGTCCTCTCACTCACCAACACTCTAGACTGTCCTCTCTCACTCCACCAACACTCTAGACTGTCCTCTCTCACTCCACCAACACTCTAGACTGTCCTCTCTCACTCCACCAACACTCTAGACTGTCCTCTCTCACTCCACCAACACTCTAGACTGTCCTCTCTCACTCCACCAACACTCTAGACTGTCCTCTCTCACTCCACCAACACTCTAGACTGTCCTCTCTCACTCCACCAACACTCTAGACTGTCCTCTCTCACTCCACCAACACTCTAGACTGTCCTCTCTCACTCCACCAACACTCTAGACTGTCCTCTCTCACTCCACCAACACTCTAGACTGTCCTCTCTCACTCCATTGTAACCTGTGTGCGTTTCAGGTCCTCTTTGAGTGGCTGGTCAGTAGGGTCTCAGGACGCGACCCTGCGTGATGTTGACTACATCAGCTTCCTGTTCTCCACCCTCACAGGTCAGGCTCCGCCCTCACATTTTCTGTCTCACTGGTATCTGGTCAACAGATGTGAATCTTCAGGTTCTTGAAGAAGTACACTCCAGGAAAACTTACCAATCTTTCTCTCTTTCAGGGTTTTCGTCTGATGAGCTGGCCACCCTGCAGGAGGCTGGGGATGAGAGCGTGCTCCCTCCCTCTCCCCTCTCCCCCCTCAGCCTCTACCCCACCCCCCTGGAGCAATTCACACACCACTGGGACGTGGTGGAGGTCAGGACACACCTCACTCAGAACACCTAGCAGGGCTTTATAAGTGACTATGGAGTGTAAAATGTAAAAAGAGAAAGACAGCGACCGAGATGGAGACTGAGCACTTCTGCCAGTGTAGTGTACCTGTGAGAGGTGTTCTGGACACTATCAGTTATTTAGTTCCCCCTGGTGTCACACACAGGGCTCAGAGGGGGGATGCTTTATCTGGCCACGCTGGCCGAGAGGGGAACCTTTATCGCGTTGCGCAGGCTGTGTCTGCGTGGTTATCGGACACTGTGGAAATGTAGAAATGCTAATGAGAGCCTGTGGCATGACGGGAGTGTGACATTTGTGCTCGGTATTTCCTGTTAAAGGAAATGTGCCCCGAAGCAAGAGGTGTGTGTGTGTGTGGGGGGGGGGCTATAATCACTAATTCAGCTCTTCAATTAGAGCCTGAGATCCTGGTCATCTCATATCATGTCTAAGTCAATCAGACTGAGGGTTGGGGGGGCAGGGGGGACAGGATTAGAGGACGGACCATGTCTGCTCTATTCCACTAATGAGACAGGATTGTTTTTAATGGAGGAGAGAATGCCAACAGGTGCACACAGGTCTGGGGGATGGTTCACACACACATTCTAACACATTGAACACACCTCATTTCAATAGAACATAATGACAAATTGGCTTTTGATTTGAAGTTAATGAGGAAAAGTTTAACATTGTTTCTCACCTCTGAAAGTTTGTGTGATGCCCTCTCGTCTCACCTGTACCCCTCTGTCGCTCTCTACAGTGTGTGTGATGTCCTCTCGTCTCACCTGTACCCCTCTGTCGCTCTCTACAGTGTGTGTGATGCCCTCTCGTCTCACCTGTACCCCTCTGTCGCTCTCTACAGTGTGTGTGATGCCCTCTCGTCTCACCTGTACCCCTCTGTCGCTCTCTACAGTGTGTGTGATGCCCTCTCGTCTCACCTGTACCCCTCTGTCGCTCTCTACAGTGTGTGTGTGTGTGTGAGCAGTGGCATAGAGAACATGTAGGGAGCACTAAAAACGGCATATTGTAATGTACTTGTTGGCCCCAACTTGTTATGTATCTTGGATGTGTGGAGAAAGGCCATCTGTTAGATATAGAAATAACTAAGTAGACATTTGCACGTGTGGTGTAATGTGGTTTGTCTGATGAATGGTTGTGGGTGATGTTGATTAGAGAAGAGTGACGTGTACCTCTCCTTCATTTGTCCTCTAATTCCATCCCTCCATAATGCCATTACTACTATTGGATTTCGCCTTCCTCACACACAGACACTTCCTGATTGTTTGGGCTCATAAAACAATGTTTAAAAAGATTGTCAGATCTGCCACGTCAGCTCCCATTACTGAGCCTCGCTTAACCCTTTCATTTATAGGAAAAGGGGGAGTGTGAAGGAGAGGTATCTGGTGGATGTGAAGGAGAGGAGAGGTATCTGGTGGATGTGAAGGAGAGGAGAGGTATCTGGTGGATGTGAAGGAGAGGAGAGGTATCTGGTGGATGTGAAGGAGATGTATCTGGTGGATGTGAAGGAGATGAGAGGTATCTGGTGGATGTGAAGGAGAGGTATCTGGTGGATGTGAAGGAGAGGAGAGGTATCTGGTGGATGTGAAGGAGAGGAGAGGTATCTGGTGGATGTGAAGGAGAGGTATCTGGTGGATGTGAAGGAGAGGTGAGGTATCTGGTGGATGTGAAGGAGAGGAGAGGTATCTGGTGGATGTGAAGGAGAGGTATCTGGTAGATGTGGAGGTGAGGTATCTGGTGGATGTGGAGGAGAGGTGAGGTATCTGGTGGATGTGGAGGAGAGGTGAGGTATCTGGTGGATGTGGAGGAGTGGAAATGTTATGAACAAATTCTTATTTACAAGGAGGACCAAACTCGGACGACGCTGGGCCAATTGTGCGCCGCCCTATGGGACTCCCAATCACGGCCGGATGTGATACAGCCTGGATTCGAACCAGGGACTGTATTGACGCCTCTTGTACTGAGATTAGGCTGGACAATAGAACGAGTCAGAATTCGCCCAAGGCTGAAAATGGCAAAAGAACGTTGGCTAAGCTGGAACACTTGCGCGAGCCCATAGCAAATGAATGGAATGGAACGTTCACAGAGGCTGTTTGGACTAAGTGATGCTTAGAATTCCATTTTGACTAAATGGCACAAAAAAATGTATCCCTTTTTATTTTACCACTAAAATCTGTTTTTAGGACGACTGATTCGAGAGAGGAGATTCTCATGATTAAAATGGTGTCCGAATTGGAAGAAAATCTAAATATACACATTGCGAGATATTTGGCGAAATATACCAGCATGGGCTCTCCATAGGAAAACAATGGGGGGAGCTTGGCGTTTCAAGGGCAAAAGGTATTTGGGGGATAGCATTTAATGACAACGAGATACACTGCTCAGCCTTACATGATTAGAAAGAGGAGATTCTCATGATTAAAATGGTGTCCAATTGAAAAAAAATCTAAATATACACATTGTGAGATATTTGGCAAAATAGACAGACATACCTATATTTCCCTATAGTAAACAATGGGACGACCTCAGAGTTCCACAAGTAATTTTTAGTTGTTTACATTTGAACTATAAACAACGTGTGCAGGTCTCCATTGCCAACAATAGTAAAGCAGGCATTGTGACATAGTACAATAAACTGGGATTAGAACGTTCGGAAGGCGAGTTGGTGCCACAGTGTTCAATAGAACTAATAGGAGCTGGCAGGGTGAAAAATGCCCTAAAATAAGGGCTGTTTTTTTGTGATCACTTCAAAACTACGGCAGGCAGCTGGGATATATGGTAATATTATGAAAATGGGCTCCACCACGGATGCATTGAACTAGTTTTTATTAGAAAAAGCATTGTTAAAAATGTCATGTGTCCAGCCTACTGAGATGCAGTGCCTCAGACTGCTGCGCCACTCGGGAGACACTCCGATATGAATTATATTAATGTTGTGAAATATGACCTTTAAAACAGCAGGAAGTGATCTTAACCACTGTCTATGTCCCACCCACAGGAAGTGTGCCACTGCTTGGAGACGCTGGGGTCTCGTTCACAGTGCTTTGACGTGCTGCAGAACGGCATCTGCAAGAACCTGGTGAGATGGTGTACTTGTGTGTACTCATCTCTGTGCGTGTGTGTGTGTGTGTGTGTGTAACTGTGTCTCTCCCTCCCAGACTGGTCTGGCTGTGGTACCAGACAGTATGGCAGCAGGGTTGTTGAGAGCGGTGGCCAGACTGTTGGACCTGTCCTTCCTCCCCAGTGAACCTCTACTGAGGTTCCTGTCCCGCTGCTGCCTCAGCCTACTGTCTCTGCTACTGACCCTACAGCAGGACACCACCTCAGAGAACAACCACAAGAGGTAGCCTGTGTGTGACCTCTCTGTGCAGTCATGTTGTGTGTGTAACCTTTATCCTTCCCTGTAGGGAGGCGGTGTGGGGAGCGTGCGTGTGTGTGTGTGTGTGTGTATAGATTGTGTCCAACCTTTCTCTCCCTCTCCCTGCAGGGAGGCAGTGTGGGGCGCGTGTGTGGCAGCGCTGAGCAGCATTCCCCGGCTGTTGCGGTTGGTTCTGCAGTCGTTGCGAGTTAGGGACCTGTGTGAGGAGGAGCTGCCTCAGCTGGCCCAGATACTGTCCCTGCTGCTGCAGCACACAGCGCTACGCAACCATATGCTGGCTAACGCAACTCTACTACAACACATTATACAGGACCTCACGGTAAACACACACAGTCAACTACTCAACCACATGCTGGCTAACGCAACTCTACTACAACACATTATACAGGACCTCACGGTAAACACACACAGTCAACTACAACCACATGCTGGCAAACGCAACTCTACTACAACACATTATACAGGACCTCACGGTAAACACACACAGTCAACTACTCAACCACATGCTGGCTAACGCAACTCTACTACAACACATTATACAGGACCTCACAGTAGTAAGGAAGCTTAAACAAGTATCATGTTAGAATAAAAATGTAACTCTGGTGTGTGTTCTCTGAGGTTCTAATGATGGTGTGTGTGTTCCAGAGGTACTGTCGAGGTGAGTCCAAGGAGCAGTGGATGACTGACCTGCTGTACTGCTACAGCGTAACCATGGCGACGCATCGGGGAAACCTGGGGCTCCGAGACATCTACTGACCTAGGCCCCAAACCAACCACAGGCCCGTCTTACTGTTCTCTGTCCACTGTTTAACCCACCGAGGTCATAGTGTCTGAGGGCTTTCGCTCCACCCTTGTACTTGATGGATGATTTATGGTCACTAATGAGTAAGGAACTCCCCTCACTGCAGACACTCGGTCGTCTGTGGAATGAGTTTGACACCCCTGGTCTAACCTGACATCCTGTCTTCCCCATCGGTCTCTCTGTCCTCCTCATTCAGCTTTTATTCCTGGCCCAAAACCAACTGTCTTCTTCATATTGCTAAATATTGTGGCCACCACTAGTCCTGGAGAGATAAAAGGATGTACAAGCTTTAGTTACAGTGCAGCACTAACATACTAATCACCTGAATCAGTGCTGGGTTGGAACTAACACCTGCACACACTGCATCTCCAAGACCGAATTAAAGGATTTCTCAACTGATTACTGTTTTTATTACAAAAAGAGAAAATAAAGCTGGAGTCACTGAAACTCAATGTATTTATTTGATAAGTTTTCTAAAAGAGTAGAAAAACAACATGGACATTAACATTGAGGTTGGTATTCATTCATAAATGTAAAGCCTTGACATCTGATAGTGTTTCAACAGTAGTGCATCAGAGTGAACAGCATCGACACTGAAACGCAGTTTCTATCTTAAGTGACAGTTCCCCTTGATGAGGTGCCACAAACATCTGGCTAACTTTAAGTCAACTATCTCTTTAAGGCAGGAAGTGATGTATAATGTAGAATTAGAGTAACGGAGTGTGTAACGGAATGCATAAATATACCCCCCTCCACAGAGTCCTACAGAGAAAGCACAGATACACGTGTACCCTCTGGACCTAAATGACCTTGTGTACATCTGTGTACCTACTATTATGGCTGAGGGGGGAAAGTGGGAGGGGCATGCATGCCTGTGGGAACCTGCTCAGGTAGATACTGAGGTAGAGTTGACTACAACCTAGTACAAGTGTTATGGCTGACGGGAAGCGTGTGTGTCTGCAAGCAGGCGTGTGTGTCAGCGTCTGCAGGTGGGCTGGCTGTATGACCGGCTGTTGACAGACTGCCTCATTCTCCACATGGGAGGAAAGGTTATCTCTGTGTGTGTGTGTTCATTTTCTGTATGGTTGAAATTATCTTGCACACATACCATGTCGGTTGACTTAACTCCGCCCTGTGAGGTCATGACTGTGAGGTCTCATAACTTTGTCCTCTCTTCCTGTGTCCAGTAGTATAAACAATCAGGCCAAGAACTCCTCCATGGTGAATACTGGGCACAGAGAGTACAATCTGAGAGGAAGAGGCTATGCAAGAGGGATTACTCTGCCTGAAAATACAGCATGACACAGACCAATGGTGGATTTTTTATATGGAGATCAATTTGACGCTCATTTCCCACCATATAAAAAATCCCCAATTGGTCTGATTATTTGACTTAATATACATTTTGTAATATTTAGATTATTACAACTGTACTGATAAGTGGACACATGTGGCATCTCTGAGAAGTCAGTTATATCAGCATTGTTCACATGCAAACCTGCCCTCAAGAGTTCCCACCTCTGCAGAAACATATTCATAAAGTTACACCATTGGGGCCCCCCCTCTTGTCAGTATATAGATGCTCTGTTTACAATCTGGCCAATAACTCCACCATGATAAGGTGGGTAAGTAATTTCAAGACAACACACACATATGTGTGCGCCATTTAGCAGATGCTTATATCCAAAGCAACTCAGTCACACGTGCATACATTTTACATATGGCTGGTCCTGGGAATCGAACCCAGTCCTCTAGCAGTAGAAGCGCCATGCGCTACCAAGTGAGCCACGAAGTACACATGCAGGGTGTGTGTGTAGTCGTCAGTGTTTCCCCCGACCCTGTCCGGCGCTGTGGAGTCTGAGGTGGTAGGAGTACTGCCTGGCCTGCCCCACTGCATCACACAGATGCACACACTCCACACTGCTCACTGCAAAAACACACACACAGAAGGAAACAACATGCTAACAGAGGAAACAGATTTTGTACAGTTCATCCACCTCACTCTATTCCCGTAATCAAATCGGTCACAAACACATGGTTAGCAGATGTTATTGCAAGTGTAGCGAAATGCTTGTGTTTCTAGTTCCGACAGTGCAGCAATAACTAACATGTAATCTAACAATTCCACAACAACTACCTAATACACACAAATCTAAGTAAAGGAATGGAATAAGAATATATGCAGTGGGGAGAACAAGTATTTGATACACTGCCGATTTTGCAGGTTTCCCTACTTACAAAGCATGTAGAGGTCTGTAATTTTTATCATAGGTACACTTCTACTGTGAGAGAAGGAATACAGAAAATCACATTGTATGATTTTTAAGTAATTCATTTGCATTTTATTGCATGACATAAGTATTTGATACATCAGAAAAGCAGAACTTAATATTTGGTACAGAAACCTTTGTTTGCAATTACAGAGAGTATACATTTCCTGTAGTTCTTGACCAGGTTTGCACACACTGCAGCAGGGATTTTGGCCCACTCCTCCATACAGACCTTCTCCAGATCCTTCAGGTTTCGGGGCTGTCGCTGGGCAATACGGACTTTCAGCTCCCTACAAAGATTTTCTATTGGGTTCAGGTCTGGAGACTGGCTAGGCCACTCCAGGACCTTGAGATGCTTTTTACGGAGCCACTCCTTAGTTGCCCTGGCTGTGTGTTTCGGGTCGTTGTCATGCTGGAAGACCCAGCCACGACCCATCTTCAATGCTCTTACTGAGGGAAGGAGGTTATTGGCCAAGATCTCGCGATACATGGCCCCATCCATCTTCCCCTCAATACGGTGCAGTCGTCCTGTCCCCTTTGCAGAAAAGCATCACCAAAGAATGATGTTTCCACCTCCATGCTTCACGGTTGGGATGGTGTTCTTGGGGTTGTACATCCTTCTTCTTCCTCCAAACACGGCGAGTGGAGTTTAGACCAAAAAACTATATTTTTGTCTCATCAGACCACATGACTTTCTCCCAGTCCTCCTCTGGATCATCCAGATGGACATCCAGATGGACAACTTCAGACGGGCCTGGACATGCGCTGGCAGGGGGACCTTGCGTGCGCTGCAGGATTTTAATCCATGACGGCGTAGTGTTACTAATGGTTTTCTTTGAGACTGTGGTCCCAGCTCTCTTCAGGTCATTGACCAGGTCCCGCCGTGTAATTCTGGGCTGATCCCTCACCTTCCTCATGATCATTGATGCCCCACAAGGTGAGATCTTGCATGGAGCCCCAGACCGAGGGTGATTGACCGTCATCTTGAACTTCTTCCATTTTCTAATAATTGCGAAAACAGTTGTTGCCTTCTCACCAAGCTGCTTGCCTATTGTCCTATAGCCCATCCCAGCCTTGTGCAGGTCTACAATTGTATCCCCAATGTCCTTACACAGCTCTCTGGTCTTGGCCATTGTGGAGAGGTTGGAGTCTGTTTGATTGAGTGTGTGGACAGGTGTCTTTTATACAGGTAACGAGTTCAAACAGGTGCAGTTAATACAGGTAATGAGTGGAGAACAGGAGGGCTTCTTAAAGAAAAAATAACAGGTCTGTGAGAGCCGGAATTCTTACTGGTTGGTAGGTGATCAAATACTCATGTCCTGCAATAAAATGCAAATGAATTACTTAAAAATCATACAATGTGATTTTCTGGATTTTTGTTTTAGATTCCGTCTCTCACAGTTGAAGTGTACCTATGATAAAAATGAAGTAGGAAAACCTGCAAAATCGGCAGTGTATTATATGTACAGTTCTCCCCACTGTACATATAAATATATGGATGAGCAATGACAGAGCGGCATAGGCAAGATGCAATAGATGGTATAAAACACAATATATACACTACCATTCAAAAGTTTGGGGTCACTTAGAAATGTCCTTATTTTTTAAAGAAAAACATTTTTTCTGTCCATTAAAATAACATCAAATTGATCAGAAATACAGTGTAGACATTGTTAATGTTGTAAATGACTATCATAGCTGGAAAAGGCTGATTTGTTATGGAATATCTACATAGGCGTACAGAGGCCCATTATCAGCAACCATAACTCCTGTGTTCCAATGGCACGTTGTGTTAGCTAATCCAAGTTTATCATTTTAAAAGGCTAATTGATCATTAGAAAACCATTTTGCAATAATGTTAGCACAGCTGAAAACTGTTGTTCTGATTAAAGAAGCAATAAAACTGGCCTTCTTTAGATTAGTTGAGTATCTGGAGCATCAGCATTTGTGGGTTTGATTACAGGCTCAAAATGGCCAGAAACAAATCACTTTCTTCTGAAACTCGTCATTCTATTCTTGTTCTGAGAAATGAAGGCTATTCCATGTGAGAAATTGCCAATAAACTGAAGATCTGGTACATCGCTGTCTACTACTCCCTTCACAGAACAGCGCAAACTGGCTCTAACCAGAATAGAAAGAGTGGGAGGCCCCGGTGCACAACTGAGCAAGAGGACAAGTACATTAGAGTGTCTAGTTTGAGAAACAGATGCCTCACAAGTCCTCAACTGGCAGCTTCATTAAATAGTACCTGCAAAACACCAGTCTCAACATCAACAGTGAAGAGGTGACTCCAGGATGTTGGCCTTCTAGGCAGAGTTCATTGTCTGTGTTCTTTTGACCATCTTAATCTTTTCTTTTTATTGGCCAGTCTGAGATATGTATTTTTCTTTGCAACTCTGCCCAGAAGGCCACCATCCTGGAGTTGCCTCTTTACTGTTGATGTTGAGACTGATGTTTTGCGGGTACTATTTAATGAAGCTGAGCTTTTCTTTCAAAAACAAGGACATTTCTAAGTGACCCCAAACGTTTGAACAGTAGTGTACATATAAGATGAGTAATGCAAGATATGTAAACATTATTCAAGTGGCATTATTAAAGTGACTAGTGATCCAGCGATGTGTGTGTGTGTGTGTGTGTGTGTGTGTGTGTGTGTGTGTGTGTGTGTGTGTGTCTGAGATAGTACTCACATTGGCTGTGTGTGCGTAGTGACAGGTCCAGTAGTATCTGAGACTGAGAACCCTCGAGAGAGCGCCCCCTTCGGGCCACAGAACCTCCTACAAGACAATAAACACACATCATCTCCATACATATATACACACACACACACACACACACACACACACACACACACACACACACATACAGTCATTATACACAGAAACATCTGGAGAGCCTACTGCAAGACAAGAAAATAGCAACATTGTAAGTCTGAAATATACAAATTGGCCAAGGCTGCTAGCTTGAATGGTGAATCGCTACACACACAAACCTTCTGGAAAGACCAAGGTAAAATAGGGCATTTACAATCCGTCTCATTTAGGTTTCATTCATGCATCGAACTGTAACTGCTAAACTGAGGTAAGCTGTATAAGTGAGATCAGAGAGAGTCCTTTGTTTTAGGAGTCTGACTGGTAACCTGCCTGTCAGGTTGGGTGTGTGGCTATCTTCGTTCTCGAAAGGGAGTATCATTTAAATCCTTTTCACCTCCTGGTTGAACTGTAAAAAGCAAGGCTCCATAGCTCAGTGGTTAGAGCACTGGTCTCGTAAACCAGGGGTCGCGAGTTCAAATCCCGCTGGGGCCTTCGAGTGATAACAATTTTTGTCAACACTACACCTGTACCACCAAACAATGCATGGTGAAAGGAATGAAGTAACGACTTGGAAATATCAACCTGAAAGAAGAGTGAAACTGAACAAAAGAAATAGGAAAAACACCAACATTCTGCGATACCTCTGTACACACACACAGGTGAATGTGGTTGACGGGTTTGTATGTCTGACAGAGACAATGGGTTCCGTGAATGTGTGTGTGTGTGTTCAGCAGACAGCTCTATGCAGTCATCTGACATTCCCCCTGACAGCTCTGAACTTTTCACAGCAGCAGCCGACAGGACTGTCAGTGTGGGTGTGTGTGAAAGGGGGCGGGCTACCACGTCAGGCCAGAAAAGGTAGGGAGTCTATCTGGCTGTATCGGTGTGTATGTTGTGTGTGTATGTCTGTGTGTTGGAACTAGTAGGTTTCTGCCCAGTCTCCCATCATCACCTGGTCATGTGTGCTGAAGGTCAGGTGTGTCTACGGGCCAAACTCATACCAGAAGTGATTACAACACACAACGCACACACATCTCTATATGATTATACAACTATGTGTGATTGCATGTGTATATTAACATCATAAGGTAAATCGTTATTGCTAACTCTCTGCATTGATGCTACTCTAATTCTGTTTGAACATAACATCACATTCCAAACCAAACAGCGTCATACCATCACCTCAGGAAACAAATATTTTCCTTCATCGAGAAACTGTACATGTCTTAGATGGAGGCCTGCTAATATCTTCTGTGGACTATACACCTCCCTATACTAATTCTATACAGATATTAATATATTCAGTGGACTATACACCTCCCTATACCAATTCTATACAGATATTAATATATCCAGTGGACTATACACCTCCCTATACCAATTCTATACAGATATTAATATATTCAGTGGACTATACACCTCCCTATACTAATTCTATACAGATATTAATATATTCAGTGGACTATACACCTCCCTATGCCAATTCTATACAGATATTAATATATTCAGTGGACTATACACCTCCCTATACCAATTCTATACAGATATTAATATATTCAGTGGACTATACACCTCCCTATACTAATTCTATACAGATATTAATATATTCAGTGGACTATACACCTCCCTATACCAGTTCTATACAGATATTAATATATTCAGTGGACTATACACCTCCCTATATCAATTCTATACAGATATTAATATATTCAGTGGACTATACACCTCCCTATGCCAATTCTATACAGATATTAATATATTCAGTGGACTATACACCTCCCTATATCAATTCTATACAGATATTAATATATTCAGTGGACTATACACCTCCCTATACCAGTTCTATACAGATATTAATATCTTCAGTGGACTATACACCTCCCTATGCCAATTCTATACAGATATTAATATATTCAGTGGACTATACACCTCTCTATATCAATTCTATACAGATATTAATATATTCAGTGGACTATACACCTCCCTATACCAGTTCTATACAGATATTAATATCTTCAGTGGACTATACACCTCCCTATGCCAATTCTATACAGATATTAATATATTCAGTGGACTATACACCTCCCTATACCAATTCTATACAGATATTAATATATTCAGTGGACTATACACCCCCCTATACTAATTCCATTCAGATATGTTGGAGTTTGAAGTTGCAGCTCGGCAGTAATGCACCCATTCACAGTACGCGACTAGGCGCTGTTAAGAATTGGTTTATTTCTAAATGTTAACAGTTCAGAGTTGAAACAAATGAAAGACAGAATCAAACATTCTGGACAGAACGCCAGGCTTTACCATAGATGCTTTGCAGCACTGAGCTCTTGGCTGCTGTCTTGGTGGGTGGAACTGTGGCCTCAGGCTTGGTCCTAATAGGGGTGTGACCAGGGAAAGCCGGCCTATCCCAGAGCAGCTGGATCAGGAGGGAGGCGACCTCAGGTGGCTCCACTCTTTTCCCAGCACCAAAAGCCTCCCTCAATCTGCATCGCACATGGAACCTACACACAAACACACCCAGAACACGGTACATTATAGAGGCCTTCATTTGTCCAACCTATTCGGTTCGTATATTACACAGCACATGACATTTGGACATTATTCAGTTCACTGAAAAACGTTACAGGCATCCCTGGAAAAGCTGGTTTAAGAGGGGTGAGAAATAATAATTAGTCCAACCTTAGGGGTTCCACAAGGCTCAATTCTGGGTCCGCTACTCTTCGGCATCAATACATAACACTTCCTCTAGGGGAACTGAACCCGGCCATGGCATACTTCAAGAGCTTAGTAGAAAAAGCTTATTACTTGTATACTACAATTAAATCAGTACACGCATCCGCACGCACACACATCTACTGGCGGCTGGGAACAGAGGGCTTTCCGATGTGGGGTAGTAGATCCTGAATGAGAGGCTGCTGGTAGCTATTAGAATGGCACGCCTGAACTTTTAGCCTCTCGTTAAAACACTGAGAGGGCTCCAGATTATACCCCCTGTCTCCCCCACCTCCCCCCTCTCTCCCCCGTCATGGAGGTGTTGATGGTAGGAGGGCAGGCAGCCAGACCACAGAGAGCGTGAGGGGAGACGCTGTGTGTAAGTTGGTGTGTGTGTGTGTGGAGGGAAGACACATGTGGGCACCACATGGCACTGCCACACTCTCTTGGTAAGAGAGAACGCTACTGTGGAGCACAGTATACCCCTCCCCCTTTCAACCATACACACACTTCCTCCAGGCTGTTTGGGAAGCCATCTCAGAGCCAACCTTGGTATCGGGCCAGAGAGAAACTACCTGAGCACCTCTGCTTTGGTAAAGGGGCCACAGGCTCTATTCCATGGCAGTACTCCCAGTACTGGCTCAGCTTGGAGAGGGAATGGGAAGAATGAAAAGCAGACCATCCCTGGTCGGGCTTCAACCTTACCTCCTCCAGGCTTGTTGGATAGTGCAGGCAGCCTGGTCTCTGTTCCCCTCCCTGGGCTTGCTGCTGGGGCGGTGTGACTGTGTGGAGGCTTTAGTGTGGTTCTTGCTGGAGGAGGTGGTATGGTCTGTGGCAGGGCGTGTTCTGTGTCTGGGGTTGTGTGTGTTGGTGTGTGTGTCTCTCTTGCTTCTAGGGGTGCGTTCCCTGGTGCTGGGGGCTTCTTGATCCATGGTGGGGCGAGTAGACGTGTCTGTGTTGGATAGAGTGTGTGTGTGGGAAGGAGTGTGTGTGTTGGAAGGAGTGTGTGTGTTGGAAGGAGTGTGTGTGTTGGAGGTAGTGTGTGTTTTGGAAGGAGTGTGTGTGTTGGAGGGAGTGTGTGTGTTGGAAGGAGTGTGTGTGTTTGCAGAGGTGAGTCTCTTGGTCCTGGGTGTGGTGGGGGGTCTGTGTTTTGGGCTGGGGGGTTGGCTGCAGCCTGCAGGAGAGAGACGCTCCCTGACCCTAGACCCCTGGGCAGGGGGCATGGGGTCAGAGGTCACTGAGGGGTGAGGGGTCACCACGGGGTCAGGTCCTTTGGCTGGCTGTGCCTCCTTCCCTCTCCTGGAGGGTCTGCTTCTATGTGCTGAGAAAGAGAGGGAAGTAAGAGACTGAGAGAGTGGGTGAATATGTGTGTGTGTATATGTGTGTGTGTATATGTGTGTGTGTATATGTGTGTTAGGTTTGGGTGGTTTACCGTATATATACCGTAGTCCAGGGTTATGGAAAAAGCCACGGGATGGTTTTTCAGTACCGTCAATACTGTTTAAACTACTTCTTTTTTAAATACATTTGAATATTTCTAGCTACTTTTTAAGTAAATATCTGCAGTCAAATTGTGAAATATGGTAGGAGATAATGAAGATGGCGTTCATAATTTCACCTGTTTTTCATTGAGCGGATCTGATTAAGCCGAGCCGCAGGGCACCGGTCTATGACCCGTCAGGAGAACGAGCAAAAGCAGTGAGGCAGGAGCCCCTTCTCAAACGGAACAGTAATGAGTAGGATTCACATGCAAAAGTGAATGCTTTTGATCAAAAAGGCTTTATCTGCCTTCCCAATGAAAACTAGTTTGGCGTCACCTTAATTGGGGAGGACGGGCTCATAGTAATATCTGGAACAGAATGAATGGAATGGAATCAAACTCATCAAACACATGTTTGATAACATTCCATTAACTCCATTTCAGCCATTATTATGAGTCGTCCTCCCCTCAGCAGCCTCCTGTGTGTATGTATGTCCGTACCTCTATGTTTCCATGTCTCCTCTTTGCTATTGGTCTGCTCTGCTTTGGAGGCTGTATTAGCCCCGCCCCCTGCCTCTCTCTCATACACTGACAGTTCCTTCATAGTCTCAGCCAATGACAGCTGCTCCTGCTCAGCGCGGGCCAATAACATCCTCTGTTTCTCTGTTCTGGCCAATGAGATTTGCTGCTCCGCCTCCCGCCTCTGCTGCTCCTCCTCGCGTTTCCTGAGTGACATCATGACACATATTACACACGTCTCACACACATACACCCTAACCCTAGTTACGACCTTATCTCAAAGCCTTATCTAAACCCTACCGCTGGACCAGCCCTGACCAACATCACAAACTAGTCCTGACGTTACAAAGAACAACAGGAGAATCCTTTCAGTAATCCAAGCCTAATAGGAGTTCCAAGCACACAGAGACCATTACAGGCCATTTATTACAAACAGTGTAGAATTATAAGAGAGGGATGTGTGAGCGAGAGAGAGAGAGAGAGAGAGAGAGAGAGAGAGAGAGAGAGAGAGAGAGAGAGAGAGAGAGACAGGGAGAAGATGTATGTGTGTGCAGGGATGACAGGTGGAAAGATGGATATGGAGAGAGTGTGACTTTCTATATGGGTTGGGGGAATACGACAGGGAGAGATGGAGAGAAAGGGAGATGAGAGAGAGAGAGAGAGAGAGAGAGAGAGAGAGAGAGAGGGAGAGAGAGAGAATATGTGTGTGTGTGTGTGTGCGCGCGTGTGTGTATGGCATGATCTGGTTGACTATGATAGAGTTGTTGACAGAGAGTACTGAGCAGACAGGGGATGGATCACAATGCTTGTTTCTATGTGTGTGCATGTGTGTGTGTGTGTGTGTGTATGGTACTTGGCTGCGTCCTTGCGTAGCTGTTCGTGTCTCATCAGTAGTTGTTTCCTCTCGGTGAAGGCCTTGCGGACGGTGTATCCTTTATACAGGGCCTGGATGGAAGCAGCAGCGATGTCCTGGATGGCCGCTATAGACAGAGCTCCATGCTCCAACATGTACTGAGTCACCTCACTGTGTTCCCCTAGGAGGGTGTAGTCCAGGGGGGTGTACCTACACACACACACACACACACACACACACACACACACACACACGCACACGCATGCTTCCTGTTCTTAAGTTTTTTGTTTCTGTACACCAGCTTCAAACAGCTGAAAATACAACATTATGGAAGTGGTTTAGATGGTACAATGATTCTCTACGCTATACTTGCTTGTTTTGTCACATAAACTGATATTAGAATTAGAATTTTAGTAACCAGGAAATGGCATGATTTCTGCATAGTGCATCTTTAACCTAATGAACTTGCTTTGTGAAAAACAACACACAGAGAGAATAGATTCACAAAATTCATTCGGAAAATTACAACATGTAATTTTACATTGATATTTTAGTCATTTAGCAGATGCTCTTATGCAGAGCGACTTACATTAGTGCATTCATCTTAACATAGCAGGTAACAGGTAACTGCCAAAATAAAGGAAACACTTGAGGAAATGATACAAAGTATATTGAAAACAGGTGCTTCCACACAGGTGTGGTTCCTGAGTTAATTAAGCAATTAACATCCCATCATGTTTAGGGTCATGTATAAAAATGCTGTGCAGGACATTATTTTGGCTACCATGTCTATGCCTCCATAGGATGACAATGCCCCCATCCACAATGCCCCCATCCACCAACACAGTTGGTTACTGAATGGCTTGAGGAGTATGAAAAGATGTAAACCACATGTCATGTCCGTCTCAGTCACCAGATCTCAACCCAGTTGATTCTGGAACGGTGAATGAGACAGCGTTTTCCACCACCATCAACAAAACACCAAATGATGGAATTTCAGGTGGAAGAAGGATGTTGCATCCCTACAAGAGTTTCAGGCACTTAGAATCTATGCCAAGGTGCATTGAAGCTGTTCTGGCTCGTGGTGCCCAATGCCCTATTAAGATGTGATATGTTGGGGTTTCCTTTATCTTGCCAGTTACCTGTAGTTATCAGTCAGTGCCAATAATTTAGTAGGCCACTAGGTAGAGAGACAGCACAAAAACTAAATTGCCTTAGCTAGACAATAGCAACAGATACTTTTTGAATCTCAATCGATACTTGCTACTGTTGTAGGAGCTGATGTCCTTCCAAACTATAGACGAGGCCCTTCCTCCTCATTCACCTCCTCCTCACCTCTCCTCGTTGTGTTCCATGTGGTTGGGGAAGGCATTAGAGTTCAGCAGCAGCTTCACAGCATCCAGATAGCCATTGTTACAGGACCAGTGGAGAGCTGTCCTGCCCTGCAGACACACACGGTAGGACAGGACCAGTGGAGAGCTGTCCTGCCCTGCAGACACACACGGTAGGACAGGACCAGTGGAGAGCTGTCCTGCCCTGCAGACACACACGGTAGGACAGGACCAGTGGAGAGCTGTCCTGCCCTGCAGACACACACGGTAGGACAGGACCAGTGGAGAGCTGTCCTGCCCTGCAGACACACACGGTAGGACAGGACCAATGTAGAGCTGTCCTGCCCTGCAGACACACACGGTAGGACAGGACCAGTGGAGAGCTGTCCTGCCCGGCAGACACACACGGTAGGACAGGACCAGTGGAGAGCTGTCCTGCCCTGCAGACACACACGGTAGGACAGGACCAGTGGAGAGCTGTCTTGCCCGGCAGACACACACGGTAGGACAGGACCAGTGGAGAGCTGTCCTGCCCTGCAGACACACACGGTAGGACAGGACCAGTGGAGAGCTGTCCTGCCCTGCAGACACACACGGTAGGACAGGACCAGTGGAGAGCTGTCCTGCCCTGCAGACACACACGGTAGGACAGGACCAGTGGAGAGCTGTCCTGCCCTGCAGACACACACGGTAGGACAGGACCAGTGTAGAGCTGTCCTGCCCTGCAGACACACACGGTAGGACAGGACCAGTGTAGAGCTGTCCTGCCCTGCAGACACACACGGTAGGACAGGACCAGTGTAAAGCTGTCCTGCCCTGCAGACACACACGGTAGGACAGGACCAGTGGAGAGCTGTCCTGCCCTGCAGACACACACGGTAGGACAGGTCCAGTGGAGAGCTGTCCTGCCCTGCAGACACACACGGTAGGACAGGACCAGTGTAGAGCTGTCCTGCCCTGCAGACACACATGGTAGGACAGGACCAGTGGAGAGCTGTCCTGCCCTGCAGACACACACGGTAGGACAGGACCAGTGGAGAGCTGTCCTGCCCTGCAGACACACACGGTAGGACAGGTCCAGTGGAGAGCTGTCCTGCCCTGCAGACACACACGGTAGGACAGGACCAGTGGAGAGCTGTCCTGCCCTGCAGACACACACGGTAGGACAGGACCAGTGGAGAGCTGTCCTGCCCTGCAGACACACACGGTAGGACAGGACCAGTGGAGAGCACTTTGTGTCTGTGTGTTTCTGTATATGTACTGTATGTCTGTGTTTGATTGTGTGTGTGTGTGTGTGTGTGTGTGTGTGTGTGTGTGTGTGTGTGCGTGTGTGTGTGTGTGTGTGTGTGTGTGTGTGTGTGTGTGTGTGTGTGTGTGTGTACCTCTTTGTCCTGTATATTAGGGTCAGCGTTGTTCTCCATGAGTAGTACAGCCATACAGGTGATGTACCCTCCATAAGCAGCACACTGGAGAGGAGTCCTGCCTGCCTGGTCCTGGACGTTAGGACTGATCCCATTCTCCATCAGCAACTACCATGACCATCACACTGAGGTTACAGTACCAGCCAACCGGCTCAATGACCTGAACAACACATCCTTAACACAGTCTATAAGGAAAGGAAATGAGGACAAATGAAGAAGTGTTCAGGGATAATAAAAGTGTATAAAGGTGAAAAGACAGACCTGGCAGACTTCAGCGTTCCCCCCCAGAGCCGCCCAGTGCAGAGCAGTGTGTCCATCTAGATCCACCAGGTGGACACGAGCAGAGCCTACACAATGAAAATCCATGAGGCATTCTTCACCATAGTAAGCCCACCCAAATCCTGCATTACAAGAGCATGGTACACTAGTGTAGTCCTGTATGACTCAGTAGATAGAGCATGGTGCACTAGTGTAGTCCTGTATGACTCAGTAGGTAGAGCATGGTACACTAGTGTAGTCCTGTATGACTCAGTAGGTAGAGCATGGTACACTAGTGTAGTCCTGTATGACTCAGTAGGTAGAGCATGGTACACTAGTGTAGTCCTGTATGACTCAGTAGATAGAGCATGGTACACTAGTGTAGTCCTGTATGACTCAGTAGGTAGAGCATGGTACACTAGTGTAGTCCTGTATGACTCAGTAGATAGAGCATGGTACACTAGTGTAGTCCTGTATGACTCAGTAGATAGAGCATGGTACACTAGTGTAGTCCTGTATGGCTCAGTAGATAGAGCATGGTGCACTAGTGTAGTCCTGTATGACTCAGTAGGTAGAGCATGGTACACTAGTGTAGTCCTGTATGACTCAGTAGATAGAGCATGGTACACTAGTGTAGTCCTGTAAGACTCAGTAGGTAGAGCATGGTACACTAGTGTAGTCCTGTAAGACTCAGTAGATAGAGCATGGTACACTAGTGTAGTCCTGTATGACTCAGTAGGTAGAGCATGGTACACTAGTGTAGTCCTGTATGACTCAGTAGGTAGAGCATGGTACACTAGTGTAGTCCTGTATGACTCAGTAGATAGAGCATGGTACACTAGTGTAGTCCTGTATGACTCAGCAGATAGAGCATGGTACACTAGTGTAGTCCTGTAAGACTCAGTAGGTAGAGCATGGTACACTAGTGTAGTCCTGTAAGACTCAGTAGATAGAGCATGGTACACTAGTGTAGTCCTGTATGACTCAGTAGGTAGAGCATGGTACACTAGTGTAGTCCTGTATGACTCAGTAGATAGAGCATGGTACACTAGTGTAGTCCTGTATGACTCAGTAGATAGAGCATGGTACACTAGTGTAGTCCTGTAAGACTCAGTAGATAGAGCATGGTACACTAGTGTAGTCCTGTATGACACAGTAGATAGAGCATGGTACACTAGTGTAGTCCTGTATGACTCAGTAGATAGAGCATGGTACACTAGTGTAGTCCTGTATGACTCAGTAGATAGAGCATGGTACACTAGTGTAGTCCTGTATGACTCAGTAGATAGAGCATGGTACACTAGTGTAGTCCTGTATGACTCAGTAGGTAGAGCATGGTACACTAGTGTAGTCCTGTATGACTCAGTAGATAGAGCATGGTACACTAGTGTAGTCCTGTATGACTCAGTAGATAGAGCATGGTACACTAGTGTAGTCCTGTATGACTCAGTAGGTAGAGCATGGTACACTAGTGTAGTCCTGTATGACTCAGTAGATAGAGCATGGTACACTAGTGTAGTCCTGTATGACTCAGTAGATAGAGCATGGTACACTAGTGTAGTCCTGTATGACTCAGTAGATAGAGCATGGTACACTAGTGTAGTCCTGTATGACTCAGTAGATAGAGCATGGTACACTAGTGTAGTCCTGTATGACTCAGTAGATAGAGCATGGTACACTAGTGTAGTCCTGTAAGACTCAGTAGGTAGAGCATGGTACACTAGTGTAGTCCTGTAAGACTCAGTAGATAGAGCATGGTACACTAGTGTAGTCCTGTATGACTCAGTAGGTAGAGCATGGTACACTAGTGTAGTCCTGTATGACTCAGTAGATAGAGCATGGTACACTAGTGTAGTCCTGTATGACTCAGTAGATAGAGCATGGTACACTAGTGTAGTCCTGTAAGACTCAGTAGATAGAGCATGGTACACTAGTGTAGTCCTGTATGACACAGTAGATAGAGCATGGTACACTAGTGTAGTCCTGTATGACTCAGTAGATAGAGCATGGTACACTAGTGTAGTCCTGTATGACTCAGTAGATAGAGCATGGTACACTAGTGTAGTCCTGTATGACTCAGTAGATAGAGCATGGTACACTAGTGTAGTCCTGTATGACTCAGTAGGTAGAGCATGGTACACTAGTGTAGTCCTGTATGACTCAGTAGATAGAGCATGGTACACTAGTGTAGTCCTGTATGACTCAGTAGATAGAGCATGGTACACTAGTGTAGTCCTGTATGACTCAGTAGGTAGAGCATGGTACACTAGTGTAGTCCTGTATGACTCAGTAGATAGAGCATGGTACACTAGTGTAGTCCTGTATGACTCAGTAGATAGAGCATGGTACACTAGTGTAGTCCTGTATGACTCAGTAGATAGAGCATGGTACACTAGTGTAGTCCTGTATGACTCAGTAGATAGAGCATGGTACACTAGTGTAGTCCTGTATGACTCAGTAGATAGAGCATGGTACACTAGTGTAGTCCTGTATGACTCAGTAGGTAGAGCATGGTACACTAGTGTAGTCCTGTAAGACTCAGTAGATAGAGCATGGTACACTAGTGTAGTCCTGTATGACTCAGTAGGTAGAGCATGGTACACTAGTGTAGTCCTGTATGACTCAGTAGGTAGAGCATGGTACACTAGTGTAGTCCTGTATGACTCAGTAGGTAGAGCATGGTACACTAGTGTAGTCCTGTAAGACTCAGTAGATAGAGCATAGCACCACATACAAAATAACTATAAGTTGCTTTGGATAAAAGTGTCTGCTAAATTGCAGATATTATTGAATCAACCTCCCATTTCACACCTTTATTGACAACGTTTCGATCCGAACCCGGATCTTCGTCAGGTCAAACAAACTGAGTGCTCACATCCCCAAATATACACATTTCACCTCACATCCCCAAATATACACATTTCGCCTCACATCCCCAAATATACACATTTCGCCTCACATGCACATGACGCATGGTTTGTGTGGAACAAATTCTATTCACTTTGCACATAGTTAATCATAATTAATCACAGAGGTACATACGGTCATAAACGATTATAGACATCAAAAAAAGATTACTGTTGCGAAAGTGAAATGACACACACCATGCTTCATGCGCATAATGTTCATGTGAGGGGAAATGTGTATATTTGGGGATGTGAGGGGGAATGTGTATATTTGGGGATGTGAGGGGGAATGTGTATATTTGGGGATGTGAGGGGGAATGTGTATATTTGGGGATGTGAGGGAAATGTGTATATTTGGGGATGTGAGGGAAATGTGTATATTTGGGGATGTGAGGGGGAATGTGTATATTTGGGGATGTGAGGGGGAATGTGTATATTTGGGGATGTGAGGGGGAATGTGTATATTTGGGGATGTGAGGGACATGTGTATATTTGGGGATGTGAGGTGGAATGTGTATATTTGGGGATGTGAGGGAAATGTGTATATTTGGGGATGTGAGGGGGAATGTGTATATTTGGGGATGTGAGGGAAATGTGTATATTTGGGGATGTGAGGGGGAATGTGTATATTTGGGGATGTGAGGTGGAATGTGTATATTTGGGGATGTGAGGGAAATGTGTATATTTGGGGATGTGAGGGAAATGTGTATATTTGGGGATGTGAGGGGGAATGTGTATATTTGGGGATGTGAGGGGGAATGTGTATATTTGGGGATGTGAGGGGTATGTGTATATTTGGGGATGTGAGGGGGAATGTGTATATTTGGGGATGTGAGGGGGAATGTGTATATTTGGGGATGTGAGGGGGAATGTGTATATTTGGGGATGTGAGGGGAATGTGTATATTTGGGGATGTGAGGGGAATGTGTATATTTGGGGATGTTTTTAAGGATGCGTGTATGACCACAAACTCTTCACTGCTATCAGACCACAATGTATTGAAGGACTAGGATACCAAGTCTACAATAATCACCACCACACACACTGGTTTACTGCGTACCAGAGATGGAAGAGGAAGTGAGACATCTCACTCGCTCCTTTTTTCCAATGGTCAACGACCTGAGTAAAGCAAAATCTTCATTTATCCACCATCTTTGCTGTGTACCTTTGATAAGTGTGAGGATGATGTGGCGGTGTCCCATCTCACAGGCTCTGAACAGAGGCGTGTGTTTCATTACGTCTAGACTGTCCACTATGGCTCCTCTCTCCAACAGCAACCTCACTGTACTCACATGACCTGACAGAGAGGCCGCATGCAGCGCTGCAACACACACACACACACATTAAGTTGAGATTTTCAGTCTCCACACACTTCAGCAGCCTCACGTACTCGAGTTTTCAGAACCAGTTCGTCAAATGAAAAGTCCTTTGTTGCACTTTGACCCTGAACTGTGTTGTTATTTCATGTCAGTCAATATTTACACCCTGGCCCATCTATCTACTCCAGTGACTCTGATCAACCCACTCTGCTCCCCATCACACTCAACCTCATTGGCATAGTACACCAGATCATTTGCATATTTTACCAACTCATTAGCATATGCTCACATAAATTGTCCCTGCAGGGCAGGAAGCAGGGGCATCACCATGGTGATTAGTGCTCCAATCAGCCCACAGGGCAGAGCAGGGGACAAAGGATAGCATGTCTACAGCTTGGGAATGGTGTGTGTATGTGTGTGTGTATGTGTGTGCGCGTGCGTGCGCGTGTGTTATGTGTTGACATGTCTCTCTCCCCACTTGTCTCTCCCGCTCCACTGCTTTTGGGGAATCCCCTGACATCTATGCCACTCTGGGGAATCCCCTGTGACATCAGACAGCCGCTGTTCTGCCACCTGCGTCACCTCCAGTGCCTCAACATTCCTACACGCGCAGGATGACAGAGGCTAGCACCAGTGTGTGAGTGTGTGTGTGTCATCCTGCGCGTCTGTTTATCTCTCTGAGTAGCTCTGATGGTGACAGTACCAGGACATTAAGATCTGGGAAACTGTGGTGAAGGCGGTGAAGGGGGTAGGGGATGAAGGGGGAGGGAGCCGGGGATGAAGGGGGAGGTGTCCTCTACCAGCCTGACCAGTCACAGCAGCTCTTGGTCTACTGCTGACTGAAACAATCCCTGCGTATTAAACACATCCCAGAGTTCCTCACCAGTGCCTCCGTACTTGTCGGCCATGTTGATGTCGATGTGAGGCGTGAGTGTCAGCATGGTGCGTATGACATCATCGCTTCCTTTCCCAGCAGCCCACATGAACGCTGTGCGGCCCTCCAGATCTGGCTCGTCTTTCACAGAGGGGTGGGACAGAAGCACACCCACCGTCTCCCACGCACACACATGAGTCCCTGATATAAGGTGAAAACGTGCGCATGTGTGCATGTGTGTGTGTGTGTCTACGTACAGCGTAGTTGCTCTGAGCTCCATAGTGTAGAGGTGTGGCCCCATGGCTGTCTGAGGGGATGGTGCCTGACGTGTTCCTCTCCAACAACAAGTGCACTATCTTGGCATGTCCTGAAACACACATCAACATATCCAGGTTCAGCTCGGGTTGCCCCCCCCCCCCCTCCGGTACAGTATCTGGACCAGTGATGGAACCACATTCTGATGACAGGATCCACATTGTAAACACAGTCTCTTACCCAGCAGTGCAGCCCAGTGCAGCGGGGTTCTGAACAGGTTGTCGTACGCCGTGACGCTGCAGCCTTCATACGATGTCAGCACCTCCACCACTGCCTCGTTGCCGTCGGCAACAGCAAAGTGCAAAGGTGTGCGCCCCTCATAGTCCTGCCAGTTCAACAGAGACTCGGTAGGAGCCGCCTCCTACGCGCACACACACACACCTCATTTACATCAGTAAGCAGAGGATGGTGTGTGTAAGGATGACATTCTCACTGGATACTGTGTGTGTGTGTGTGTGTGTGTGTGTGTGTGTGTGTGTGTGTGTGTGTGTGTGTGTGTGTGTGTACCAGTATACAGCGGACGGTGTGTATAGCGGTGTGCTCCTGGCTGTGAGCAGCCCAGTGTAGGGGGATCTTGCCCTCACTGTCTGGGATGCCAATGTTGGAGTCGTGTTTGATGAGCAGTCTGACGTGCTCTGGCCTGTTATAGAACGCTGACCAGTGGAGCGCAGTCTGCTGCAGGGGGAGAGAGAGAGGGGGGGGGGGGGGGTCAGACACTATTGCAATAATAATTTGGGGGTGCTTATATTTGACCTGTTAATGTGTATGGGAAATGTGTTTCTTGCATATCCAAACTCCCGCTGGGGCCACAGCCAGGGTCACCATTGTCATTCCCCCGTGGAGCAATTGGGGTTAAGTAACCTTTTGGTTACTGGCCCAACGCTCTAACCTCCAAGCTCTAACCTCCAAGCTCTAACCTCCAGGCTCTAACCTCTAGGCTCTAACCTCTAGGCTCTAACCTCTAGGCTCTAACCTCTAGGCTCTAACCTCTAGGCTCTAACCTCCAGGCTCTAACCTCAAGGCTCTAACCTCCAGGCTCTAACCTCTAGGCTCTAACCTCTAGGCTCTAACCTCCAGGCTCTAACCTCAAGGCTCTAACCTCCAGGCTCTAACCTCCAGGCTCTAACCTCCAGGCTCTAACCTCCAGGCTCTAACCTCTAGGCTCCAACCTCTAGGCTCTAACCTCTAGGCTCTAACCTCCAGGCTCTAAACTCTAGGCTCTAACCTCTAGGCTCTAACCTCCAGGCTCCAACCTCCAGGCTCTAATCTCTAAGCTCTAACCTCCAGGCTCTAACCTCTAAGCTCTAACCTCCAAGCTCTAACCTCCAGGCTCTAACCTCCAGGCTCTAACCTCTAGGCTCTAACCTCTAGGCTCTAACCTCTAGGCTCTAACCTCCAGGCTCTAACCTCTAGGCTCTAACCTCTAGGCTTTAACCTCCAGGCTCTAACCTCCAGGCTCTAACCTCTAGGCTCTAACCTCTAACCTCCAGGCTCTAACCTCCAAGCTCTAACCTCCAGGCTCTAACCTCCAGGCTCTAACCTCTAGGCTCCAACCTCTAGGCTCCAACCTCTAGGCTCTAACCTCCAGGCTCTAACCTCTAGGCTCTAACCTCTAGGCTCTAACCTCCAGGCTCCAACCTCCAGGCTCTAACCTCTAGGCTCTAACCTCCAGGCTCTAACCTCCAGGCTCTAACCTCCAGGCTATTTGCTCTAGAAATAACTGTGAACTAAATCAAAAAGCCCTAGAACATATTCTACATAAACACATAAAGCCTGAGGATTTAACATGACAGTAACAGCAACAGTGACAGTAACAGTAACAATTACTGTAACAGTGACAGTAATAATGACTGTAACAGTGACAGTAACAATGACTGTAATAGTGACAGTGACAGTAACATGACAGTAACAGTGACAGTGACAGTAACATGACAGTAACAGTGACAGTAACAATGACAGTAACAATGACTGTAACAGCGACAGTAACAATGACAGTAACAGTGACAGTAATAATGACTATAACAGTGACAGTAACAAAGACAGTAACAGTGACAATAACAGTGACAGTAATAATGACTGTAACAGTGACAGTGACAGTAATAATGACTGTAAGTAACTGTAGTGACAGTGACAGTAACAATGACAGTAACAGTGACAGTATTAATGACTGTAACAGTGACAGTGACAGTAATAATGACTGTAAGTAACAGTGACAGTGACAGTGACAGTAGCAGTGACAGTAACAATGACAGTAATAATGACTGTAACAATGACAGTGACAGTAACAGTGACAATAACAGTGACAGTAATACTGACTGTAACAGTGACGGTAATAATGACTGTAAGTGACAGTAACAGTAACAATGACAGTAACAGTGACAGTAACAATGACAGTAACAGTGACTGTGACAGTAACAATGACTGTAACAGTGACAGTAACAGTAACAATGACAGTAACAGTGACAGGAACACTGACTGTAAAAGTGACAGTAACAGTAACAATGACAATAACAGTGACAGTAACAATGACTGTAACAGTGACAGTAATAATGACAGTGACAGTAACAGTGACAGTAATAATGACTGTAACAGTGACAGTAATAATGACAGTGACAGTAACAGTGACAATAACAGTGACAGTAATAATGACCGTAAGTGACAGTAACAGTAACAGTGACAGTGACAATGATAGTAACAGTGACAGTAACAATGACTGTAATAGTGACAGTAACAATGACTGTAACAGTGACAGTAACAATGACTGTAATAGGGACAGTAACAATGACAGTAACAATGATTGTAATAGTGACAGTGACAGTGACAGTAACAGTGACAATAACAGTGACAGTAATAATGACTGTAACAGTGACAGTAACAATGACAGTGACAGTAACAGTGACAATAACAGTGAAAGTAATAATGACTGTAACAGTGACAATGACTGTAAGTGACAGTAACACTAACAGTGAGAGTAATAATGACTGTAACAGGGACAATGACTGTAACAGTGACAGTGACAGTGACAGTGATAATAAAAGTGACAGTAACAGTGACAGTAACAGTGACAGTGATAATAAAAGTGACAGTAACAGTGACAGTATGCTATAACAGAGATATCACCTCCTCTATGGCTGTTGTTAGAGATCTATTCTGGGACATACTGAAACCAGTGTCACCTGACATGCTGATGATACATATTGGATTATTACAGAACTAACAGACAGATAGACATCATCGCTACAG
Organism: Oncorhynchus clarkii lewisi; assembly: GCF_045791955.1. Lineage (NCBI taxonomy): Eukaryota > Metazoa > Chordata > Actinopteri > Salmoniformes > Salmonidae > Oncorhynchus > Oncorhynchus clarkii. The sequence continues at coordinate 10,764,878 of NC_092149.1, read as the reverse complement.
ACAGAGGGGGCCTGTGTGGGTGTGCGTGCGTGTAGAATGTATTTGGCACAACTGTCTGCCTTGAAGAGTCAGGACAAAGCAGCCAATTGTCATGTGTGTGTGTCTCTGGATTGCGCAGAACTCCACGTGAACTCTAATTCAGTCAATCAAATCAAAGAGCCGGGACAGTTCCATAACAAGTATGTTTGATAGAACTATTACCCAACTTTGTAAACAGTGTGTGTGGTACCTTGCTCTTGTTCTGTGTATCCACCTCTCCAGGTCCTATGTGTTTGAGCAGCAAGGCCAGGGGGTTGGGGGAGGGGTGACGGGTCGCCAGGTGGAGGGGTGTTACCTCCTCTAGATCCTTCTGCAGCCAATCAGCACGACGCGACAGGAGCAGCTTCAGAAACCGCACGTTCCCCTGGAGCACACACACACACACTTTCTCTATGGTGTCTTATCCAAATCCATCATCATCCATCTGTCCTTTCCTATTGGTTCTCACTCTCTCCTCTCTCTTCTCTGTTCTTTCCTATTGGTTCTCAGACTCTCTCCTCTCTCTTCTCTCTTCTCTGTTCTTTCCTATTGGTTCTCAGACTCTCTCCTCTCTCTTCTCTCTTCTCTGTTCTTTCCTATTGGTTCTCAGACTCTCTCCTCTCTGTTCTTTCCTATTGGTTCTCAGACTCTCTCCTCTCTGTTCTTTCCTGTTGGTTCTCACTCTCTCCTCTCTCTTCTCTGTTCTTTCCTATTGGTTCTCAGACTCTCTCCTCTCTGTTCTTTCCTATTGGTTCTCAGACTCTCTCCTCTCTCTTCTCTGTTCTTTCCAATTGGTTCTCAGACTCTCTCCTCTCTGTTCTTTCCTGTTGGTTCTCAGACTCTCTCCTCTCTCATCTCCTCTCTGTTCTTTCCTATTGGTTCTCAGACTCTCTCCTCTCTGTTCTTTCCTATTGGTTCTGAGACTCTCTCCTCTCTGTTCTTTCCTATTGGTTCTCAGACTCTCTCCTCTCTGTTCTTTCCTGTTGGTTCTCAGACTCTCTCCTCTCTGTTCTTTCCTGTTGGTTCTCAGACTCTCTCCTCTCTGTTCTTTCCTATTGGTTCTCAGACTCTCTCCTCTCTCTTTCCTCTCTGTTCTTTCCTATTAGTTCTCAGACTCTCTCCTCTATGTTCTTTCCTATTGGTTCTCAGACTCTCTCCTCTCTCTTCTCTCTTCTCTGTTCTTTCCTATTGGTTCTCAGACTCTCTCCTCTCTGTTCTTTCCTATTGGTTCTCAGACTCTCTCCTCTCTGTTCTTTCCTGTTGGTTCTCACTCTCTCCTCTCTCTTCTCTGTTCTTTCCTATTGATTCTCAGACTCTCTCCTCTCTGTTCTTTCCTATTGGTTCTCAGACTCTCTCCTCTCTCTTCTCTGTTCTTTCCAATTGGTTCTCAGACTCTCTCCTCTCTGTTCTTTCCTGTTGGTTCTCAGACTCTCTCCTCTCTCATCTCCTCTCTGTTCTTTCCTATTGGTTCTCAGACTCTCTCCTCTCTGTTCTTTCCTGTTGGTTCTCAGACTCTCTCCTCTCTCTTCTCCTCTCTGTTCTTTCCTATTGGTTCTCAGACTCTCTCCTCTCTCTTCTCCTCTCTGTTCTTTCCTGTTGGTTCTCAGACTCTCTCCTCTCTGTTCTTTCCTGTTGGTTCTCAGACTCTCTCCTCTCTCTTCTCCTCTCTGTTCTTTCCTATTGGTTCTCAGACTCTCTCCTCTCTGTTCTTTCCTGTTGGTTCTCAGACTCTCTCCTCTCTGTTCTTTCCTGTTGGTTCTCAGACTCTCTCCTCTCTGTTCTTTCCTATTGGTTCTCAGACTCTCTCCTCTCTCTTTCCTCTCTGTTCTTTCCTATTAGTTCTCAGACTCTCTTCTCTATGTTCTTTCCTATTGGTTCTCACTCTCTCCTCTCTCTTCTCTGTTCTTTCCTATTGGTTCTCAGACTCTCTCCTCTCTCTTCTCTCTTCTCTGTTATTTCCTATTGGTTCTCAGACTCTCTCCTCTCTGTTCTTTCCTGTTGGTTCTCAGACTCTCTCCTCTCTCTTCTCCTCTCTGTTCTTTCCTATTGGTTCTCAGACTCTCTCCTCTCTCTTCTCCTCTCTGTTCTTTCCAGTTGGTTCTCAGACTCTCTCCTCTCTGTTCTTTCCTGTTGGTTCTCAGACTCTCTCCTCTCTCTTCTCCTCTCTGTTCTTTCCTATTGGTTCTCAGACTCTCTCCTCTCTGTTCTTTCCTGTTGGTTCTCAGACTCTCTCCTCTCTGTTCTTTCCTGTTGGTTCTCAGACTCTCTCCTCTCTGTTCTTTCCTATTGGTTCTCAGACTCTCTCCTCTCTGTTCTTTCCTGTTGGTTCTCACTCTCTCCTCTCTCTTCTCTGTTCTTTCCTATTGGTTCTCAGACTCTCTCCTCTCTGTTCTTTCCTATTGGTTCTCAGACTCTCTCCTCTCTCTTCTCTGTTCTTTCCAATTGGTTCTCAGACTCTTTCTCTGTTCTCTCTGTTCTTTCCTGTTGGTTCTCAGACTCTCTCCTCTCTCATCTCCTCTCTGTTCTTTCCTATTGGTTCTCAGACTCTCTCCTCTCTGTTCTTTCCTGTTGGTTCTCAGACTCTCTCCTCTCTCTTCTCCTCTCTGTTCTTTCCTATTGGTTCTCAGACTCTCTCCTCTCTTTTCTCCTCTCTGTTCTTTCCTGTTGGTTCTCAGACTCTCTCCTCTCTGTTCTTTCCTGTTGGTTCTCAGACTCTCTCCTCTCTCTTCTCCTCTCTGTTCTTTCCTATTGGTTCTCAGACTCTCTCCTCTCTGTTCTTTCCTGTTGGTTCTCAGACTCTCTCCTCTCTGTTCTTTCCTGTTGGTTCTCAGACTCTCTCCTCTCTGTTCTTTCCTATTGGTTCTCAGACTCTCTCCTCTCTCTTTCCTCTCTGTTCTTTCCTATTAGTTCTCAGACTCTCTCCTCTATGTTCTTTCCTATTGGTTCTCACTCTCTCCTCTCTCTTCTCTGTTCTTTCCTATTGGTTCTCAGACTCTCTCCTCTCTCTTCTCTCTTCTCTGTTATTTCCTATTGGTTCTCAGACTCTCTCCTCTCTGTTCTTTCCTGTTGGTTCTCACTCTCTCCTCTCTCTTCTCTGTTCTTTCCTATTGGTTCTCAGACTCTCTCCTCTCTGTTCTTTCCTATTGGTTCTCAGACTCTCTCCTCTCTCTTCTCTGTTCTTTCCAATTGGTTCTCAGACTCTCTCCTCTCTGTTCTTTCCTGTTGGTTCTCAGACTCTCTCCTCTCTCATCTCCTCTCTGTTCTTTCCTATTGGTTCTCAGACTCTCTCCTCTCTGTTCTTTCCTATTGGTTCTGAGACTCTCTCCTCTCTGTTCTTTCCTGTTGGTTCTCAGACTCTCTCCTCTCTCTTCTCCTCTCTGTTCTTTCCTATTGGTTCTCAGACTCTCTCCTCTCTGTTCTTTCTTGTTGGTTCTCAGATTCTCTCCTCTCTCTCTTCTCTGTTCTTTCCTGTTGGTTCTCAGACTCTCTCCTCTCTCTTTCCTCTCTGTTCTTTCCTATTAGTTCTCAGACTCTCTCCTCTATGTTCTTTCCTATTGGTTCTCACTCTCTCCTCTCTCTTCTCTGTTCTTTCCTATTGGTTCTCAGACTCTCTACTCTCTCTTCTCTCTTCTCTGTTATTTCCTATTGGTTCTCAGACTCTCTCCTCTCTGTTCTTTCCTGTTGGTTCTCACTCTCTCCTCTCTCTTCTCTGTTCTTTCCTATTGGTTCTCAGACTCTCTCCTCTCTGTTCTTTCCTATTGGTTCTCAGACTCTCTCCTCTCTCTTCTCTGTTCTTTCCAATTGGTTCTCAGACTCTCTCCTCTCTGTTCTTTCCTGTTGGTTCTCAGACTCTCTCCTCTCTCATCTCCTCTCTGTTCTTTCCTATTGGTTCTCAGACTCTCTCCTCTCTGTTCTTTCCTATTGGTTCTCAGACTCTCTCCTCTCTGTTCTTTCCTATTGGTTCTGAGACTCTCTCCTCTCTGTTCTTTCCTGTTGGTTCTCAGACTCTCTCCTCTCTCTTCTCCTCTCTGTTCTTTCCTATTGGTTCTCAGACTCTCTCCTCTCTGTTCTTTCTTGTTGGTTCTCAGACTCTCTCCTCTCTCTTCTCTGTTCTTTCCTGTTGGTTCTCAGACTCTCTCCTATCTAATCCTTCCAGCCTCATCGTTTGACAGATCTATCTGCTGACTGAGCATGCATGTGAGAGTATGTGTGAGTTTTGAGAAAGTGTGTGTGTGTATGTATATATGTGTGTGCACATGCAAATGTGTGTCCATATAGGCCTGTGTGTGTATGGGTGTGTGTGTGAGTGTGTGTGTACATATGGTCTATCCTCCCTATTCTCAGTCCAATTAGATCAGTAATCCCAGAAGTCTCTCCCTGTCTCAGCTAGATATTGATCAGGTGTCAGAGAGAGAGAAGGACTCCCATCACCCCACACACATTAGAATTGGAGTGTGTGTGTGTGTGTGTTAGAGTGTGTGTGAGCACCCTCCTCCGCCCCTCCAGCCACCGCTCCTCACCTGCCCTGACAGCAACCCCCCACAAGGTTAATAAACAATAGAGATATTACTGCTCAAACAGCCCAGTCTTTTATTTCATTTTCTAGATTTAGATATATTTTTTAGAAACTCAGTCTCAATTTACTGTTGAGAGTTAGAATAGTAGAATACACAAGGTGACATTTTGAAACTTGGTTGTGCATCAGCAGTTATTCTCTTCAAATCAAATCAAATCAAATTTTATTTGTCACATACACATGGTTAGCAGATGTTAATGCGAGTGTAGCTAAATGCTTGTAATTCTAGTTCCGACAATGCAGTAATAACCAACAAGTAATCTAACTAACAATTCCAAAACTACTGTCTTGTACACTTGTTATATCAGTCACTGATAGTCACTCAATTAGCCAAGTCAGCTAAAACATTTTATATGGTAAGTTAGTCTTGTGGCCAGCTATCTAAACCTGATATCATGGTGGAATTACTGACCGGGGGAAATTAGCTTTAAAACAGAACATGTTTCTCTCTGCCCCATGGCAAAATGTGTAGAATTGCAGGAAATGAACTCTGAAGTTTTCACTGTCAAGACGGGGGTGTTTATAATGTTTAGCTCACAAAGTACAGCATTTCGCTCAGATTTTTTGTGGCCCCCACCCTCATCAAAGTTGCAGATCCCCTTGTCTAGTTCTTAACAGCCGCCCTGAGGGTGTCTGTCTGCCACCACAGGGTGGCACTACCTTTTCACCTAAGCTTCCAGTATGTGATATATACTGAGTATACCAAACATTACGAACACCTTCCTAAAATTGAGTTGCCCCAATCTATGTCACAATTGTCTCAAGGCTTAAAAATCCTTCTTTAACCTGTCTCCTCCTCTTCATCTACACGGACAGAAGTGGATTTAACAAGTGACATCAATAAGGGATCATAGCTTTCACCTGGATTCACCTGGTCAGTCTATGTCATGGAAAGAGCAGGTGTTCTTTATGTTTTGTATAGTCAGTGTAGAGAGGCTCTAGAATAACCTGGAGTCAGGATTCTAAAGGATCAATTAGTGTTCTACAGGTTAACTCAGTGTTCTAATGGTTCCACTACTGTTCTAGTGTTTCCTTTAGTGTTCTACAGCTTAACTCAATGTTCTGATGGTTCCAATATTGTTCTAGTGGTTCCTTTAGTGGTTCCAGGTTAACTCAGTGTTCTGATGGTTCCACTACTGTTCTAGTGTTTCCTTTAGTGGTTCCAGGGTGACTCAATGTTCTGATAGTTCCACTACTGTTCAAGTGTTTCCTATAGTGAATCCAGGTTAACTCAGTGTTCTGATGGTTCCACTACTGTTCTAGTGTTTCCTTTGGTGTTCTAAAGGGTAACTCAATGTTCTGATGGTTCCACTACTGTTCTAGTGTTTCCTTTAGTGGTTCCAGGTTGACTAAATGTTCTGATGGTTCCACTACTGTTCTAGTGTTTCCTTTAGTGTTCTACAGGTTCTCAATGTTCTGATGGTTCCACTACTGTTCTAGTGTTTCCTTTAGTGTTCTACAGGTTAACTCAATGTTCTGATGGTTCCACTACCGTTCTAGTGTTTCCTTAAGCGGTTCCAGGTTGACTCAGTGTTCTGATGGATCCACTACTGTTCTAGTGTTTCCTTTAGTGTTCTACAGGTTAACGCAATGTTCTGATGGTTCTAATACTGTTCTAGTGTTTCCTTTAGTATTCTACAGGTTAACTCAATGTTCTGATGGTTCCACTACTGTTCTAGTGTTACCTTTAGTGTTCTACAGGTTAACTCAATGTTCTGATGGTTCCACTACTGTTCTAGTGTTTCCTTTAGTGTTCTACAGGTTAACTCGGTGATCTGATGGTTCCACTACTGTTCTAGTGTTTCCTTTAGTGTTCTACAGGTTAACTCAATGTTCTGATGGTTCCACTACCATTCTAGTGTTTCCTTTAGCGGTTCCAGGTTGACTCAGTGTTCTGATGGATCCACTACCGTTCTAGTGTTTCCTTTAGTGTTCTACTGGTTAACTCAATGTTCTGATGGTTCTACTACTGTTCTAGTGTTTCCTTTAGTATTCTACAGGTTAACTCAATGTTCTGATGGTTCCACTACTGTTCTAGTGTTACCTTTAGTGTTCTACAGGTTAACTCAATGTTCTGATGATTCCACTACTGTTCTAGTGTTTCCTTTGGTGTTCTAAAGGTTAACTCAATGTTCTGATGGTTCCACTACTGTTCTAGTGTTTCCTTTAGTGGTTCCAGGTTGACTAAATGTTCTGATGGTTCCACTACTGTTCTAGTGTTTCCTTTAGTGTTATACAGGTCAACTCAATGTTCTGATGGTTCCACTGCTGTTCTAGTGTTTCCTTTAGTGTTCTACAGGTTAACTCAGTGTTCTGATGGTTCCACTACTGATCTAGTTTTTCCTTTAGTTCTACCGGTTAACTCAATGTTCTGATGGTTCCACTACTGTTTTAGTGTTTCCTTTAGTGTTCTACAGGTTGACTCAGTGTTCTGATGGTTCCACTACTGTTCTAGTGTTTCCTTTAGTGTTCTACAGGTTGACTCAGTGTTCTGATGGTTCCACTGCTGTTCTAGTGTTTCCTTTAGTGGTTCCAGGTTGACTCAGTGTTCTGATGCTTCCACAACTGTTCTAGTATTTCCTTTAGTGGTTACAGGTTAACTCAGTGTTCTGATGGTTCCACTACTGTTCTAGTGTTTCCTTTAGTGTTCACAGGTTGACTCAGTGTTCTGATGGTTCCACTACTGCTCTAGTGTTTCCTTTAGTGTTCTACAGGTTGACTCAGTGTTCTGATGGTTCCACTACTGCTCAAGTGTTTCCAATAGTGTTATAAAGGTTAACTCAATTTTCTGATGGTTCCACTACTGTTCTAGTGTTTCCTTTAGTGGTTCCAGGTTAAATCAATGTTCTGATGGTTCCACTACTGTTCTAGTGTTTCCTTTAGCGGTTCCAGGTTGACTCAGTGTTCTGTTGTTTTCACTACTGTTCTAGTGTTTCCATTAGTGTTCTACATGTTAACTCAATGTTCTGATGGTTCCACTACTGTTCTAGTGTTTCCTTTAGTGTTCTACAGGTTGACTCAGTGTTCTGATGGTTCCACTACTGTTCTAGTGTTTCCATTAGTGTTCTACAGGTTAACTCAATATTCTGATGGTTCCACTACTGTTCTAGTGTTTCCTTTAGTGGTTCCAGGTTAACTCAGTGTTCTGATGGTTCCACTACTGTTCTAGTCTTTCCTTTAGTGTTCTACAGGTTAACTCAGTGTTCTGATGGTTCCACAACTGTTCTAGTGTTTCCTTTAGTGTTTTACCGGTTAACTCAATGTTCTGATGGTTCCACTACTATTCTAGTGTTTCCTTTAGTGTTCTACAGGTTGACTCAGTATTCGGATGGTTCCACTGCTGTGCTAGTGTTTCCTTTAGTGTTCTACAGGTTAACTCAATGTTCTGATGGTTCCACTACTGTTCTAGTGTTTCCTTTGGTGTTCTACAGGTTAACTCGGTGATCTGATGGTTCCAGTACTGTTCTAGTGTTTCCTTTAGTGTTCTACAGGTTAACTCAATGTTCTGATGGTTCCAATATTGTTCTAGTGGTTCCTTTAGTGGTTCCAGGTTAACTCAGTGTTCTGATGGTTCCACTACTGTTCTAGTGGTTCCTTTAGTGGTTCCAGGTTAACTCAGTGTTCTGATGGTTCCACTACTGTTCTAGTGTTTCCTTCAGGGTTCTACAGATTAACTCAATGTTCTGATGGTTCCAATACTGTTCTAGTGTTCCCTTTAGTGGTTCCAGGTTAACTCAGTGTTCTGATGGTTCCACTACTGTTCTAGTGTTTTATTTAGTGTTCTACAGGTTAACTCAATGTTCAGATGGTTCCACTACTGTTCTAGTGTTTCCTTTAGTGTTATACAGGTCAACTCAATGTTCTGATGGTTCCACTGCTGTTCTAGTGTTTCCTTTAGTGTTCTACAGGTTAACTCAGTGTTCTGATGGTTCCACTACTGATCTAGTTTTTCCTTTAGTTCTACCGGTTAACTCAATGTTCTGATGGTTCCACTACTGTTTTAGTGTTTCCTTTAGTGTTCTACAGGTTGACTCAGTGTTCTGATGGTTCCACTACTGTTCTAGTGTTTCCTTTAGTGTTCTACAGGTTGACTCAGTGTTCTGATGGTTCCACTGCTGTTCTAGTGTTTCCTTTAGCGGTTCCAGGTTGACTCAGTGTTCTGATGTTTCCACTACTGTTCTAGTGTTTCCTTTAGTGGTTACAGGTTAACCCAGAGTTCTGATGGTTCCACTACTGTTCTAGTGTTTCCATTAGTGGTTCCAGGTTGACTCAGTGTTCTGATGCTTCCACAACTGTTCTAGTGTTTCCAATAGTGTTCTAAAGGTTAACTCAATTTTCTGATGGTTCCACTACTGTTCTAGTGTTTCCTTTAGTGGTTCCAGGTTAACTCAATGTTCTGATGGTTCCAGTACTGTTCTAGTGTTTCCTTTAGCGGTCCCAGGTCGACTCAGTGTTCTGATGTTTCCACTACTGTTCTAGTGTTTCCATTAGTGTTCTACAGGTTAACTAAATGTTCTGATGGTTCCACTACTGTTCTAGTGTTTCCTTTAGTGGTCTACAGGTTAACTCAATGGTCTGATGGTTCCACTACTGTTCTAGTGTTTCCTTTGGTGTTCTACAGGTTACCTCAGTGTTCTGATGGTTCCACTACTGTTCTAGTGTTTCCTTTAGTGGTTCCAGGTTGACTCAGTGTTCTGATGCTTCCACAACTGTTCTAGTATTTCCTTTAGTGGTTACAGGTTAACTCAGTGTTCTGATGGTTCCACTACTGTTCTAGTGTTTCCTTTAGTGTTCACAGGTTGACTCAGTGTTCTGATGGTTCCACTACTGCTCTAGTGTTTCCTTTAGTGTTCTACAGGTTGACTCAGTGTTCTGATGGTTCCACTACTGCTCAAGTGTTTCCAATAGTGTTATAAAGGTTAACTCAATTTTCTGATGGTTCCACTACTGTTCTAGTGTTTCCTTTAGTGGTTCCAGGTTAAATCAATGTTCTGATGGTTCCACTACTGTTCTAGTGTTTCCTTTAGCGGTTCCAGGTTGACTCAGTGTTCTGTTGTTTTCACTACTGTTCTAGTGTTTCCATTAGTGTTCTACAGGTTAACTCAATGTTCTGATGGTTCCACTACTGTTCTAGTGTTTCCTTCAGGGTTCTACAGATTAACTCAATGTTCTGATGGTTCCAATACTGTTCTAGTGTTCCCTTTAGTGGTTCCAGGTTAACTCAGTGTTCTGATGGTTCCACTACTGTTCTAGTTTTTTATTTAGTGTTCTACAGGTTAACTCAATGTTCAGATGGTTCCACTACTGTTCTAGTGTTTCCTTTAGTGTTATACAGGTCAACTCAATGTTCTGATGGTTCCACTGCTGTTCTAGTGTTTCCTTTAGTGTTCTACAGGTTAACTCAGTGTTCTGATGGTTCCACTACTGATCTAGTTTTTCCTTTAGTTCTACCGGTTAACTCAATGTTCTGATGGTTCCACTACTGTTTTAGTGTTTCCTTTAGTGTTCTACAGGTTGACTCAGTGTTCTGATGGTTCCACTACTGTTCTAGTGTTTCCTTTAGTGTTCTACAGGTTGACTCAGTGTTCTGATGGTTCCACTGCTGTTCTAGTGTTTCCTTTAGCGGTTCCAGGTTGACTCAGTGTTCTGATGTTTCCACTACTGTTCTAGTGTTTCCTTTAGTGGTTACAGGTTAACCCAGAGTGCTGATGGTTCCACTACTGTTCTAGTGTTTCCTTTAGTGTTCTACAGGTTAACTCAATGTTCTGATGGTTCCACTACTGTTCTAGTGTTTCCATTAGTGGTTCCAGGTTGACTCAGTGTTCTGATGCTTCCACAACTGTTCTAGTGTTTCCAATAGTGTTCTAAAGGTTAACTCAATTTTCTGATGGTTCCACTACTGTTCTAGTGTTTCCTTTAGTGGTTCCAGGTTAACTCAATGTTCTGATGGTTCCAGTACTGTTCTAGTGTTTCCTTTAGCGGTCCCAGGTCGACTCAGTGTTCTAATGTTTCCACTACTGTTCTAGTGTTTCCTTTAGTGGTTCCAGGTTAAATCAATGTTCTGATGGTTCCACTACTGTTCTAGTGTTTCCTTTAGCGGTTCCAGGTTGACTCAGTGTTCTGTTGTTTTCACTACTGTTCTAGTGTTTCCATTAGTGTTCTACAGGTTAACTCAATGTTCTGATGGTTCCACTACTGTTCTAGTGTTTCCTTCAGGGTTCTACAGATTAACTCAATGTTCTGATGGTTCCAATACTGTTCTAGTGTTCCCTTTAGTGGTTACAGGTTAACTCAGTGTTCTGATGGTTCCACTACTGTTCTAGTGTTTCCTTTAGTGTTCACAGGTTGACTCAGTGTTCTGATGGTTCCACTACTGCTCTAGTGTTTCCTTTAGTGTTCTACAAGTTGACTCAGTGTTCTGATGGTTCCACTACTGCTCAAGTGTTTCCAATAGTGTTATAAAGGTTAACTCAATTTTCTGATGGTTCCACTACTGTTCTAGTGTTTCCTTTAGTGGTTCCAGGTTAAATCAATGTTCTGATGGTTCCACTACTGTTCTAGTGTTTCCTTTAGCGGTTCCAGGTTGACTCAGTGTTCTGATGTTTCCACTACTGTTCTAGTGTTTCCATTAGTGTTCTACAGGTTAACTCAATATTCTGATGGTTCCACTACTGTTCTAGTGTTTCCTTTAGTGGTTCCAGGTTAACTCAGTGTTCTGATGGTTCCACTACTGTTCTAGTCTTTCCTTTAGTGTTCTACAGGTTAACTCAGTGTTCTGATGGTTCCACAACTGTTCTAGTGTTTCCTTTAGTGTTTTACCGGTTAACTCAATGTTCTGATGGTTCCACTACTATTCTAGTGTTTCCATAAGTGTTCTACAGGTTGACTCAGTATTCTGATGGTTCCACTGCTGTGCTAGTGTTTCCTTTAGTGTTCTACAGGTTAACTCAATGTTCTGATGGTTCCACTACTGTTCTAGTGTTTCATTTGGTGTTCTACAGGTTAACTCAATGTTCTGATGGTTCCACTACTGTTCTAGTGTTTCCTTTAGTGTTCTATAGGTTGACTCAGTATTCTGATGGTTCCACTGCTGTGCTAGTGTTTCCTTTAGTGTTCTACAGGTTAACTCAATGTTCTGATGGTTCCACTACTGTTCTAGTGTTTCCTTTGGTGTTCTACAGGTTAACTCAATGTTCTGATGGTTCCACTACTGTTCTAGTGTTTCCTTTAGTGTTATACAGGTTAACTCAGTGTTCTGATGGTTCCACTGCTGTTCTCGTGTTTCCTTTAGTGTTCTACAGGTTAACTCAATGTTCTGATTGTTCTACTACTGTTCTAGTGTTTTCTTTAGTATTCTACAGGTTAACTCAATGTTCTGATGGTTCCACTACAGTTCTAGTATTACCTTTAGTGTTATACAGGTTAACTCAATGTTCTGATGGTTCCACTACTGTTCTAGTGTTTCCTTTAGTGTTCTACAGGTTAACTCTGTGATCTGATGGTTCCAGTACTGTTCTAGTGTTTCCTTTAGTGTTCTACAGGTTAACTCAATGTTCTGATGGTACCAATATTGTTCTAGTGGTTCCTTTAGTGGTTCCAGGTTAACTCAGTGTTCTGATGGTTCCACTACTGTTCTAGTGGTTCCTTTAGTGGTTCCAGGTTAACTCAGTGTTCTGATGGTTCCACTACTGTTCTAGTGTTTCCTTCAGGGTTCTACAGATTAACTCAATGTTCTGATGGTTCCAATACTGTTCTAGTGTTCCCTTTAGTGGTTCCAGGTTAACTCAATGTTCTGATGGTTCCACTACTGTTCTAGTGTTTTATTTAGTGTTCTACAGGTTAACTCAATGTTCAGATGGTTCCACTACTGTTCTGGTGTTTCCTTTAGTGGTTACAGGTTGACTCAGTGTTCTGATGGTTCCACTACTGTTCTAGTGTTTTCTTTAGCGGTCCCAGGTTGACTCAGTGTTCTGTTCTAGTGTTTCCTTTAGTGTTCTACAGGTTAACTCAGTGTTCTGATGGTTCCACTACTGTTCTAGTGTTTCCTAGAGTGCTTTACCGGTTAACTCAATGTTCTGATGGTTCCACTACTGTTCTAGTGTTTCCTTTAGTGTTCTACAGGTTAACTCAATGTTCTGATGGTTCCACTACTGTTCTAGTGTTTCCTTTAGTGTTCTACAGGTTAACTCAATGTTCTGATGGTTCCACTACAGTTCTAGTGTTTCCTTTAGTGTTCTACAGGTTAACTCAATGTTCTGATGGTTCCACTACTGTTCTAGTGTTTCCTTTAGTGTTTCCCGGTTGACTCAATGTTCTGATGGTTCCACTACTGTTCTAGTGTTTCCTTTAGTGTTCTACAGGTCAACTCAATGTTCTGATGGTTCCACTGCTGTTCTAGTGTTTCCTTTAGTGTTCTACAGGTTAACTCAGTGTTCTGATGGTTCCACTACTGATCTAGTTTTTCCTTTAGTTCTACCGGTTAACTCAATGTTCTGATGGTTCCACTACTGTTCTAGTGTTTCCTTTAGTGTTCTACAGGTTGACTCAGTGTTCTGATGGTTCCACTACTGTTCTAGTGTTTCCTTTAGTGTTCTACAGGTTGACTCAGTGTTCTGATGGTTCCACTGCTGTTCTAGTGTTTCCTTTAGCGGTTCCAGGTTGACTCAGTGTTCTGATGTTTCCACTACTGTTCTAGTGTTTCCTTTAGTGGTTACAGGTTAACCCAGAGTTCTGATGGTTCCACTGCTGTTCTAGTGTTTCCTTTAGTGTTCTACAGGTTAACTCAATGTTCTGATGGTTCCACTACTGTTCTAGTGTTTCCAATAGTGTTCTAAAGGTTAACTCAATTTTCTGATGGTTCCACTACTGTTCTAGTGTTTCCTTTAGTGGTTCCAGGTTAACTCAATGTTCTGATGGTTCCAGTACTGTTCAAGTGTTTCCTTTAGCGGTCCCAGGTTGACTCAGTGTTCTGATGTTTCCACTACTGTTCTAGTGTTTCCATTAGTGTTCTACAGGTTAACTCAATTTTCTGATGGTTCCACTACTGTTCTAGTGTTTCCTTTAGTGGTCTACAGGTTAACTCAATGGTCTGATGGTTCCACTACTGTTCTAGTGTTTCCTTTGGTGTTCTACAGGTTACCTCAGTGTTCTGATGGTTCCACTACTGTTCTAGTGTTTCCTTTAGTGGTTCCAGGTTGACTCAGTGTTCTGATGCTTCCACAACTGTTGTAGTATTTCCTTTAGTGGTTACAGGTTAACTCAGTGTTCTGATGGTTCCACTACTGTTCTAGTGTTTCCTTTAGTGTTCACAGGTTGACTCAGTGTTCTGATGGTTCCACTACTGTTCTAGTGTTTCCTTTAGTGTTCTACAGGTTGACTCACTGTTCTGATGGTTCCACTACTGTTCAAGTGTTTCCAATAGTGTTATAAAGGTTAACTCAATTTTCTGATGGTTCCACTACTGTTCTAGTGTTTCCTTTAGTGGTTCCAGGTTAAATCAATGTTCTGATGGTTCCACTACTGTTCTAGTGTTTCCTTTAGCGGTTCCAGGTTGACTCAGTGTTCTGTTGTTTCCACTACTGTTCTAGTGTTTCCATTAGTGTTCTACAGGTTAACTCAATGTTCTGATGGTTCCACTACTGTTCTAGTGTTTCCTTCAGGGTTCTACAGATTAACTCAATGTTCTGATGGTTCCAATACTGTTCTAGTGTTCCCTTTAGTGGTTCCAGGTTAACTCAGTGTTCTGATGGTTCCACTACTGTTCTAGTTTTTTATTTAGTGTTCTACAGGTTAACTCAATGTTCAGATGGTTCCACTACTGTTCTAGTGTTTCCTTTAGTGTTATACAGGTCAACTCAATGTTCTGATGGTTCCACTGCTGTTCTAGTGTTTCCTTTAGTGTTCTACAGGTTAACTCAGTGTTCTGATGGTTCCACTACTGATCTAGTTTTTCCTTTAGTTCTACCGGTTAACTCAATGTTCTGATGGTTCCACTATTGTTTTAGTGTTTCCTTTAGTGTTCTACAGGTTGACTCAGTGTTCTGATGGTTCCACTACTGTTCTAGTGTTTCCTTTAGTGTTCTACAGGTTGACTCAGTGTTCTGATGGTTCCACTGCTGTTCTAGTGTTTCCTTTAGCGGTTCCAGGTTGACTCAGTGTTCTGATGTTTCCACTACTGTTCTAGTGTTTCCTTTAGTGGTTACAGGTTAACCCAGAGTGCTGATGGTTCCACTACTGTTCTAGTGTTTCCTTTAGTGTTCTACAGGTTAACTCAATGTTCTGATGGTTCCACTACTGTTCTAGTGTTTCCATTAGTGGTTCCAGGTTGACTCAGTGTTCTGATGCTTCCACAACTGTTCTAGTGTTTCCAATAGTGTTCTAAAGGTTAACTCAATTTTCTGATGGTTCCACTACTGTTCTAGTGTTTCCTTTAGTGGTTCCAGGTTAACTCAATGTTCTGATGGTTCCAGTACTGTTCTAGTGTTTCCTTTAGCGGTCCCAGGTCGACTCAGTGTTCTAATGTTTCCACTACTGTTCTAGTGTTTCCTTTAGTGGTTCCAGGTTAAATCAATGTTCTGATGGTTCCACTACTGTTCTAGTGTTTCCTTTAGCGGTTCCAGGTTGACTCAGTGTTCTGTTGTTTTCACTACTGTTCTAGTGTTTCCATTAGTGTTCTACAGGTTAACTCAATGTTCTGATGGTTCCACTACTGTTCTAGTGTTTCCTTCAGGGTTCTACAGATTAACTCAATGTTCTGATGGTTCCAATACTGTTCTAGTGTTCCCTTTAGTGGTTACAGGTTAACTCAGTGTTCTGATGGTTCCACTACTGTTCTAGTGTTTCCTTTAGTGTTCACAGGTTGACTCAGTGTTCTGATGGTTCCACTACTGCTCTAGTGTTTCCTTTAGTGTTCTACAAGTTGACTCAGTGTTCTGATGGTTCCACTACTGCTCAAGTGTTTCCAATAGTGTTATAAAGGTTAACTCAATTTTCTGATGGTTCCACTACTGTTCTAGTGTTTCCTTTAGTGGTTCCAGGTTAAATCAATGTTCTGATGGTTCCACTACTGTTCTAGTGTTTCCTTTAGCGGTTCCAGGTTGACTCAGTGTTCTGATGTTTCCACTACTGTTCTAGTGTTTCCATTAGTGTTCTACAGGTTAACTCAATATTCTGATGGTTCCACTACTGTTCTAGTGTTTCCTTTAGTGGTTCCAGGTTAACTCAGTGTTCTGATGGTTCCACTACTGTTCTAGTCTTTCCTTTAGTGTTCTACAGGTTAACTCAGTGTTCTGATGGTTCCACAACTGTTCTAGTGTTTCCTTTAGTGTTTTACCGGTTAACTCAATGTTCTGATGGTTCCACTACTATTCTAGTGTTTCCATAAGTGTTCTACAGGTTGACTCAGTATTCTGATGGTTCCACTGCTGTGCTAGTGTTTCCTTTAGTGTTCTACAGGTTAACTCAATGTTCTGATGGTTCCACTACTGTTCTAGTGTTTCATTTGGTGTTCTACAGGTTAACTCAATGTTCTGATGGTTCCACTACTGTTCTAGTGTTTCCTTTAGTGTTCTATAGGTTGACTCAGTATTCTGATGGTTCCACTGCTGTGCTAGTGTTTCCTTTAGTGTTCTACAGGTTAACTCAATGTTCTGATGGTTCCACTACTGTTCTAGTGTTTCCTTTGGTGTTCTACAGGTTAACTCAATGTTCTGATGGTTCCACTACTGTTCTAGTGTTTCCTTTAGTGTTATACAGGTTAACTCAGTGTTCTGATGGTTCCACTGCTGTTCTCGTGTTTCCTTTAGTGTTCTACAGGTTAACTCAATGTTCTGATTGTTCTACTACTGTTCTAGTGTTTTCTTTAGTATTCTACAGGTTAACTCAATGTTCTGATGGTTCCACTACAGTTCTAGTATTACCTTTAGTGTTATACAGGTTAACTCAATGTTCTGATGGTTCCACTACTGTTCTAGTGTTTCCTTTAGTGTTCTACAGGTTAACTCTGTGATCTGATGGTTCCAGTACTGTTCTAGTGTTTCCTTTAGTGTTCTACAGGTTAACTCAATGTTCTGATGGTACCAATATTGTTCTAGTGGTTCCTTTAGTGGTTCCAGGTTAACTCAGTGTTCTGATGGTTCCACTACTGTTCTAGTGGTTCCTTTAGTGGTTCCAGGTTAACTCAGTGTTCTGATGGTTCCACTACTGTTCTAGTGTTTCCTTCAGGGTTCTACAGATTAACTCAATGTTCTGATGGTTCCAATACTGTTCTAGTGTTCCCTTTAGTGGTTCCAGGTTAACTCAATGTTCTGATGGTTCCACTACTGTTCTAGTGTTTTATTTAGTGTTCTACAGGTTAACTCAATGTTCAGATGGTTCCACTACTGTTCTGGTGTTTCCTTTAGTGGTTACAGGTTGACTCAGTGTTCTGATGGTTCCACTACTGTTCTAGTGTTTTCTTTAGCGGTCCCAGGTTGACTCAGTGTTCTGTTCTAGTGTTTCCTTTAGTGTTCTACAGGTTAACTCAGTGTTCTGATGGTTCCACTACTGTTCTAGTGTTTCCTAGAGTGCTTTACCGGTTAACTCAATGTTCTGATGGTTCCACTACTGTTCTAGTGTTTCCTTTAGTGTTCTACAGGTTAACTCAATGTTCTGATGGTTCCACTACTGTTCTAGTGTTTCCTTTAGTGTTCTACAGGTTAACTCAATGTTCTGATGGTTCCACTACAGTTCTAGTGTTTCCTTTAGTGTTCTACAGGTTAACTCAATGTTCTGATGGTTCCACTACTGTTCTAGTGTTTCCTTTAGTGTTTCCCGGTTGACTCAATGTTCTGATGGTTCCACTACTGTTCTAGTGTTTCCTTTAGTGTTCTACAGGTCAACTCAATGTTCTGATGGTTCCACTGCTGTTCTAGTGTTTCCTTTAGTGTTCTACAGGTTAACTCAGTGTTCTGATGGTTCCACTACTGATCTAGTTTTTCCTTTAGTTCTACCGGTTAACTCAATGTTCTGATGGTTCCACTACTGTTCTAGTGTTTCCTTTAGTGTTCTACAGGTTGACTCAGTGTTCTGATGGTTCCACTACTGTTCTAGTGTTTCCTTTAGTGTTCTACAGGTTGACTCAGTGTTCTGATGGTTCCACTGCTGTTCTAGTGTTTCCTTTAGCGGTTCCAGGTTGACTCAGTGTTCTGATGTTTCCACTACTGTTCTAGTGTTTCCTTTAGTGGTTACAGGTTAACCCAGAGTTCTGATGGTTCCACTGCTGTTCTAGTGTTTCCTTTAGTGTTCTACAGGTTAACTCAATGTTCTGATGGTTCCACTACTGTTCTAGTGTTTCCAATAGTGTTCTAAAGGTTAACTCAATTTTCTGATGGTTCCACTACTGTTCTAGTGTTTCCTTTAGTGGTTCCAGGTTAACTCAATGTTCTGATGGTTCCAGTACTGTTCAAGTGTTTCCTTTAGCGGTCCCAGGTTGACTCAGTGTTCTGATGTTTCCACTACTGTTCTAGTGTTTCCATTAGTGTTCTACAGGTTAACTCAATTTTCTGATGGTTCCACTACTGTTCTAGTGTTTCCTTTAGTGGTCTACAGGTTAACTCAATGGTCTGATGGTTCCACTACTGTTCTAGTGTTTCCTTTGGTGTTCTACAGGTTACCTCAGTGTTCTGATGGTTCCACTACTGTTCTAGTGTTTCCTTTAGTGGTTCCAGGTTGACTCAGTGTTCTGATGCTTCCACAACTGTTGTAGTATTTCCTTTAGTGGTTACAGGTTAACTCAGTGTTCTGATGGTTCCACTACTGTTCTAGTGTTTCCTTTAGTGTTCACAGGTTGACTCAGTGTTCTGATGGTTCCACTACTGTTCTAGTGTTTCCTTTAGTGTTCTACAGGTTGACTCAGTGTTCTGATGGTTCCACTACTGTTCAAGTGTTTCCAATAGTGTTATAAAGGTTAACTCAATTTTCTGATGGTTCCACTACTGTTCTAGTGTTTCCTTTAGTGGTTCCAGGTTAAATCAATGTTCTGATGGTTCCACTACTGTTCTAGTGTTTCCTTTAGCGGTTCCAGGTTGACTCAGTGTTCTGTTGTTTCCACTACTGTTCTAGTGTTTCCATTAGTGTTCTACAGGTTAACTCAATGTTCTGATGGTTCCACTGCTGTGCTAGTGTTTCCTTTAGTGTTCTACAGGTTAACTCAATGTTCTGATGGTTCCACTACTGTTCTAGTGTTTCCTTTGGTGTTCTACAGGTTAACTCAATGTTCTGATGGTTCCACTACTGTTCTAGTGTTTCCTTTAGTGATCTATAGGTTGACTCAGTATTCTGATGGTTCCACTGCTGTGCTAGTGTTTCCTTTAGTGTTCTACAGGTTAACTCAATGTTCTGATGGTTCCACTACTGTTCTAGTGTTTCCTTTGGTGTTCTACAGGTTAACTCAATGTTCTGATGGTTCCACTACTGTTCTAGTGTTTCCTTTAGTGTTATACAGGTTAACTCAGTGTTCTGATGGTTCCACTGCTGTTCTCGTGTTTCCTTTAGTGTTCTACAGGTTAACTCAATGTTCTGATTGTTCTACTACTGTTCTAGTGTTTTCTTTAGTATTCTACAGGTTAACTCAATGTTCTGATGGTTCCACTACAGTTCTAGTATTACCTTTAGTGTTATACAGGTTAACTCAATGTTCTGATGGTTCCACTACTGTTCTAGTGTTTCCTTTAGTGTTCTACAGGTTAACTCTGTGATCTGATGGTTCCAGTACTGTTCTAGTGTTTCCTTTAGTGTTCTACAGGTTAACTCAATGTTCTGATGGTACCAATATTGTTCTAGTGGTTCCTTTAGTGGTTCCAGGTTAACTCAGTGTTCTGATGGATCCACTACTGTTCTAGTGGTTCCTTTAGTGGTTCCAGGTTAACTCAGTGTTCTGATGGTTCCACTACTGTTCTAGTGTTTCCTTCAGGGTTCTACAGATTAACTCAATGTTCTGATGGTTCCAATACTGTTCTAGTGTTCCCTTTAGTGGTTCCAGGTTAACTCAATGTTCTGATGGTTCCACTACTGTTCTAGTGTTTTATTTAGTGTTCTACAGGTTAACTCAATGTTCAGATGGTTCCACTACTGTTCTGGTGTTTCCTTTAGTGGTTACAGGTTGACTCAGTGTTCTGATGGTTCCACTACTGTTCTAGTGTTTTCTTTAGCGGTCCCAGGTTGACTCAGTGTTCTGTTCTAGTGTTTCCTTTAGTGTTCTACAGGTTAACTCAGTGTTCTGATGGTTCCACTACTGTTCTAGTGTTTCCTAGAGTGCTTTACCGGTTAACTCAATGTTCTGATGGTTCCACTACTGTTCTAGTGTTTCCTTTAGTGTTCTACAGGTTAACTCAATGTTCTGATGGTTCCACTACTGTTCTAGTGTTTCCTTTAGTGTTCTACAGGTTAACTCAATGTTCTGATGGTTCCACTACAGTTCTAGTGTTTCCTTTAGTGTTCTACAGGTTAACTCAATGTTCTGATGGTTCCACTACTGTTCTAGTGTTTCCTTTAGTGTTTCCCGGTTGACTCAATGTTCTGATGGTTCCACTACTGTTCTAGTGTTTCCTTTAGTGTTCTACAGGTCAACTCAATGTTCTGATGGTTCCACTGCTGTTCTAGTGTTTCCTTTAGTGTTCTACAGGTTAACTCAGTGTTCTGATGGTTCCACTACTGATCTAGTTTTTCCTTTAGTTCTACCGGTTAACTCAATGTTCTGATGGTTCCACTACTGTTCTAGTGTTTCCTTTAGTGTTCTACAGGTTGACTCAGTGTTCTGATGGTTCCACTACTGTTCTAGTGTTTCCTTTAGTGTTCTACAGGTTGACTCAGTGTTCTGATGGTTCCACTGCTGTTCTAGTGTTTCCTTTAGCGGTTCCAGGTTGACTCAGTGTTCTGATGTTTCCACTACTGTTCTAGTGTTTCCTTTAGTGGTTACAGGTTAACCCAGAGTTCTGATGGTTCCACTGCTGTTCTAGTGTTTCCTTTAGTGTTCTACAGGTTAACTCAATGTTCTGATGGTTCCACTACTGTTCTAGTGTTTCCAATAGTGTTCTAAAGGTTAACTCAATTTTCTGATGGTTCCACTACTGTTCTAGTGTTTCCTTTAGTGGTTCCAGGTTAACTCAATGTTCTGATGGTTCCAGTACTGTTCAAGTGTTTCCTTTAGCGGTCCCAGGTTGACTCAGTGTTCTGATGTTTCCACTACTGTTCTAGTGTTTCCATTAGTGTTCTACAGGTTAACTCAATTTTCTGATGGTTCCACTACTGTTCTAGTGTTTCCTTTAGTGGTCTACAGGTTAACTCAATGGTCTGATGGTTCCACTACTGTTCTAGTGTTTCCTTTGGTGTTCTACAGGTTACCTCAGTGTTCTGATGGTTCCACTACTGTTCTAGTGTTTCCTTTAGTGGTTCCAGGTTGACTCAGTGTTCTGATGCTTCCACAACTGTTGTAGTATTTCCTTTAGTGGTTACAGGTTAACTCAGTGTTCTGATGGTTCCACTACTGTTCTAGTGTTTCCTTTAGTGTTCACAGGTTGACTCAGTGTTCTGATGGTTCCACTACTGTTCTAGTGTTTCCTTTAGTGTTCTACAGGTTGACTCAATGTTCTGATGGTTCCACTACTGTTCAAGTGTTTCCAATAGTGTTATAAAGGTTAACTCAATTTTCTGATGGTTCCACTACTGTTCTAGTGTTTCCTTTAGTGGTTCCAGGTTAAATCAATGTTCTGATGGTTCCACTACTGTTCTAGTGTTTCCTTTAGCGGTTCCAGGTTGACTCAGTGTTCTGTTGTTTCCACTACTGTTCTAGTGTTTCCATTAGTGTTCTACAGGTTAACTCAATGTTCTGATGGTTCCACTACTGTTCTAGTGTTTCCTTTAGCGGTTCCAGGTTGACTCAGTGTTCTGATGTTTCCACTACTGTTCTAGTGTTTCCATTAGTGTTCTACAGGTTAACTCAATATTCTGATGGTTCCACTACTGTTCTAGTGTTTCCTTTAGTGGTTCCAGGTTAACTCAGTGTTCTGATGGTTCCACTACTGTTCTAGTATTTCCTTTAGTGTTCTACAGGTTAACTCAGTGTTCTGATGGTTCCACAACTGTTCTAGTGTTTCCTTTAGTGTTTTACCGGTTAACTCAATGTTCTGATGGTTCCACTACTATTCTAGTGTTTCCTTTAGTGTTCTACAGGTCGACTCAGTATTCTGATGGTTCCACTGCTGTGCTAGTGTTTCCTTTAGTGTTCTACAGGTTAACTCAATGTTCTGATGGTTCCACAACTGTTCTAGTGTTTCGTTTAGTGTTTTACCGGTTAACTCAATGTTCTGATGGTTCCACTACTATTCTAGTGTTTCCTTTAGTGTTCTACAGGTCGACTCAGTATTCTGATGGTTCCACTGCTGTGCTAGTGTTTCCTTTAGTGTTCTACAGGTTAACTCAATGTTCTGATGGTTCCACTACTGTTCTAGTGTTTCCTTTAATGTTCTACAGGTTAACTCAATTTTCTGATGGTTCCACTGCTGTTCTCGTGTTTCCTTTAGTGTTCTACAGGTTAACTCAATTTTCTGATGGTTCCACTACTGTTCTAGTGTTTCCTTTAGTGGTTCCAGGTTAAATCAATGTTCTGATGGTTCCACTACTGTTCTAGTGTTTCCTTTAGCGGTTCCAGGTTGACTCAGTGTTCTGTTGTTTCCACTACTGTTCCAGTGTTTCCATTAGTGTTCTACAGGTTAACTCAATGTTCTGATGGTTCCACTACTGTTCTAGTGTTTCCTTTAGCGGCTCCAGGTTGACTCAGTGTTCTGATGTTTCCACTACTGTTCTAGTGTTTCCATTAGTGTTCTACAGGTTAACTCAATGTTCTGATGGTTCCACTACTGTTCTAGTGTTTCCTTTAGTGTTTCCCGGTTGACTCAATGTTCTGATGGTTCCACTACTGTTCTAGTGTTTCCTTTAGTGTTCTACAGGTCAACTCAATGTTCTGATGGTTCCACTGCTGTTCTATTGTTTCCTTTAGTGTTCTACAGGTTAACTCAGTGTTCTGATGGTTCCACTACTGATCTAGTTTTTCCTTTAGTTCTACCGGTTAACTCAATGTTCTGATGGTTCCACTACTGTTCTAGTGTTTCCTTTAGTGTTCTACAGGTTGACTCAGTGTTCTGATGGTTCCACTACTGTTCTAGTGTTTCCTTTAGTGTTCTACAGGTTGACTCAGTGTTCTGATGGTTCCACTGCTGTTCTAGTGTTTCCTTTAGCGGTTCCAGGTTGACTCAGTGTTCTGATGTTTCCACTACTGTTCTAGTGTTTCCTTTAGTGGTTACAGGTTAACCCAGAGTTCTGATGGTTCCACTGCTGTTCTAGTGTTTCCTTTAGTGTTCTACAGGTTAACTCAATGTTCTGATGGTTCCACTACTGTTCTAGTGTTTCCAATAGTGTTCTAAAGGTTAACTCAATTTTCTGATGGTTCCACTACTGTTCTAGTGTTTCCTTTAGTGGTTCTAGGTTAACTCAATGTTCTGATGGTTCCAGTACTGTTCAAGTGTTTCCTTTAGCGGTCCCAGGTTGACTCAGTGTTCTGATGTTTCCACTACTGTTCTAGTGTTTCCATTAGTGTTCTACAGGTTAACTCAATTTTCTGATGGTTCCACTACTGTTCTAGTGTTTCCTTTAGTGGTCTACAGGTTAACTCAATGGTCTGATGGTTCCACAACTGTTGTAGTATTTCCTTTAGTGGTTACAGGTTAACTCAGTGTTCTGATGGTTCCACTACTGTTCTAGTGTTTCCTTTAGTGTTCACAGGTTGACTCAGTGTTCTGATGGTTCCACTACTGTTCTAGTGTTTCCTTTAGTGTTCTACAGGTTGACTCAGTGTTCTGATGGTTCCACTACTGTTCAAGTGTTTCCAATAGTGTTATAAAGGTTAACTCAATTTTCTGATGGTTCCACTACTGTTCTAGTGTTTCCTTTAGTGGTTCCAGGTTAAATCAATGTTCTGATGGTTCCACTACTGTTCTAGTGTTTCCTTTAGCGGTTCCAGGTTGACTCAGTGTTCTGTTGTTTCCACTACTGTTCTAGTGTTTCCATTAGTGTTCTACAGGTTAACTCAATGTTCTGATGGTTCCACTGCTGTGCTAGTGTTTCCTTTAGTGTTCTACAGGTTAACTCAATGTTCTGATGGTTCCACTACTGTTCTAGTGTTTCCTTTGGTGTTCTACAGGTTAACTCAATGTTCTGATGGTTCCACTACTGTTCTAGTGTTTCCTTTAGTGTTCTATAGGTTGACTCAGTATTCTGATGGTTCCACTGCTGTGCTAGTGTTTCCTTTAGTGTTCTACAGGTTAACTCAATGTTCTGATGGTTCCACTACTGTTCTAGTGTTTCCTTTGGTGTTCTACAGGTTAACTCAATGTTCTGATGGTTCCACTACTGTTCTAGTGTTTCCTTTAGTGTTATACAGGTTATCTCAGTGTTCTGATGGTTCCACTGCTGTTCTCGTGTTTCCTTTAGTGTTCTACAGGTTAACTCAATGTTCTGATTGTTCTACTACTGTTCTAGTGTTTTCTTTAGTATTCTACAGGTTAACTCAATGTTCTGATGGTTCCACTACAGTTCTAGTATTACCTTTAGTGTTATACAGGTTAACTCAATGTTCTGATGGTTCCACTACTGTTCTAGTGTTTCCTTTAGTGTTCTACAGGTTAACTCTGTGATCTGATGGTTCCAGTACTGTTCTAGTGTTTCCTTTAGTGTTCTACAGGTTAACTCAATGTTCTGATGGTACCAATATTGTTCTAGTGGTTCCTTTAGTGGTTCCAGGTTAACTCAGTGTTCTGATGGATCCACTACTGTTCTAGTGGTTCCTTTAGTGGTTCCAGGTTAACTCAGTGTTCTGATGGTTCCACTACTGTTCTAGTGTTTCCTTCAGGGTTCTACAGATTAACTCAATGTTCTGATGGTTCCAATACTGTTCTAGTGTTCCCTTTAGTGGTTCCAGGTTAACTCAATGTTCTGATGGTTCCACTACTGTTCTAGTGTTTTATTTAGTGTTCTACAGGTTAACTCAATGTTCAGATGGTTCCACTACTGTTCTGGTGTTTCCTTTAGTGGTTACAGGTTGACTCAGTGTTCTGATGGTTCCACTACTGTTCTAGTGTTTTCTTTAGCGGTCCCAGGTTGACTCAGTGTTCTGTTCTAGTGTTTCCTTTAGTGTTCTACAGGTTAACTCAGTGTTCTGATGGTTCCACTACTGTTCTAGTGTTTCCTAGAGTGCTTTACCGGTTAACTCAATGTTCTGATGGTTCCACTACTGTTCTAGTGTTTCCTTTAGTGTTCTACAGGTTAACTCAATGTTCTGATGGTTCCACTACTGTTCTAGTGTTTCCTTTAGTGTTCTACAGGTTAACTCAATGTTCTGATGGTTCCACTACAGTTCTAGTGTTTCCTTTAGTGTTCTACAGGTTAACTCAATGTTCTGATGGTTCCACTACTGTTCTAGTGTTTCCTTTAGTGTTTCCCGGTTGACTCAATGTTCTGATGGTTCCACTACTGTTCTAGTGTTTCCAATAGTGTTCTAAAGGTTAACTCAATTTTCTGATGGTTCCACTACTGTTCTAGTGTTTCCTTTAGTGGTTCCAGGTTAACTCAATGTTCTGATGGTTCCAGTACTGTTCAAGTGTTTCCTTTAGCGGTCCCAGGTTGACTCAGTGTTCTGATGTTTCCATTACTGTTCTAGTGTTTCCATTAGTGTTCTACAGGTTAACTCAATTTTCTGATGGTTCCACTACTGTTCTAGTGTTTCCTTTAGTGGTCTACAGGTTACCTCAGTGTTCTGATGGTTCCACTACTGTTCAAGTGTTTCCTTTAGTGGTTCCAGGTTGACTCAGTGTTCTGATGCTTCCACAACTGTTGTAGTATTTCCTTTAGTGGTTACAGGTTAACTCAGTGTTCTGATGGTTCCACTACTGTTCTAGTGTTTCCTTTAGTGTTCACAGGTTGACTCAGTGTTCTGATGGTTCCACTACTGTTCTAGTGTTTCCTTTAGTGTTCTACAGGTTGACTCAGTGTTCTGATGGTTCCACTACTGTTCAAGTGTTTCCAATAGTGTTATAAAGGTTAACTCAAGTTTCTGATGGTTCCACTACTGTTCTAGTGTTTCCTTTAGTGGTTCCAGGTTAAATCAATGTTCTGATGGTTCCACTACTGTTCTAGTGTTTCCTTTAGCGGTTCCAGGTTGACTCAGTGTTCTGTTGTTTCCACTACTGTTCTAGTGTTTCCATTAGTGTTCTACAGGTTAACTCAATGTTCTGATGGTTCCACTACTGTTCTAGTGTTTCCTTTAGCGGTTCCAGGTTGACTCAGTGTTCTGATGTTTCCACTACTGTTCTAGTGTTTCCATTAGTGTTCTACAGGTTAACTCAATATTCTGATGGTTCCACTACTGTTCTAGTGTTTCCTTTAGTGGTTCCAGGTTAACTCAGTGTTCTGATGGTTCCACTACTGTTCTAGTATTTCCTTTAGTGTTCTACAGGTTAACTCAGTGTTCTGATGGTTCCACAACTGTTCTAGTGTTTCCTTTAGTATTTTACCGGTTAACTCAATGTTCTGATGGTTCCACTACTATTCTAGTGTTTCCTTTAGTGTTCTACAGGTCGACTCAGTATTCTGATGGTTCCACTGCTGTGCTAGTGTTTCCTTTAGTGTTCTACAGGTTAACTCAATGTTCTGATGGTTCCACAACGGTTCTAGTGTTTCGTTTAGTGTTTTACCGGTTAACTCAATGTTCTGATGGTTCCACTACTATTCTAGTGTTTCCTTTAGTGTTCTACAGGTCGACTCAGTATTCTGATGGTTCCACTGCTGTGCTAGTGTTTCCTTTAGTGTTCTACAGGTTAACTCAATGTTCTGATGGTTCCACTACTGTTCTAGTGTTTCCTTTAGTGTTCTACAGGTTAACTCAATTTTCTGATGGTTCCACTGCTGTTCTCGTGTTTCCTTTAGTGTTCTACAGGTTAACTCAATTTTCTGATGGTTCCACTACTGTTCTAGTGTTTCCTTTAGTGGTTCCAGGTTAAATCAATGTTCTGATGGTTCCACTACTGTTCTAGTGTTTCCTTTAGCGGTTCCAGGTTGACTCAGTGTTCTGTTGTTTCCACTACTGTTCTAGTGTTTCCATTAGTGTTCTACAGGTTAACTCAATGTTCTGATGGTTCCACTACTGTTCTAGTGTTTCCTTTAGCGGCTCCAGGTTGACTCAGTGTTCTGATGTTTCCACTACTGTTCTAGTGTTTCCATTAGTGTTCTACAGGTTAATTCAATATTCTGATGGTTCCACTACTGTTCTAGTGTTTCCTTTAGTGGTTCCAGGTTAACTCAGTGTTCTGATGGTTCCACTACTGTTCTAGTCTTTCCTTTAGTGTTCTACAGGTTAACTCAGTGTTCTGATGGTTCCACAACTGTTCTAGTGTTTCCTTTAGTGTTTTACCGGTTAACTCAATGTTCTGATGGTTCCACTACTATTCTAGTGTTTCCTTTAGTGTTCTACAGGTCGACTCAGTATTCTGATGGTTCCACTGCTGTGCTAGTGTTTCCTTTAGTGTTCTACAGGTTAACTCAATGTTCTGATGGTTCCACTACTGTTCTAGTGTTTCCTTTGGTGTTCTACAGGTTAACTCAATGTTCTGATGGTTCCACTACTGTTCTAGTGTTTCCTTTAGTGGTTCCAGGTTGACTCAGTGTTCTGATGGTTCCACTACTGTTCTAGTGTTTCCTTTAGTGTTCTACAGGTCGACTCAGTATTCTGATGGTTCCACTGCTGTTCTCGTGTTTCCTTTAGTGTTCTACAGGTTAACTCAATTTTCTGATGGTTCCACTACTGTTCTAGTGTTTCCTTTAGTGGTTCCAGGTTAAATCAATGTTCTGATGGTTCCACTACTGTTCTAGTGTTTCCTTTAGCGGTTCCAGGTTGACTCAGTGTTCTGTTGTTTCCACTACTGTTCTAGTGTTTCCATTAGTGTTCTACAGGTTAACTCAATGTTCTGATGGTTCCACTACTGTTCTAGTGTTTCCTTTAGCGGATCCAGGTTGACTCAGTGTTCTGATGTTTCCACTACTGTTCTAGTGTTTCCATTAGTGTTCTACAGGTTAATTCAATATTCTGATGGTTCCACTACTGTTCTAGTGTTTCCTTTAGTGGTTCCAGGTTAACTCAGTGTTCTGATGGTTCCACTACTGTTCTAGTCTTTCCTTTAGTGTTCTACAGGTTAACTCAGTGTTCTGATGGTTCCACAACTGTTCTAGTGTTTCCTTTAGTGTTTTACCGGTTAACTCAATGTTCTGATGGTTCCACTACTATTCTAGTGTTTCCTTTAGTGTTCTACAGGTCGACTCAGTATTCTGATGGTTCCACTGCTGTGCTAGTGTTTCATTTAGTGTTCTACAGGTTAACTCAATGTTCTGATGGTTCCACTACTGTTCTAGTGTTTCCTTTGGTGTTCTACAGGTTAACTCAATGTTCTGATGGTTCCACTACTGTTCTAGTGTTTCCTTTAGTGGTTCCAGGTTGACTCAGTGTTCTGATGGTTCCACTACTGTTCTAGTGTTTCCTTTAGTGTTCTACAGGTCGACTCAGTATTCTGATGGTTCCACTGCTGTGCTAGTGTTTCCTTTAGTGTTCTACAGGTTAACTCAATGTTCTGATGGTTCCACTACTGTTCTAGTGTTTCCTTTGGTGTTCTACAGGTTAACTCAATGTTCTGATGGTTCCACTACTGTTCTAGTGTTTCCTTTAGTGTTCTACAGGTTAACTCAGTGTTCTGATGGTTCCACTGCTGTTCTCGTGTTTCCTTTAGTGTTCTACAGGTTAACTCAATTTTCTGATGGTTCCACTACTGTTCTAGTGTTTCCTTTAGTGGTTCCAGGTTAAATCAATGTTCTGATGGTTCCACTACTGTTCTAGTGTTTCCTTTAGCGGTTCCAGGTTGACTCAGTGTTCTGTTGTTTCCACTACTGTTCTAGTGTTTCCATTAGTTTTCTACAGGTTAACTCAATGTTCTGATGGTTCCACTACTGTTCTAGTGTTTCCTTTAGCGGTTCCAGGTTGACTCAGTGTTCTGATGTTTCCACTACTGTTCTAGTGTTCCATTAGTGTTCTACAGGTTAATTCAATATTCTGATGGTTCCACTGCTGTTCTCGTGTTTCCTTTAGTGTTCTACAGGTTAACTCAATTTTCTGATGGTTCCACTACTGTTCTAGTGTTTCCTTTAGTGGTTCCAGGTTAAATCAATGTTCTGATGGTTCCACTACTGTTCGAGTGTTTCCTTTAGCGGTTCCAGGTTGACTCAGTGTTCTGTTGGTTCCACTACTGTTCTAGTGTTTCCATTAGTGTTCTACAGGTTAACTCAATGTTCTGATGGTTCCACTACTGTTCTAGTGTTTCCTTTAGCGGTTCCAGGTTGACTCAGTGTTCTGGTGTTTCCACTACTGTTCTAGTGTTTCCATTAGTGTTCTACAGGTTAACTCAATGTTCTGATGGTTCCACTACTGTTCTAGTGTTTCCTTTAGCGGATCCAGGTTGACTCAGTGTTCTGATGTTTCCACTACTGTTCTAGTGTTTCCATTAGTGTTCTACAGGTTAATTCAATATTCTGATGGTTCCACTACTGTTCTAGTGTTTCCTTTAGTGGTACCAGGTTAACTCAGTGTTCTGATGGTTCCACTACTGTTCTAGTCTTTCCTTTAGTGTTCTACAGGTTAACTCAGTGTTCTGATGGTTCCACAACTGTTCTAGTGTTTCCTTTAGTGTTTTACCGGTTAACTCAATGTTCTGATGGTTCCACTACTATTCTAGTGTTTCCTTTAGTGTTCTACAGGTCGACTCAGTATTCTGATGGTTCCACTGCTGTGCTAGTGTTTCCTTTAGTGTTCTACAGGTTAACTCAATGTTCTGATGGTTCCACTACTGTTCTAGTGTTTCCTTTGGTGTTCTACAGGTTAACTCAATGTTCTGATGGTTCCACTACTGTTCTAGTGTTTCCTTTAGTGGTTCCAGGTTGACTCAGTGTTCTGATGGTTCCACTACTGTTCTAGTGTTTCCTTTAGTGTTCTACAGGTCGACTCAGTATTCTGATGGTTCCACTGCTGTGCTAGTGTTTCCTTTAGTGTTCTACAGGTTAACTCAATGTTCTGATGGTTCCACTACTGTTCTA
The DNA here is from genome assembly GCF_045791955.1 of Oncorhynchus clarkii lewisi. NCBI lineage: Eukaryota > Metazoa > Chordata > Actinopteri > Salmoniformes > Salmonidae > Oncorhynchus > Oncorhynchus clarkii. Next base: position 10,735,063 of record NC_092149.1, on the reverse strand, counting down.
GTGTTTCCTTTGGTGTTCTACAGGTTAACTCAATGTTCTGATGGTTCCACTACTGTTCTAGTGTTTCCTTTAGTGTTCTACAGGTTAACTCAGTGTTCTGATGGTTCCACTGCTGTTCTCGTGTTTCCTTTAGTGTTCTACAGGTTAACTCAATTTTCTGATGGTTCCACTACTGTTCTAGTGTTTCCTTTAGTGGTTCCAGGTTAAATCAATGTTCTGATGGTTCCACTACTGTTCTAGTGTTTCCTTTAGCGGTTCCAGGTTGACTCAGTGTTCTGTTGTTTCCACTACTGTTCTAGTGTTTCCATTAGTTTTCTACAGGTTAACTCAATGTTCTGATGGTTCCACTACTGTTCTAGTGTTTCCTTTAGCGGTTCCAGGTTGACTCAGTGTTCTGATGTTTCCACTACTGTTCTAGTGTTCCATTAGTGTTCTACAGGTTAATTCAATATTCTGATGGTTCCACTGCTGTTCTCGTGTTTCCTTTAGTGTTCTACAGGTTAACTCAATTTTCTGATGGTTCCACTACTGTTCTAGTGTTTCCTTTAGTGGTTCCAGGTTAAATCAATGTTCTGATGGTTCCACTACTGTTCGAGTGTTTCCTTTAGCGGTTCCAGGTTGACTCAGTGTTCTGTTGTTTCCACTACTGTTCTAGTGTTTCCATTAGTGTTCTACAGGTTAACTCAATGTTCTGATGGTTCCACTACTGTTCTAGTGTTTCCTTTAGCGGTTCCAGGTTGACTCAGTGTTCTGGTGTTTCCACTACTGTTCTAGTGTTTCCATTAGTGTTCTACAGGTTAACTCAATGTTCTGATGGTTCCACTACTGTTCTAGTGTTTCCTTTAGTGTTCTACAGGTTAACTCAATTTTCTGATGGTTCCACTGCTGTTCTCGTGTTTCCTTTAGTGTTCTACAGGTTAACTCAATTTTCTGATGGTTCCACTACTGTTCTAGTGTTTCCTTTAGTGGTTCCAGGTTAAATCAATGTTCTGATGGTTCCACTACTGTTCTAGTGTTTCCTTTAGCGGTTCCAGGTTGACTCAGTGTTCTGTTGTTTCCACTACTGTTCTAGTGTTTCCATTAGTGTTCTACAGGTTAACTCAATGTTCTGATGGTTCCACTACTGTTCTAGTGTTTCCTTTAGCGGCTCCAGGTTGACTCAGTGTTCTGATGTTTCCACTACTGTTCTAGTGTTTCCATTAGTGTTCTACAGGTTAATTCAATATTCTGATGGTTCCACTACTGTTCTAGTGTTTCCTTTAGTGGTTCCAGGTTAACTCAGTGTTCTGATGGTTCCACTACTGTTCTAGTCTTTCCTTTAGTGTTCTACAGGTTAACTCAGTGTTCTGATGGTTCCACAACTGTTCTAGTGTTTCCTTTAGTGTTTTACCGGTTAACTCAATGTTCTGATGGTTCCACTACTATTCTAGTGTTTCCTTTAGTGTTCTACAGGTCGACTCAGTATTCTGATGGTTCCACTGCTGTGCTAGTGTTTCCTTTAGTGTTCTACAGGTTAACTCAATGTTCTGATGGTTCCACTACTGTTCTAGTGTTTCCTTTGGTGTTCTACAGGTTAACTCAATGTTCTGATGGTTCCACTACTGTTCTAGTGTTTCCTTTAGTGGTTCCAGGTTGACTCAGTGTTCTGATGGTTCCACTACTGTTCTAGTGTTTCCTTTAGTGTTCTACAGGTCGACTCAGTATTCTGATGGTTCCACTGCTGTTCTCGTGTTTCCTTTAGTGTTCTACAGGTTAACTCAATTTTCTGATGGTTCCACTACTGTTCTAGTGTTTCCTTTAGTGGTTCCAGGTTAAATCAATGTTCTGATGGTTCCACTACTGTTCTAGTGTTTCCTTTAGCGGTTCCAGGTTGACTCAGTGTTCTGTTGTTTCCACTACTGTTCTAGTGTTTCCATTAGTGTTCTACAGGTTAACTCAATGTTCTGATGGTTCCACTACTGTTCTAGTGTTTCCTTTAGCGGATCCAGGTTGACTCAGTGTTCTGATGTTTCCACTACTGTTCTAGTGTTTCCATTAGTGTTCTACAGGTTAATTCAATATTCTGATGGTTCCACTACTGTTCTAGTGTTTCCTTTAGTGGTTCCAGGTTAACTCAGTGTTCTGATGGTTCCACTACTGTTCTAGTCTTTCCTTTAGTGTTCTACAGGTTAACTCAGTGTTCTGATGGTTCCACAACTGTTCTAGTGTTTCCTTTAGTGTTTTACCGGTTAACTCAATGTTCTGATGGTTCCACTACTATTCTAGTGTTTCCTTTAGTGTTCTACAGGTCGACTCAGTATTCTGATGGTTCCACTGCTGTGCTAGTGTTTCCTTTAGTGTTCTACAGGTTAACTCAATGTTCTGATGGTTCCACTACTGTTCTAGTGTTTCCTTTGGTGTTCTACAGGTTAACTCAATGTTCTGATGGTTCCACTACTGTTCTAGTGTTTCCTTTAGTGGTTCCAGGTTGACTCAGTGTTCTGATGGTTCCACTACTGTTCTAGTGTTTCCTTTAGTGTTCTACAGGTCGACTCAGTATTCTGATGGTTCCACTGCTGTGCTAGTGTTTCCTTTAGTGTTCTACAGGTTAACTCAATGTTCTGATGGTTCCACTACTGTTCTAGTGTTTCCTTTGGTGTTCTACAGGTTAACTCAATGTTCTGATGGTTCCACTACTGTTCTAGTGTTTCCTTTAGTGTTCTACAGGTTAACTCAGTGTTCTGATGGTTCCACTGCTGTTCTCGTGTTTCCTTTAGTGTTCTACAGGTTAACTCAATTTTCTGATGGTTCCACTACTGTTCTAGTGTTTCCTTTAGTGGTTCCAGGTTAAATCAATGTTCTGATGGTTCCACTACTGTTCTAGTGTTTCCTTTAGCGGTTCCAGGTTGACTCAGTGTTCTGTTGTTTCCACTACTATTCTAGTGTTTCCATTAGTTTTCTACAGGTTAACTCAATGTTCTGATGGTTCCACTACTGTTCTAGTGTTTCCTTTAGCGGTTCCAGGTTGACTCAGTGTTCTGATGTTTCCACTACTGTTCTAGTGTTCCATTAGTGTTCTACAGGTTAATTCAATATTCTGATGGTTCCACTGCTGTTCTCGTGTTTCCTTTAGTGTTCTACAGGTTAACTCAATTTTCTGATGGTTCCACTACTGTTCTAGTGTTTCCTTTAGTGGTTCCAGGTTAAATCAATGTTCTGATGGTTCCACTACTGTTCGAGTGTTTCCTTTAGCGGTTCCAGGTTGACTCAGTGTTCTGTTGTTTCCACTACTGTTCTAGTGTTTCCATTAGTGTTCTACAGGTTAACTCAATGTTCTGATGGTTCCACTACTGTTCTAGTGTTTCCTTTAGCGGTTCCAGGTTGACTCAGTGTTCTGGTGTTTCCACTACTGTTCTAGTGTTTCCATTAGTGTTCTACAGGTTAACTCAATGTTCTGATGGTTCCACTACTGTTCTAGTGTTTCCTTTAGCGGATCCAGGTTGACTCAGTGTTCTGATGTTTCCACTACTGTTCTAGTGTTTCCATTAGTGTTCTACAGGTTAATTCAATATTCTGATGGTTCCACTACTGTTCTAGTGTTTCCTTTAGTGGTACCAGGTTAACTCAGTGTTCTGATGGTTCCACTACTGTTCTAGTCTTTCCTTTAGTGTTCTACAGGTTAACTCAGTGTTCTGATGGTTCCACAACTGTTCTAGTGTTTCCTTTAGTGTTTTACCGGTTAACTCAATGTTCTGATGGTTCCACTACTATTCTAGTGTTTCCTTTAGTGTTCTACAGGTCGACTCAGTATTCTGATGGTTCCACTGCTGTGCTAGTGTTTCCTTTAGTGTTCTACAGGTTAACTCAATGTTCTGATGGTTCCACTACTGTTCTAGTGTTTCCTTTGGTGTTCTACAGGTTAACTCAATGTTCTGATGGTTCCACTACTGTTCTAGTGTTTCCTTTAGTGGTTCCAGGTTGACTCAGTGTTCTGATGGTTCCACTACTGTTCTAGTGTTTCCTTTAGTGTTCTACAGGTCGACTCAGTATTCTGATGGTTCCACTGCTGTGCTAGTGTTTCCTTTAGTGTTCTACAGGTTAACTCAATGTTCTGATGGTTCCACTACTGTTCTAGTGTTTCCTTTGGTGTTCTACAGGTTAACTCAATGTTCTGATGGTTCCACTACTGTTCTAGTGTTTCCTTTAGTGTTCTACAGGTTAACTCAGTGTTCTGATGGTTCCACTGCTGTTCTCGTGTTTCCTTTAGTGTTCTACAGGTTAACTCAATTTTCTGATGGTTCCACTACTGTTCTAGTGTTTCCTTTAGTGGTTCCAGGTTAAATCAATGTTCTGATGGTTCCACTACTGTTCTAGTGTTTCCTTTAGCGGTTCCAGGTTGACTCAGTGTTCTGTTGTTTCCACTACTGTTCTAGTGTTTCCATTAGTTTTCTACAGGTTAACTCAATGTTCTGATGGTTCCACTACTGTTCTAGTGTTTCCTTTAGCGGTTCCAGGTTGACTCAGTGTTCTGATGTTTCCACTACTGTTCTAGTGTTCCATTAGTGTTCTACAGGTTAATTCAATATTCTGATGGTTCCACTGCTGTTCTCGTGTTTCCTTTAGTGTTCTACAGGTTAACTCAATTTTCTGATGGTTCCACTACTGTTCTAGTGTTTCCTTTAGTGGTTCCAGGTTAAATCAATGTTCTGATGGTTCCACTACTGTTCGAGTGTTTCCTTTAGCGGTTCCAGGTTGACTCAGTGTTCTGTTGTTTCCACTACTGTTCTAGTGTTTCCATTAGTGTTCTACAGGTTAACTCAATGTTCTGATGGTTCCACTACTGTTCTAGTGTTTCCTTTAGCGGTTCCAGGTTGACTCAGTGTTCTGGTGTTTCCACTACTGTTCTAGTGTTTCCATTAGTGTTCTACAGGTTAACTCAATGTTCTGATGGTTCCACTACTGTTCTAGTGTTTCCTTTAGCGGATCCAGGTTGACTCAGTGTTCTGATGTTTCCACTACTGTTCTAGTGTTTCCATTAGTGTTCTACAGGTTAATTCAATATTCTGATGGTTCCACTACTGTTCTAGTGTTTCCTTTAGTGGTTCCAGGTTAACTCAGTGTTCTGATGGTTCCACTACTGTTCTAGTCTTTCCTTTAGTGTTCTACAGGTTAACTCAGTGTTCTGATGGTTCCACAACTGTTCTAGTGTTTCCTTTAGTGTTTTACCGGTTAACTCAATGTTCTGATGGTTCCACTACTATTCTAGTGTTTCCTTTAGTGTTCTACAGGTCGACTCAGTATTCTGATGGTTCCACTGCTGTGCTAGTGTTTCCTTTAGTGTTCTACAGGTTAACTCAATTTTCTGATGGTTCCACTGCTGTTCTAGTGTTTCCTTTGGTGTTCTACAGGTTAACTCAATGTTCTGATGGTTCCACTACTGTTCTAGTGTTTCCTTTAGTGGTTCCAGGTTGACTCAGTGTTCTGATGGTTCCACTACTGTTCTAGTGTTTCCTTTAGTGTTCTACAGGTCGACTCAGTATTCTGATGGTTCCACTGCTGTGCTAGTGTTTCCTTTAGTGTTCTACAGGTTAACTCAATGTTCTGATGGTTCCACTACTGTTCTAGTGTTTCCTTTGGTGTTCTACAGGTTAACTCAATGTTCTGATGGTTCCACTACTGTTCTAGTGTTTCCTTTAGTGTTCTACAGGTTAACTCAGTGTTCTGATGGTTCCACTGCTGTTCTCGTGTTTCCTTTAGTGTTCTACAGGTTAACTCAATTTTCTGATGGTTCCACTACTGTTCTAGTGTTTCCTTTAGTGGTTCCAGGTTAAATCAATGTTCTGATGGTTCCACTACTGTTCTAGTGTTTCCTTTAGCGGTTCCAGGTTGACTCAGTGTTCTGTTGTTTCCACTACTGTTCTAGTGTTTCCATTAGTGTTCTACAGGTTAACTCAATGTTCTGATGGTTCCACTACTGTTCTAGTGTTTCCTTTAGCGGTTCCAGGTTGACTCAGTGTTCTGATGTTTCCACTACTGTTCTAGTGTTCCATTAGTGTTCTACAGGTTAATTCAATATTCTGATGGTTCCACTACTGTTCTAGTGTTTCCTTTAGTGGTTCCAGGTTAACTCAGTGTTCTGATGGTTCCACTACTGTTCTAGTCTTTCCTTTAGTGTTCTACAGGTTAACTCAGTGTTCTGATGGTTCCACAACTGTTCTAGTGTTTCCTTTAGTGTTTTACCGGTTAACTCAATGTTCTGATGGTTCCACTACTATTCTAGTGTTTCCTTTAGTGTTCTACAGGTCGACTCAGTATTCTGATGGTTCCACTGCTGTGCTAGTGTTTCCTTTAGTGTTCTTTAACTCAATGTTCTGATGGTTCCACTACTGTTCTAGTGTTTCCTTTGGTGTTCTACAGGTTAACTCAATGTTCTGATGGTTCCACTACTGTTCTAGTGTTTCCTTTAGTGTTTTACAGGTTAACTCAGTGTTCTGATGGTTCCACTGCTGTTCTCGTGTTTCCTTTAGTGTTCTACAGTTTAACTCAATGTTCTGATGGTTCCACTACTGTTCTAATGTCTCCTTTAGTGGTTCCAGGTTAACTCAGTGTTCTGATGTTTCCACTACTGTTCTAGTGTTTCCCTTGGTGTTCTACAGGTTAACTCAATGTTCTGATGCTTCCACTACTGTTATAGTGTTTCCTTTAGTGGTTCCAGGTTGACTCAGTGTTCTGATGGTTCCACTACTGTTCTAGTGTTTCCTTTAGTGGTTCCAGGTTGACTCAGTGTTCTGATGGTTCCACTACTGTTCTAGTGTTTCCTCTAATGTTCTACAGGTTACCTCAGTGTTCTGATGTTTCCACTACTGTTCAAGTGTTTACATTAGTGTTCTAAAGGTTAACTCAATTTTCTGATGGTTCCACTGCTGTTCTAGTGTTTCCTTTAGTGTTCTACAGGTTAACTCAATGTTCTGATGGTTCCACAACTGTTCTAGTGTTTCCTTTAGTGTTCTACAGGTTAACTCAATGTTCTGATGGTTCCACTACTGTTCTAGTGTTTCCTTTAGTGTTCTACAGGTTAACTCAATGTTCTGATGGTTCCACTACAGTTCTAGTGTTTCCTTTAGTGTTCTACAGGTTAACTCAATGTTCTGATGGTTCCACTACTGTTCTAGTATTTCCTTTAGTGTTTCCCGGTTGACTCAATGTTCTGATGGTTCCACTACTGTTCTAGTGTTTCCTTTAGTGTTATACAGGTCAACTCAATGTTCTGATGGTTCCACTGCTGTTCTAGTGTTTCCTTTAGTGTTCTACAGGTTAACTCAGTGTTCTGATGGTTCCACTACTGATCTAGTTTTTCCTTTAGTTCTACCGGTTAACTCAATGTTCTGATGGTTCCACTACTGTTCTAGTGTTTCCTTTAGTGTTCTACAGGTTGACTCAGTGTTCTGATGGTTCCACTACTGTTCTAGTGTTTCCTTTAGTGTTCTACAGGTTGACTCAGTGTTCTGATGGTTCCACTGCTGTTCTAGTGTTTCCTTTAGCGGTTCCAGGTTGACTCAATGTTCTGATGTTTCCACTACTGTTCTAGTGTTTCCTTTAGTGGTTACAGGTTAACCCAGAGTTCTGATGGTTCCACTACTGTTCTAGTGTTTCCTTTAGTGTTCTACAGGTTAACTCAATGTTCTGATGGTTCCACTACTGTTCTAGTGTTTCCTTTAGTGTTCTACAGGTTAACTCAGTGTTCTGATGGTTCCACAACTGTTCTAGTGTTTCCTTTAGTGGTTCCAGGTTAACTCAGTGTTCTGATGGTTCCACAACTGTTCTAGTGTTTCCTTTAGTGTTTTACCGGTTAACTCAATGTTCTGATGGTTCCACTACTATTCTAGTGTTTCCATAAGTGTTCTACAGGTTGACTCAGTATTCTGATGGTTCCACTGCTGTGCTAGTGTTTCCTTTAGTGTTCTACAGGTTAACTCAATGTTCTGATGGTTCCACTACTGTTCTAGTGTTTCCTTTGGTGTTCTACAGGTTAACTCAATGTTCTGATGGTTCCACTACTGTTCTAGTGTTTCCTTTAGTGTTATACAGGTTAACTCAGTGTTCTGATGGTTCCACTGCTGTTCTCGTGTTTCCTTTAGTGTTCTACAGGTTAACTCAATGTTCTGATGGTTCTACTACTGTTCTAGTGTTTCCTTTAGTATTCTACAGGTTAACTCAATGTTCTGATGGTTCCACTACAGTTCTAGTATTACCTTTAGTGTTATACAGGTTAACTCAATGTTCTGATGGTTCCACTACTGTTCTAGTGTTTCCTTTAGTGTTCTACAGGTTAACTCGGTGATCTGATGGTTCCAGTACTGTTCTAGTGTTTCCTTTAGTGTTCTACAGGTTAACTCAATGTTCTGATGGTACCAATATTGTTCTAGTGGTTCCTTTAGTGGTTCCAGGTTAACTCAGTGTTCTGATGGTTCCACTACTGTTCTAGTGGTTCCTTTAGTGGTTCCAGGTTAACTCAGTGTTCTGATGGTTCCACTACTGTTCTAGTGTTTCCTTCAGGGTTCTACAGATTAACTCAATGTTCTGATGGTTCCAATACTGTTCTAGTGTTCCCTTTAGTGGTTCCAGGTTAACTCAGTGTTCTGATGGTTCCACTACTGTTCCAGTGTTTTATTTAGTGTTCTACAGGTTAACTCAATGTTCAGATGGTTCCACTACTGTTCTGGTGTTTCCTTTAGTGGTTACAGGTTGACTCAGTGTTCTGATGGTTCCACTACTGTTCTAGTGTTTCCTTTAGTGTTCTACAGGTTAACTCAGTGTTCTGATGGTTCCACTACTGTTCTAGTGTTTCCTTTAGTGGTTCCAGGTTAAATCAATGTTCTGATGGTTCCACTACTGTTCTAGTGTTTCCTTTAGCGGTTCCGGGTTGACTCAGTGTTCTGTTGTTTCCACTACTGTTCTAGTGTTTCCATTAGTGTTCTACAGGTTAACTCAATGTTCTGATGGTTCCACTACTGTTCTAGTGTTTCCTTTAGCGGCTCCAGGTTGACTCAGTGTTCTGATGTTTCCACTACTGTTCTAGTGTTTCCATTAGTGTTCTACAGGTTAATTCAATATTCTGATGGTTCCACTACTGTTCTAGTGTTTCCTTTAGTGGTTCCAGGTTAACTCAGTGTTCTGATGGTTCCACTACTGTTCTAGTCTTTCCTTTAGTGTTCTACAGGTTAACTCAGTGTTCTGATGGTTCCACAACTGTTCTAGTGTTTCCTTTAGTGTTTTACCGGTTAACTCAATGTTCTGATGGTTCCACTACTATTCTAGTGTTTCCTTTAGTGTTTTACCGGTTAACTCAATGTTCTGATGGTTCCACTACTATTCTAGTGTTTCCTTTAGTGTTCTACAGGTCGACTCAGTATTCTGATGGTTCCACTGCTGTGCTAGTGTTTCCTTTAGTGTTCTACAGGTTAACTCAATGTTCTGATGGTTCCACAACTGTTCTAGTGTTTCCTTTAGTGTTTTACCGGTTAACTCAATGTTCTGATGGTTCCACTACTATTCTAGTGTTTCCTTTAGTGTTCTACAGGTCGACTCAGTATTCTGATGGTTCCACTGCTGTGCTAGTGTTTCCTTTAGTGTACTACAGGTTAACTCAATGTTCTGATGGTTCCACTACTGTTCTAGTGTTTCCTTTGGTGTTCTACAGGTTAACTCAATGTTCTGATGGTTCCACTACTGTTCTAGTGTTTCCTTTAGTGTTCTACAGGTTAACTCAGTGTTCTGATGGTTCCACTGCTGTTCTCGTGTTTCCTTTAGTGTTCTACAGGTTAACTCAATTTTCTGATGGTTCCACTACTGTTCTAGTGTTTCCTTTAGTGGTTCCAGGTTAAATCAATGTTCTGATGGTTCCACTACTGTTCTAGTGTTTCCTTTAGCGGTTCCAGGTTGACTCAGTGTTCTGTTGTTTCCACTACTGTTCTAGTGTTTCCATTAGTGTTCTACAGGTTAACTCAATGTTCTGATGGTTCCACTACTGTTCTAGTGTTTCCTTTAGCGGTTCCAGGTTGACTCAGTGTTCTGATGTTTCCACTACTGTTCTAGTGTTTCCATTAGTGTTCTACAGGTTAATTCAATATTCTGATGGTTCCACTACTGTTCTAGTGTTTCCTTTAGTGGTTCCAGGTTAACTCAGTGTTCTGATGGTTCCACTACTGTTCTAGTCTTTCCTTTAGTGTTCTACAGGTTAACTCAGTGTTCTGATGGTTCCACAACTGTTCTAGTGTTTCCTTTAGTGTTTTACCGGTTAACTCAATGTTCTGATGGTTCCACTACTATTCTAGTGTTTCCTTTAGTGTTCTACAGGTCGACTCAGTATTCTGATGGTTCCACTGCTGTGCTAGTGTTTCCTTTAGTGTTCTACAGGTTAACTCAATGTTCTGATGGTTCCACTACTGTTCTAGTGTTTCCTTTGGTGTTCTACAGGTTAACTCAATGTTCTGATGGTTCCACTACTGTTCTAGTGTTTCCTTTAGTGGTTCCAGGTTGACTCAGTGTTCTGATGGTTCCACTACTGTTCTAGTGTTTCCTTTAGTGTTCTACAGGTCGACTCAGAATTCTGATGGTTCCACTGCTGTGCTAGTGTTTCCTTTAGTGTTCTACAGGTTAACTCAATGTTCTGATGGTTCCACTACTGTTCTAGTGTTTCCTTTGGTGTTCTACAGGTTAACTCAATGTTCTGATGGTTCCACTACTGTTCTAGTGTTTCCTTTAGTGTTCTACAGGTTAACTCAGTGTTCTGATGGTTCCACTGCTGTTCTCGTGTTTCCTTTAGTGTTCTACAGGTTAACTCAATTTTCTGATGGTTCCACTACTGTTCTAGTGTTTTCTTTAGTGGTTCCAGGTCAAATCAATGTTCTGATGGTTCCACTACTGTTCTAGTTTTTCCTTTAGCGGTTCCAGGTTGACTCAGTGTTCTGTTGTTTCCACTACTGTTCTAGTGTTTCCATTAGTGTTCTACAGGTTAACTCAATGTTCTGATGGTTCCACTACTGTTCTAGTGTTTCCTTTAGCGGTTCCAGGTTGACTCAGTGTTCTGATGTTTCCACTACTGTTCTAGTGTTCCATTAGTGTTCTACAGGTTAATTCAATATTCTGATGGTTCCACTACTGTTCTAGTGTTTCCTTTAGTGGTTCCAGGTTAACTCAGTGTTCTGATGTGGAACCATCAGAACACTGAGTTAACCTGGAACCACTAAAGGTTGACTCAGTGTTCTGTTGTTTCCACTACTGTTCTAGTGTTTCCATTAGTGTTCTACAGGTTAACTCAATGTTCTGATGGTTCCACTACTGTTCTAGTGTTTCCTTTAGCGGCTCCAGGTTGACTCAGTGTTCTGATGTTTCCACTACTGTTCTAGTGTTTCCATTAGTGTTCTACAGGTTAATTCAATATTCTGATGGTTCCACTACTGTTCTAGTGTTTCCTTTAGTGGTTCCAGGTTAACTCAGTGTTCTGATGGTTCCACTACTGTTCTAGTCTTTCCTTTAGTGTTCTACAGGTTAACTCAGTGTTCTGATGGTTCCACAACTGTTCTAGTGTTTCCTTTAGTGTTTTACCGGTTAACTCAATGTTCTGATGGTTCCACTACTATTCTAGTGTTTCCTTTAGTGTTCTACAGGTCGACTCAGTATTCTGATGGTTCCACTGCTGTGCTAGTGTTTCCTTTAGTGTTCTACAGGTTAACTCAATGTTCTGATGGTTCCACTACTGTTCTAGTGTTTCCTTTGGTGTTCTACAGGTTAACTCAATGTTCTGATGGTTCCACTACTGTTCTAGTGTTTCCTTTAGTGGTTCCAGGTTGACTCAGTGTTCTGATGGTTCCACTACTGTTCTAGTGTTTCCTATAGTGTTCTACAGGTCGACTCAGTATTCTGATGGTTCCACTGCTGTGCTAGTGTTTCCTTTAGTGTTCTACAGGTTAACTCAATGTTCTGATGGTTCCACAACTGTTCTAGTGTTTCCTTTAGTGTTTTACCGGTTAACTCAATGTTCTGATGGTTCCACTACTATTCTAGTGTTTCCTTTAGTGTTCTACAGGTCGACTCAGTATTCTGATGGTTCCACTGCTGTGCTAGTGTTTCCTTTAGTGTTCTACAGGTTAACTCAATGTTCTGATGGTTCCACTACTGTTCTAGTGTTTCCTTTGGTGTTCTACAGGTTAACTCAATGTTCTGATGGTTCCACTACTGTTCTAGTGTTTCCTTTAGTGTTCTACAGGTTAACTCAGTGTTCTGATGGTTCCACTGCTGTTCTCGTGTTTCCTTTAGTGTTCTACAGGTTAACTCAATTTTCTGATGGTTCCACTACTGTTCTAGTGTTTCCTTTAGTGGTTCCAGGTTAAATCAATGTTCTGATGGTTCCACTACTGTTCTAGTGTTTCCTTTAGCGGTTCCAGGTTGACTCAGTGTTCTGTTGTTTCCACTACTGTTCTAGTGTTTCCATTAGTGTTCTACAGGTTAACTCAATGTTCTGATGGTTCCACTACTGTTCTAGTGTTTCCTTTAGCGGTTCCAGGTTGACTCAGTGTTCTGATGTTTCCACTACTGTTCTAGTGTTTCCATTAGTGTTCTACAGGTTAATTCAATATTCTGATGGTTCCACTACTGTTCTAGTGTTTCCTTTAGTGGTTCCAGGTTAACTCAGTGTTCTGATGGTTCCACTACTGTTCTAGTCTTTCCTTTAGTGTTCTACAGGTTAACTCAGTGTTCTGATGGTTCCACAACTGTTCTAGTGTTTCCTTTAGTGTTTTACCGGTTAACTCAATGTTCTGATGGTTCCACTACTATTCTAGTGTTTCCTTTAGTGTTCTACAGGTCGACTCAGTATTCTGATGGTTCCACTGCTGTGCTAGTGTTTCCTTTAGTGTTCTACAGGTTAACTCAATGTTCTGATGGTTCCACTACTGTTCTAGTGTTTCCTTTGGTGTTCTACAGGTTAACTCAATGTTCTGATGGTTCCACTACTGTTCTAGTGTTTCCTTTAGTGGTTCCAGGTTGACTCAGTGTTCTGATGGTTCCACTACTGTTCTAGTGTTTCCTTTAGTGTTCTACAGGTCGACTCAGTATTCTGATGGTTCCACTGCTGTGCTAGTGTTTCCTTTAGTGTTCTACAGGTTAACTCAATGTTCTGATGGTTCCACTACTGTTCTAGTGTTTCCTTTGGTGTTCTACAGGTTAACTCAATGTTCTGATGGTTCCACTACTGTTCTAGTGTTTCCTTTAGTGTTCTACAGGTTAACTCAGTGTTCTGATGGTTCCACTGCTGTTCTCGTGTTTCCTTTAGTGTTCTACAGGTTAACTCAATTTTCTGATGGTTCCACTACTGTTCTAGTGTTTCCTTTAGTGGTTCCAGGTCAAATCAATGTTCTGATGGTTCCACTACTGTTCTAGTTTTTCCTTTAGCGGTTCCAGGTTGACTCAGTGTTCTGTTGTTTCCACTACTGTTCTAGTGTTTCCATTAGTGTTCTACAGGTTAACTCAATGTTCTGATGGTTCCACTACTGTTCTAGTGTTTCCTTTAGCGGTTCCAGGTTGACTCAGTGTTCTGATGTTTCCACTACTGTTCTAGTGTTCCATTAGTGTTCTACAGGTTAATTCAATATTCTGATGGTTCCACTACTGTTCTAGTGTTTCCTTTAGTGGTTCCAGGTTAACTCAGTGTTCTGATGTGGAACCATCAGAACACTGAGTTAACCTGGAACCACTAAAGGTTGACTCAGTGTTCTGTTGTTTCCACTACTGTTCTAGTGTTTCCATTAGTGTTCTACAGGTTAACTCAATGTTCTGATGGTTCCACTACTGTTCTAGTGTTTCCTTTAGCGGCTCCAGGTTGACTCAGTGTTCTGATGTTTCCACTACTGTTCTAGTGTTTCCATTAGTGTTCTACAGGTTAATTCAATATTCTGATGGTTCCACTACTGTTCTAGTGTTTCCTTTAGTGGTTCCAGGTTAACTCAGTGTTCTGATGGTTCCACTACTGTTCTAGTCTTTCCTTTAGTGTTCTACAGGTTAACTCAGTGTTCTGATGGTTCCACAACTGTTCTAGTGTTTCCTTTAGTGTTTTACCGGTTAACTCAATGTTCTGATGGTTCCACTACTATTCTAGTGTTTCCTTTAGTGTTCTACAGGTCGACTCAGTATTCTGATGGTTCCACTGCTGTGCTAGTGTTTCCTTTAGTGTTCTACAGGTTAACTCAATGTTCTGATGGTTCCACTACTGTTCTAGTGTTTCCTTTGGTGTTCTACAGGTTAACTCAATGTTCTGATGGTTCCACTACTGTTCTAGTGTTTCCTTTAGTGGTTCCAGGTTGACTCAGTGTTCTGATGGTTCCACTACTGTTCTAGTGTTTCCTTTAGTGTTCTACAGGTCGACTCAGTATTCTGATGGTTCCACTGCTGTGCTAGTGTTTCCTTTAGTGTTCTACAGGTTAACTCAATGTTCTGATGGTTCCACTACTGTTCTAGTGTTTCCTTTGGTGTTCTACAGGTTAACTCAATGTTCTGATGGTTCCACTACTGTTCTAGTGTTTCCTTTAGTGTTCTACAGGTTAACTCAGTGTTCTGATGGTTCCACTGCTGTTCTCGTGTTTCCCTTTAGTGTTCTACAGGTTAACTCCATTTTCTGATGGTTCCACTACTGTTCTAGTGTTTCCTTTAGTGGTTCCAGGTTAAATCAATGTTCTGATGGTTCCACTACTGTTCTAGTGTTTCCTTTAGCGGTTCCAGGTTGACTCAGTGTTCTGTTGTTTCCACTACTGTTCTAGTGTTTCCATTAGTGTTCTACAGGTTAACTCAATGTTCTGATGGTTCCACTACAGTTCTAGTGTTTCCTTTAGCGGTTCCAGGTTGACTCAGTGTTCTGATGTTTCCACTACTGTTCTAGTGTTCCATTAGTGTTCTACAGGTTAATTCAATATTCTGATGGTTCCACTACTGTTCTAGTGTTTCCTTTAGTGGTTCCAGGTTAACTCAGTGTTCTGATGGTTCCACTACTGTTCTAGTCTTTCCTTTAGTGTTCTACAGGTTAACTCAGTGTTCTGATGGTTCCACAACTGTTCTAGTGTTTCCTTTAGTGTTTTACCGGTTAACTCAATGTTCTGATGGTTCCACTACTATTCTAGTGTTTCCTTTAGTGTTCTACAGGTCGACTCAGTATTCTGATGGTTCCACTGCTGTGCTAGTGTTTCCTTTAGTGTTCTACAGGTTAACTCAATGTTCTGATGGTTCCACTACTGTTCTAGTGTTTCCTTTGGTGTTCTACAGGTTAACTCAATGTTCTGATGGTTCCACTACTGTTCTAGTGTTTCCTTTAGTGTTCTACAGGTTAACTCAGTGTTCTGATGGTTCCACTGCTGTTCTTGTGTTTCCTTTAGTGTTCTACAGTTTAACTCAATGTTCTGATGGTTCCACTACTGTTCTAATGTCTCCTTTAGTGGTTCCGGGTTAACTCAGTGTTCTGATGTTTCCACTACTGTTCTAGTGTTTCCCTTAGTGTTCTACAGGTTAACTCAATGTTCTGATGCTTCCACTATTGTTATAGTGTTTCCTTTAGTGGTTCCAGGTTGACTCAGTGTTCTGATGGTTCCACTACTGTTCTAGTGTTTCCTTTAGTGGTTCCAGGTTGACTCAGTGTTCTGATGGTTCCACTACTGTTCTAGTGTTTCCTCTAATGTTCTACAGGTTACCTCAGTGTTCTGATGTTTCCACTACTGTTCAAGTGTTTCCTTTAGTGTTCTACAGGTTAACTCAATGTTCTGATGGTTCCACTACTGTTCTAGTGTTTCCTTTAGTGTTCTACAGGTTAACTCAATGTTCTGATGGTTCCACTACAGTTCTAGTGTTTCCTTTAGTGTTCTACAGGTTAACTCAATGTTCTGATGGTTCCACTACTGTTCTAGTGTTTCCTTTAGTGTTTCCCGGTTGACTCAATGTTCTGATGGTTCCACTACTGTTCTAGTGTTTCCTTTAGTGTTATACAGGTCAACTCAATGTTCTGATGGTTCCACTGCTGTTCTAGTGTTTCCTTTAGTGTTCTACAGGTTAACTCAGTGTTCTGATGGTTCCACTACTGATCTAGTTTTTCCTTTAGTTCTACCGGTTAACTCAATGTTCTGATGGTTCCACTACTGTTCTAGTGTTTCCTTTAGTGTTCTACAGGTTGACTCAGTGTTCTGATGGTTCCACTACTGTTCTAGTGTTTCCTTTAGTGTTCTACAGGTTGACTCAGTGTTCTGATGGTTCCACTGCTGTTCTAGTGTTTCCTTTAGCGGTTCCAGGTTGACTCAATGTTCTGATGTTTCCACTAATGTTCTAGTGTTTCCTTTAGTGGTTACAGGTTAACCCAGAGTTCTGATGGTTCCACTACTGTTCTAGTGTTTCCTTTAGTGTTCTACAGGTTAACTCAATGTTCTGATGGTTCCACTACTGTTCTAGTGTTTCCTTTAGTGTTCTACAGGTTAACTCAATGTTCTGATGGTTCCACTACTGTTCTAGTGTTTCCTTTAGCGGTTCCAGGTTGACTCAGTGTTCTGATGTTTCCACTACTGTTCTAGTGTTTCCATTAGTGTTCTACAGGTTAACTCAATATTCTGATGGTTCCACTACTGTTCTAGTGTTTCCTTTAGTGGTTCCAGGTTAACTCAGTGTTCTGATGGTTCCACTACTGTTCTAGTCTTTCCTTTAGTGTTCTACAGGTTAACTCAGTGTTCTGATGGTTCCACAACTGTTCTAGTGTTTCCTTTAGTGTTCTACAGGTTAACTCAATGTTCTGATGGTTCCACAACTGTTCTAGTGTTTCCTTTAGTGTTCTACAGGTTAACTCAATGTTCTGATAGTTCCACTACTGTTCAAGTGTTTACATTAGTGTTCTAAAGGTTAACTCAATTTTCTGATGGTTCCACTGATGTTCTAGTGATTCCTTTAGTGTTCTACAGGTTAACTCAATGTTCTGATGGTTCCAATACTGTTCTAGTGTTTCCTTTAGTGGTTACAGGTTAACCCAGAGTTCTGATGGTTCCACTACTGTTCTAGTGTTTCCTTTAGTGTTCTACAGGTTAACTCAATGTTCTGATGGTTCCACAACTGTTCTAGTGTTTCCTTTAGTGTTCTACAGGTTAACTCAATGTTCTGATGGTTCCAATACTGTTCTAGTGTTTCCTTTAGTGTTCTACAGGTTAACTCAATGTTCTGATGGTTCCACTACAGTTCTAGTGTTTCCTTTAGTGTTCTACAGGTTAACTCAATGTTCTGATGGTTCCACTACTGTTCTAGTGTTTCCTTTAGTGTTTCCCGGTTGACTCAATGTTCTGATGGTTCCACTACTGTTCTAGTGTTTCCTTTAGTGTTATACAGGTCAACTCAATGTTCTGATGGTTCCACTGCTGTTCTAGTGTTTCCTTTAGTGTTCTACAGGTTAACTCAGTGTTCTGATGGTTCCACTACTGTTCTAGTGTTTCCTTTAGTGTTTCCCGGTTGACTCAATGTTCTGATGGTTCCACTACTGTTCTAGTGTTTCCTTTAGCGGTTCCAGGTTGACTCAGTGTTCTGATGTTTCCACTACTGTTCTAGTGTTTCCATTAGTGTTCTACAGGTTAACTCAATATTCTGATGGTTCCACTACTGTTCTAGTGTTTCCTTTAGTGGTTCCAGGTTAACTCAGTGTTCTGATGGTTCCACTACTGTTCTAGTCTTTCCTTTAGTGTTCTACAGGTTAACTCAGTGTTCTGATGGTTCCACAACTGTTCTAGTGTTTCCTTTAGTGTTTTACCGGTTAACTCAATGTTCTGATAGTTCCACTACTGTTCAAGTGTTTACATTAGTGTTCTAAAGGTTAACTCAATTTTCTGATGGTTCCACTGATGTTCTAGTGATTCCTTTAGTGTTCTACAGGTTAACTCAATGTTCTGATGGTTCCAATACTGTTCTAGTGTTTCCTTTAGTGGTTACAGGTTAACCCAGAGTTCTGATGGTTCCACTACTGTTCTAGTGTTTCCTTTAGTGTTCTACAGGTTAACTCAATGTTCTGATGGTTCCACAACTGTTCTAGTGTTTCCTTTAGTGTTCTACAGGTTAACTCAATGTTCTGATGGTTCCAATACTGTTCTAGTGTTTCCTTTAGTGTTCTACAGGTTAACTCAATGTTCTGATGGTTCCACTACAGTTCTAGTGTTTCCTTTAGTGTTCTACAGGTTAACTCAATGTTCTGATGGTTCCACTACTGTTCTAGTGTTTCCTTTAGTGTTTCCCGGTTGACTCAATGTTCTGATGGTTCCACTACTGTTCTAGTGTTTCCTTTAGTGTTATACAGGTCAACTCAATGTTCTGATGGTTCCACTGCTGTTCTAGTGTTTCCTTTAGTGTTCTACAGGTTAACTCAGTGTTCTGATGGTTCCACTACTGATCTAGTTTTTCCTTTAGTTCTACCGGTTAACTCAATGTTCTGATGGTTCCACTACTGTTCTAGTGTTTCCTTTAGTGTTCTACAGGTTGACTCAGTGTTCTGATGGTTCCACTACTGTTCTAGTGTTTCCTTTAGTGTTCTACAGGTTGACTCAGTGTTCTGATGGTTCCACTGCTGTTCTAGTGTTTCCTTTAGCGGTTCCAGGTTGACTCAATGTTCTGATGTTTCCACTAATGTTCTAGTGTTTCCTTTAGTGGTTACAGGTTAACCCAGAGTTCTGATGGTTCCACTACTGTTCTAGTGTTTCCTTTAGTGTTCTACAGGTTAACTCAATGTTCTGATGGTTCCACTACTGTTCTAGTGTTTCCTTTAGTGTTCTACAGGTTAACTCAATGTTCTGATGGTTCCACTACTGTTCTAGTGTTTCCTTTAGCGGTTCCAGGTTGACTCAGTGTTCTGATGTTTCCACTACTGTTCTAGTGTTTCCATTAGTGTTCTACAGGTTAACTCAATATTCTGATGGTTCCACTACTGTTCTAGTGTTTCCTTTAGTGGTTCCAGGTTAACTCAGTGTTCTGATGGTTCCACTACTGTTCTAGTCTTTCCTTTAGTGTTCTACAGGTTAACTCAGTGTTCTGATGGTTCCACAACTGTTCTAGTGTTTCCTTTAGTGTTTTACCGGTTAACTCAATGTTCTGATGGTTCCACTACTATTCTAGTGTTTCCATAAGTGTTCTACAGGTTGACTCAGTATTCTGATGGTTCCACTGCTGTGCTAGTGTTTCCTTTAGTGTTCTACAGGTTAACTCAATGTTCTGATGGTTCCACTACTGTTCTAGTGTTTCCTTTGGTGTTCTACAGGTTAACCTAATGTTCTGATGGTTCCACTACTGTTCTAGTGTTTCCTTTAGTGTTATACAGGTTAACTCAGTGTTCTGATGGTTCTACTACTGTTCTAGTGTTTCCTTTAGTATTCTACAGGTTAACTCAATGTTCTGATGGTTCCACTACAGTTCTAGTATTACCTTTAATGTTATACAGGTTAACTCAAAGTTCTGATGGTTCCACTACTGTTCTAGTGTTTCCTTTAGTGTTCTACAGGTTAACTCGGTGATCTGATGGTTCCAGTACTGTTCTAGTGTTTCCTTTAGTGTTCTACAGGTTAACTCAATGTTCTGATGGTACCAATATTGTTCTAGTGGTTCCTTTAGTGGTTCCAGGTTAACTCAGTGTTCTGATGGTTCCACTACTGTTCTAGTGTTTCCTTTGGTGTTCTACAGGTTAACCTAATGTTCTGATGGTTCCACTACTGTTCTAGTGTTTCCTTTAGTGTTATACAGGTTAACTCAGTGTTCTGATGGTTCTACTACTGTTCTAGTGTTTCCTTTAGTGTTCTACAGGTTAACTCAATGTTCTGATGCTTCCACTACTGTTATAGTGTTTCCTTTAGTGGTTCCAGGTTGACTCAGTGTTCTGATGGTTCCACTACTGTTCTAGTGTTTCCTTTAGTGGTTCCAGGTTGACTCAGTGTTCTGATGGTTCCACTACTGTTCTAGTGTTTCCTCTAATGTTCTACAGGTTACCTCAGTGTTCTGATGTTTCCACTACTGTTCAAGTGTTTACATTAGTGTTCTAAAGGTTAACTCAATTTTCTGATGGTTCCACTGCTGTTCTAGTGATTCCTTTAGTGTTCTACAGGTTAACTCAATGTTCTGATGGTTCCACAACTGTTCTAGTGTTTCCTTTAGTGTTCTACAGGTTAACTCAATGTTCTGATGGTTCCACTACTGTTCTAGTGTTTCCTTTAGTGTTCTACAGGTTAACTCAATGTTCTGATGGTTCCACTACAGTTCTAGTGTTTCCTTTAGTGTTCTACAGGTTAACTCAATGTTCTGATGGTTCCACTACTGTTCTAGTGTTTCCTTTAGTGTTTCCCGGTTGACTCAATGTTCTGATGGTTCCACTACTGTTCTAGTGTTTCCTTTAGTGTTATACAGGTCAACTCAATGTTCTGATGGTTCCACTGCTGTTCTAGTGTTTCCTTTAGTGTTCTACAGGTTAACTCAGTGTTCTGATGGTTCCACTACTGATCTAGTTTTTCCTTTAGTTCTACCGGTTAACTCAATGTTCTGATGGTTCCACTACTGTTCTAGTGTTTCCTTTAGTGTTCTACAGGTTGACTCAGTGTTCTGATGGTTCCACTACTGTTCTAGTGTTTCCTTTAGTGTTCTACAGGTTGACTCAGTGTTCTGATGGTTCCACTGCTGTTCTAGTGTTTCCTTTAGCGGTTCCAGGTTGACTCAATGTTCTGATGTTTCCACTACTGTTCTAGTGTTTCCTTTAGTGGTTACAGGTTAACCCAGAGTTCTGATGGTTCCACTACTGTTCTAGTGTTTCCTTTAGTGTTCTACAGGTTAACTCAATGTTCTGATGGTTCCACTACTGTTCTAGTGTTTCCTTTAGCGGTTCTAGGTTGACTCAGTGTTCTGATGTTTCCACTACTGTTCTAGTGTTTCCATTAGTGTTCTACAGGTTAACTCAATATTCTGATGGTTCCACTACTGTTCTAGTGTTTCCTTTAGTGGTTCCAGGTTAACTCAGTGTTCTGATGGTTCCACTACTGTTCTAGTCTTTCCTTTAGTGTTCTACAGGTTAACTCAGTGTTCTGATGGTTCCACAACTGTTCTAGTGTTTCCTTTAGTGTTTTACCGGTTAACTCAATGTTCTGATGGTTCCACTACTATTCTAGTGTTTCCATAAGTGTTCTACAGGTTGACTCAGTATTCTGATGGTTCCACTGCTGTGCTAGTGTTTCCTTTAGTGTTCTACAGGTTAGCTCAATGTTCTGATGGTACCAATATTGTTCTAGTGGTTCCTTTAGTGGTTCCAGGTTAACTCAGTGTTCTGATGGTTCCACTACTGTTCTAGTGTTTCCTTTGGTGTTCTACAGGTTAACCTAATGTTCTGATGGTTCCACTACTGTTCTAGTGTTTCCTTTAGTGTTATACAGGTTAACTCAGTGTTCTGATGGTTCTACTACTGTTCTAGTGTTTCCTTTAGTGTTCTACAGGTTAACTCAATGTTCTGATGCTTCCACTACTGTTATAGTGTTTCCTTTAGTGGTTCCAGGTTGACTCAGTGTTCTGATGGTTCCACTACTGTTCTAGTGTTTCCTTTAGTGGTTCCAGGTTGACTCAGTGTTCTGATGGTTCCACTACTGTTCTAGTGTTTCCTCTAATGTTCTACAGGTTACCTCAGTGTTCTGATGTTTCCACTACTGTTCAAGTGTTTACATTAGTGTTCTAAAGGTTAACTCAATTTTCTGATGGTTCCACTGCTGTTCTAGTGTTTCCTTTAGTGTTCTACAGGTTAACTCAATGTTCTGATGGTTCCACTACTGTTCTAGTGTTTCCTTTAGTGTTCTACAGGTTAACTCAATGTTCTGATGGTTCCACTACAGTTCTAGTGTTTCCTTTAGTGTTCTACAGGTTAACTCAATGTTCTGATGGTTCCACTACTGTTCTAGTGTTTCCTTTAGTGTTTCCCGGTTGACTCAATGTTCTGATGGTTCCACTACTGTTCTAGTGTTTCCTTTAGTGTTATACAGGTCAACTCAATGTTCTGATGGTTCCACTGCTGTTCTAGTGTTTCCTTTAGTGTTCTACAGGTTAACTCAGTGTTCTGATGGTTCCACTACTGATCTAGTTTTTCCTTTAGTTCTACCGGTTAACTCAATGTTCTGATGGTTCCACTACTGTTCTAGTGTTTCCTTTAGTGTTCTACAGGTTGACTCAGTGTTCTGATGGTTCCACTACTGTTCTAGTGTTTCCTTTAGTGTTCTACAGGTTGACTCAGTGTTCTGATGGTTCCACTGCTGTTCTAGTGTTTCCTTTAGCGGTTCCAGGTTGACTCAATGCTCTGATGTTTCCACTACTGTTCTAGTGTTTCCTTTAGTGGTTACAGGTTAACCCAGAGTTCTGATGGTTCCACTACTGTTCTAGTGTTTCCTTTAGTGTTCTACAGGTTAACTCAATGTTCTGATGGTTCCACTACTGTTCTAGTGTTTCCTTTAGCGGTTCCAGGTTGACTCAGTGTTCTGATGTTTCCACTACTGTTCTAGTGTTTCCATTAGTGTTCTACAGGTTAACTCAATATTCTGATGGTTCCACTACTGTTCTAGTGTTTCCTTTAGTGGTTCAAGGTTAACTCAGTGTTCTGATGGTTCCACTACTGTTCTAGTCTTTCCTTTAGTGTTCTACAGGTTAACTCAGTGTTCTGATGGTTCCACAACTGTTCTAGTGTTTCCTTTAGTGTTTTACCGGTTAACTCAATGTTCTGATGGTTCCACTACTATTCTAGTGTTTCCATAAGTGTTCTACAGGTTGACTCAGTATTCTGATGGTTCCACTGCTGTGCTAGTGTTTCCTTTAGTGTTCTACAGGTTAACTCAATGTTCTGATGGTTCCACTACTGTTCTAGTGTTTCCTTTGGTGTTCTACAGGTTAACTCAATGTTCTGATGGTTCCACTACTGTTCTAGTGTTTCCTTTAGTGTTCTATAGGTTGACTCAGTATTCTGATGGTTCCACTGCTGTGCTAGTGTTTCCTTTAGTGTTCTACAGGTTAACTCAATGTTCTGATGGTTCCACTACTGTTCTAGTGTTTCCTTTGGTGTTCTACAGGTTAACCTAATGTTCTGATGGTTCCACTACTGTTCTAGTGTTTCCTTTAGTGTTATACAGGTTAACTCAGTGTTCTGATGGTTCTACTACTGTTCTAGTGTTTCCTTTAGTATTCTACAGGTTAACTCAATGTTCTGATGGTTCCACTACAGTTCTAGTATTACCTTTAATGTTATACAGGTTAACTCAATGTTCTGATGGTTCCACTACTGTTCTAGTGTTTCCTTTAGTGTTCTACAGGTTAACTCGGTGATCTGATGGTTCCAGTACTGTTCTAGTGTTTCCTTTAGTGTTCTACAGGTTAACTCAATGTTCTGATGGTACCAATATTGTTCTAGTGGTTCCTTTAGTGGTTCCAGGTTAACTCAGTGTTCTGATGGTTCCACTACTGTTCTAGTGGTTCCTTTAGTGGTTCCAGGTTAAATCAGTGTTCTGATGGTTCCACTACTGTTCTAGTGTTTCCTTCAGGGTTCTACAGATTCCCTCAATGTTCTGATGGTTCCAATACTGTTCTAGTGTTCCCTTTAGTGGTTCCAGGTTAACTCAGTGTTCTGATGGTTCCACTACTGTTCTAGTGTTTTATTTAGTGTTCTACAGGTTAACTCAATGTTCAGATCGTTACACTACTGTTCTGGTGTTTCCTTTAGTGGTTACAGGTTGACTCAGTGTTCTGATGGTTCCACTACTGTTCTAGTGTTTCCTTTAGTGTTCTACAGGTTAACTCAGTGTTCTGATGGTTCCACTACTGTTCTAGTGTTTCCTAGAGTGCTTTACCGGTTAACTCAATGTTCTGATGGTTCCACTACTGTTCTAGTGTTTCCTTTAGTGTTCTACAGGTTAACTCAATGTTCTGATGGTTCCACTACTGTTCTAGTGTTTCCTTTAGTGTTCTACATGTTAACTCAATGTTCTGATGGTTCCACTACAGTTCTAGTGTTTCCTTTAGTGTTCTACAGGTTAACTCAGTGTTCTGATGGTTCCACTACTGTTCTAGTGTTTCCTTTAGTGTTCTACAGGTTAACTCAGTGTTCTGATGGTTCCACTACTGATCTAGTTTTTCCTTTAGTTCTACCGGTTAACTCAATGTTCTGATGGTTCCACTACTGTTCTAGTGTTTCCTTTAGTGTTCTACAGGTTGACTCAGTGTTCTGATGGTTCCACTACTGTTCTAGTGTTTCCTTTAGTGTTCTACAGGTTGACTCAGTGTTCTGATGGTTCCACTGCTGTTCTAGTGTTTCCTTTAGCGGTTCCAGTTTGACTCAGTGTTCTGATGTTTCCACTACTGTTCTAGTGTTTCCTTTAGTGGTTACAGGTTAACCCAGAGTTCTGATGGTTCCACTGCTGTTCTAGTGTTTCCTTTAGTGTTCTACAGGTTAACTCAATGTTCTGATGGTTCCACTACTGTTCTAGTGTTTCCTTTAGTGGTTCCAGGTTAAATCAATGTTCTGATGGTTCCACTACTGTTCTAGTGTTTCCTTTAGCGGTTCCAGGTTGACTCAGTGTTCTGTTGTTTCCACTACTGTTCTAGTGTTTCCATTAGTGTTCTACAGGTTAACTCAATGTTCTGATGGTTCCACTACTGTTCTAGTGTTTCCTTTAGCGGTTCCAGGTTGACTCAGTGTTCTGATGTTTCCACTACTGTTCTAGTGTTCCATTAGTGTTCTACAGGTTAATTCAATATTCTGATGGTTCCACTACTGTTCTAGTGTTTCCTTTAGTGGTTCCAGGTTAACTCAGTGTTCTGATGGTTCCACTACTGTTCTAGTCTTTCCTTTAGTGTTCTACAGGTTAACTCAGTGTTCTGATGGTTCCACAACTGTTCTAGTGTTTCCTTTAGTGTTTTACCGGTTAACTCAATGTTCTGATGGTTCCACTACTGTTCTAGTGTTTTATTTAGTGTTCTACAGGTTAACTCAATGTTCAGATGGTTCCACTACTGTTCTGGTGTTTCCTTTAGTGGTTACATGTTGACTCAGTGTTCTGATGGTTCCACTACTGTTCTAGTGTTTCCTTTAGTGTTCTACAGGTTAACTCAGTGTTCTGATGGTTCCACTACTGTTCTAGTGTTTCCTAGAGTGCTTTACCGGTTAACTCAATGTTCTGATGGTTCCACTACTGTTCTAGTGTTTCCTTTAGTGGTTACAGGTTAACCCAGAGTTCTGATGGTTCCACTGCTGTTCTAGTGTTTCCTTTAGTGTTCTACAGGTTAACTCAATGTTCTGATGGTTCCACTACTGTTCTAGTGTTTCCATTAGTGGTTCCAGGTTGACTCAGTGTTCTGATGCTTCCACAACTGTTCTAGTGTTTCCAATAGTGTTCTAAAGGTTAACTCAATTTTCTGATGGTTCCACTACTGTTCTAGTGTTTCCTTTGGTGTTCTACAGGTTAACTCAATGTTCTGATGGTTCCACTACTGTTCTAGTGTTTCCTTTAGTGTTCTACAGGTTAACTCAGTGTTCTGATGGTTCCACTGCTGTTCTCGTGTTTCCTTTAGTGTTCTACAGGTTAACTCAATTTTCTGATGGTTCCACTACTGTTCTAGTGTTTCCTTTAGTGGTTCCAGGTTAAATCAATGTTCTGATGGTTCCACTACTGTTCTAGTGTTTCCTTTAGCGGTTCCAGGTTGACTCAGTGTTCTGTTGTTTCCACTACTGTTCTAGTGTTTCCATTAGTGTTCTACAGGTTAACTCAATGTTCTGATGGTTCCACTACTGTTCTAGTGTTTCCTTTAGCGGTTCCAGGTTGACTCCGTGTTCTGATGTTTCCACTACTGTTCTAGTGTTCCATTAGTGTTCTACAGGTTAATTCAATATTCTGATGGTTCCACTACTGTTCTAGTGTTTCCTTTAGTGGTTCCAGGTTAACTCAGTGTTCTGATGGTTCCACTACTGTTCTAGTCTTTCCTTTAGTGTTCTACAGGTTAACTCAGTGTTCTGATGGTTCCACAACTGTTCTAGTGTTTCCTTTAGTGTTTTACCGGTTAACTCAATGTTCTGATGGTTCCACTACTGTTCTAGTGTTTTATTTAGTGTTCTACAGGTTAACTCAATGTTCAGATGGTTCCACTACTGTTCTGGTGTTTCCTTTAGTGGTTACAGGTTGACTCAGTGTTCTGATGGTTCCACTACTGTTCTAGTGTTTCCTTTAGTGTTCTACAGGTTAACTCAGTGTTCTGATGGTTCCACTACTGTTCTAGTGTTTCCTAGAGTGCTTTACCGGTTAACTCAATGTTCTGATGGTTCCACTACTGTTCTAGTGTTTCCTTTAGCGGTTCCAGGTTGACTCAGTGTTCTGATGTTTCCACTACTGTTCTAGTGTTTCCATTAGTGTTCTACAGGTTAACTCAATATTCTGATGGTTCCACTACTGTTCTAGTGTTTCCTTTAGTGGTTCCAGGTTAACTCAGTGTTCTGATGGTTCCACTACTGTTCTAGTATTTCCTTTAGTGTTCTACAGGTTAACTCAGTGTTCTGATGGTTCCACAACTGTTCTAGTGTTTCCTTTAGTGTTTTACCGGTTAACTCAATGTTCTGATGGTTCCACTACTATTCTAGTGTTTCCTTTAGTGTTCTACAGGTCGACTCAGTATTCTGATGGTTCCACTGCTGTGCTAGTGTTTCCTTTAGTGTTCTACAGGTTAACTCAATGTTCTGATGGTTCCACAACTGTTCTAGTGTTTCCTTTAGTGTTTTACCGGTTAACTCAATGTTCTGATGGTTCCACTACTATTCTAGTGTTTCCTTTAGTGCTCTACAGGTCGACTCAGTATTCTGATGGTTCCACTGCTGTGCTAGTGTTTCCTTTAGTGTTCTACAGGTTAACTCAATGTTCTGATGGTTCCACTACTGTTCTAGTGTTTCCTTTAGTGTTCTACAGGTTAACTCAGTGTTCTGATGGTTCCACTGCTGTTCTCGTGTTTCCTTTAGTGTTCTACAGGTTAACTCAATTTTCTGATGGTTCCACTACTGTTCTAGTGTTTCCTTTAGTGGTTCCAGGTTAAATCAATGTTCTGATGGTTCCACTACTGTTCTAGTGTTTCCTTTAGCGGTTCCAGGTTGACTCAGTGTTCTGTTGTTTCCACTACTGTTCTAGTGTTTCCATTAGTGTTCTACAGGTTAACTCAATGTTCTGATGGTTCCACTACTGTTCTAGTGTTTCCTTTAGCGGCTCCAGGTTGACTCAGTGTTCTGATGTTTCCACTACTGTTCTAGTGTTTCCATTAGTGTTCTACAGGTTAATTCAATATTCTGATGGTTCCACTACTGTTCTAGTGTTTCCTTTAGTGGTTCCAGGTTGACTCAGTGTTCTGATGGTTCCACTACTGTTCCAGTGTTTCCTTTAGTGTTCTACAGGTCGACTCAGTATTCTGATGGTTCCACTGCTGTGCTAGTGTTTCCTTTAGTGCTCTACATGTTAACTCAATGTTCTGATGGTTCCACAACTGTTCTAGTGTTTCCTTTGGTGTTCTACAGGTTAACTCAATGTTCTGATGGTTCCACTACTATTCTAGTGTTTCCTTTAGTGTTCTACAGGTCGACTCAGTATTCTGATGGTTCCACTGCTGTGCTAGTGTTTCCTTTAGTGTTCTACAGGTTAACTCAGTGTTCTGATGGTTCCACTGCTGTTCTCGTGTTTCCTTTAGTGTTCTACAGGTTAACTCAATTTTCTGATGGTTCCACTACTGTTCTAGTGTTTCCTTTAGTGGTTCCAGGTTAAAGCAATGTTCTGATGGTTCCACTACTGTTCTAGTGTTTCCTTTAGCGGTTCCAGGTTGACTCAGTGTTCTGTTGTTTCCACTACTGTTCTAGTGTTTCCATTAGTGTTCTACAGGTTAACTCAATGTTCTGATGGTTCCACTACTGTTCTAGTGTTTCCTTTAGCGGTTCCAGGTTGACTCAGTGTTCTGATGTTTCCACTACTGTTCTAGTGTTCCATTAGTGTTCTACAGGTTAATTCAATATTCTGATGGTTCCACTACTGTTCTAGTGTTTCCTTTAGTGGTTCCAGGTTAACTCAGTGTTCTGATGGTTCCACTACTGTTCTAGTCTTTCCTTTAGTGTTCTACAGGTTAACTCAGTGTTCTGATGGTTCCACTGCTGTGCTAGTGTTTCCTTTAGTGTTCTACAGGTTAACTCAATGTTCTGATGGTTCCACTACTGTTCTAGTGTTTCCTTTGGTGTTCTACAGGTTAACTCAATGTTCTGATGGTTCCACTACTGTTCTAGTGTTTCCTTTAGTGTTCTACAGGTTAACTCAGTGTTCTGATGGTTCCACTGCTGTTCTCGTGTTTCCTTTAGTGTTCTACAGTTTAACTCAATGTTCTGATGGTTCCACTACTGTTCTAATGTCTCCTTTAGTGGTTCCGGGTTAACTCAGTGTTCTGATGTTTCCACTACTGTTCTAGTGTTTCCCTTAGTGTTCTACAGGTTAACTCAATGTTCTGATGCTTCCACTACTGTTATAGTTTTTCCTTTAGTGGTTCCAGGTTGACTCAGTGTTCTGATGGTTCCACTACTGTTCTAGTGTTTCCTTTAGTGGTTCCAGGTTGACTCAGTATTCTGATGGTTCCACTACTGTTCTAGTGTTTCCTCTAATGTTCTACAGGTTACCTCAGTGTTCTGATGTTTCCACTACTGTTCAAGTGTTTACATTAGTGTTCAAAAGGTTAACTCAATTTTCTGATGGTTCCACTGCTGTTCTAGTGATTCCTTTAGTGTTCTACAGGTTAACTCAATGTTCTGATGGTTCCACAACTGTTCTAGTGTTTCCTTTAGTGTTCTACAGGTTAACTCAATGTTCTGATGGTTCCACTACTGTTCTATTGTTTCCTTTAGTGTTCTACAGGTTAACTCAATGTTCTGATGGTTCCACTACAGTTCTAGTGTTTCCTTTAGTGTTCTACAGGTTAACTCAATGTTCTGATGGTTCCACTACTGTTCTAGTGTTTCCTTTAGTGTTTCCCGGTTGACTCAATGTTCTGATGGTTCCACTACTGTTCTAGTGTTTCCTTTAGTGTTATTCAGGTCAACTCAATGTTCTGATGGTTCCACTGCTGTTCTAGTGTTTCCTTTAGTGTTCTACAGGTTAACTCAGTGTTCTGATGGTTCCACTACTGATCTAGTTTTTCCTTTAGTTCTACCGGTTAACTCAATGCTCTGATGGTTCCACTACTGTTCTAGTGTTTCCTTTAGTGTTCTACAGGTTGACTCAGTGTTCTGATGGTTCCACTACTGTTCTAGTGTTTCCTTTAGTGTTCTACAGGTTGACTCAGTGTTCTGATGCTTCCACTGCTGTTCTAGTGTTTCCTTTCGCGGTTCCAGGTTGACTCAGTGTTCTGATGTTTCCACTACTGTTCTAGTGTTTCCTTTAGTGGTTCCAGGTTAAATCAATGTTCTGATGGTTCCACTACTGTTCTAGTGTTTCCTTTAGTGGTTACAGGTTAACCCAGAGTTCTGATGGTTCCACTACTGTTCTAGTGTTTCCTTTAGTGTTCTACAGGTTAACTCAATGTTCTGATGGTTCCACTACTGTTCTAGTGTTTCCTTTAGTGTTCTACAGGTTAACTCAATGTTCTGATGGTTCCACTACTGTTCTAGTGTTTCCTTTAGCGGTTCCAGGTTGACTCAGTGTTCTGATGTTTCCACTACTGTTCTAGTGTTTCCATTAGTGTTCTACAGGTTAACTCAATATTCTGATGGTTCCACTACTGTTCTAGTGTTTCCTTTAGTGGTTCCAGGTTAACTCAGTGTTCTGATGGTTCCACTACTGTTCTAGTCTTTCCTTTAGTGTTCTACAGGTTAACTCAGTGTTCTGATGGTTCCACAACTGTTCTAGTGTTTCCTTTAGTGTTTTACCGGTTAACTCAATGTTCTGATGGTTCCACTACTATTCTAGTGTTTCCATAAGTGTTCTACAGGTTGACTCAGTATTCTGATGGTTCCACTGCTGTGCTAGTGTTTCCTTTAGTGTTCTACAGGTTAACTCAATGTTCTGATGGTTCCACTACTGTTCTAGTGTTTCCTTTGGTGTTCTACAGTTTAACTCAATGTTCTGATGGTTCCACTACTGTTCTAGTGTTTCCTTTAGTGTTCTATAGGTTGACTCAGTATTCTGATGGTTCCACTGCTGTGCTAGTGTTTCCTTTAGTGTTCTACAGGTTAACTCAATGTTCTGATGGTTCCACTACTGTTCTAGTGTTTCCTTTGGTGTTCTACAGGTTAACTCAATGTTCTGATGGTTCTACTACTGTTCTAGTGTTTCCTTTAGTATTCTACAGGTTAACTCAATGTTCTGATGGTTCCACTACAGTTCTAGTATTACCTTTAGTGTTATACAGGTTAACTCAATGTTCTGATGGTTCCACTACTGTTCTAGTGTTTCCTTTAGTGTTCTACAGGTTAACTCGGTGATCTGATGGTTCCAGTACTGTTCTAGTGTTTCCTTTAGTGTTCTACAGGTTAACTCAATGTTCTGATGGTACCAATATTGTTCTAGTGGTTCCTTTAGTGGTTCCAGGTTAACTCAGTGTTCTGATGGTTCCACTACTGTTCTAGTGGTTCCTTTAGTGGTTCCAGGTTAACTCAGTGTTCTGATGGTTCCACTACTGTTCTAGTGTTTCCTTCAGGGTTCTACAGATTCCCTCAATGTTCTGATGGTTCCAATACTTTTCTAGTGTTCCCTTTAGTGGTTCCAGGTTAACTCAGTGTTCTGATGGTTCCACTACTGTTCTAGTGTTTCCTAGAGTGCTTTACCGGTTAACTCAATGTTCTGATGGTTCCACTACTGTTCTAGTGTTTCCTTTAGTGTTCTACAGGTTAACTCAATGTTCTGATGGTTCCACTACTTTTCTAGTGTTTCCTTTAGTGTTCTACAGGTTAACTCAATGTTCTGATGGTTCCACTACAGTTCTAGTGTTTCCTTTAGTGTTCTACAGGTTAACTCAATGTTCTGATGGTTCCACTACTGTTCTAGTGTTTCCTTTAGTGTTTCCCGGTTGACTCAATGTTCTGATGGTTCCACTACTGTTCTAGTGTTTCCTTTAGTGTTATACAGGTCAACTCAATGTTCTGATGGTTCCACTGCTGTTCTAGTGTTTCCTTTAGTGTTCACAGGTTGACTCAGTGTTCTGATGGTTCCACTACTGTTCTAGTGTTTCCTTTAGTGTTCTACAGGTTGACTCAGTGTTCTGATGGTTCCACTGCTGTTCTAGTGTTTCCTTTAGCGGTTCCAGTTTGACTCAGTGTTCTGATGTTTCCACTACTGTTCTAGTGTTTCCTTTAGTGGTTACAGGTTAACCCAGAGTTCTGATGGTTCCACTGCTGTTCTAGTGTTTCCTTTAGTGTTCTACAGGTTAACTCAATGTTCTGATGGTTCCACTACTGTTCTAGTGTTTCCATTAGTGGTTCCAGGTTGACTCAGTGTTCTGATGCTTCCACAACTCTTCTAGTGTTTCCAATAGTGTTCTAAAGGTTAACTCAATTTTCTGATGGTTCCACTACTGTTCTAGTGTTTCCTTTAGTGGTTCCAGGTTAACTCAATGTTCTGATGGTTCCACTACTGTTCTAGTGTTTCATTTAGTGTTCTACAGGTTAACTCAGTGTTCTGATGGTTCCACTGCTGTTCTCGTGTTTTCTTTAGTGCTCTACAGGTTAACTCAATTTTCTGATGGTTCCACTACTGTTCTAGTGTTTCCTTTAGTGGTTCCAGGTTAAATCAATGTTCTGATGGTTCCACTACTGTTCTAGTGTTTCCTTTAGCGGTTCCAGGTTGACTCAGTGTTCTGTTGTTTCCACTACTGTTCTAGTGTTTCCATTAGTGTTCTACAGGTTAACTCAATGTTCTGATGGTTCCACTACTGTTCTAGTGTTTCCTTTAGCGGCTCCAGGTTGACTCAGTGTTCTGATGTTTCCACTACTGTTCTAGTGTTTCCATTAGTGTTCTACAGGTTAATTCAATATTCTGATGGTTCCACTACTGTTCTAGTGTTTCCTTTAGTGGTTCCAGGTTAACTCAGTGTTCTGATGGTTCCACTACTGTTCTAGTCTTTCCTTTAGTGTTCTACAGGTTAACTCAGTGTTCTGATGGTTCCACAACTGTTCTAGTGTTTCCTTTAGTGTTTTACCGGTTAACTCAATGTTCTGATGGTTCCACTACTATTCTAGTGTTTCCTTTAGTGTTCTACAGGTCGACTCAGTATTCTGATGGTTCCACTGCTGTGCTAGTGTTTCCTTTAGTGTTCTACAGGTTAACTCAATGTTCTGATGGTTCCACTACTGTTCTAGTGTTTCCTTTGGTGTTCTACAGGTTAACTCAATGTTCTGATGGTTCCACTACTGTTCTAGTGTTTCCTTTAGTGGTTCCAGGTTGACTCAGTGTTCTGATGGTTCCACTACTGTTCTAGTGTTTCCTTTAGTGTTCTACAGGTCGACTCAGTATTCTGATGGTTCCACTGCTGTGCTAGTGTTTCCTTTAGTGTTCTACAGGTTAACTCAATGTTCTGATGGTTCCACTACTGTTCTAGTGTTTCCTTTGGTGTTCTACAGGTTAACTCAATGTTCTGATGGTTCCACTACTATTCTAGTGTTTCCTTTAGTGTTCTACAGGTCGACTCAGTATTCTGATGGTTCCACTGCTGTGCTAGTGTTTCCTTTAGTGTTCTACAGGTTAACTCAGTGTTCTGATGGTTCCACTGCTGTTCTCGTGTTTCCTTTAGTGTTCTACAGGTTAACTCAATTTTCTGATGGTTCCACTACTGTTCTAGTGTTTCCTTTAGTGGTTCCAGGTTAAATCAATGTTCTGATGGTTCCACTACTGTTCTAGTGTTTCCTTTAGCGGTTCCAGGTTGACTCAGTGTTCTGTTGTTTCCACTACTGTTCTAGTGTTTCCTTTAGCGGTTCCAGGTTGACTCAGTGTTCTGATGTTTCCACTACTGTTCTAGTGTTCCATTAGTGTTCTACAGGTTAATTCAATATTCTGATGGTTCCACTACTGTTCTAGTGTTTCCTTTAGTGGTTCCAGGTTAACTCAGTGTTCTGATGGTTCCACTACTGTTCTAGTCTTTCCTTTAGTGTTCTACAGGTTAACTCAATGTTCTGATGGTTCCACTACAGTTCTAGTGTTTCCTTTAGTGTTCTGCAGGTTAACTCAATGTTCTGATGGTTCCACTACTGTTCTAGTGTTTCCTTTAGTGTTTCCCGGTTGACTCAATGTCCTGATGGTTCCACTACTGTTCTAGTGTTTCCTTTAGTGTTATACAGGTTAACTCGGTGATCTGATGGTTCCAGTACTGTTCTAGTGTTTCCTTTAGTGTTCTACAGGTTAACTCAATGTTCTGATGGTACCAATATTGTTCTAGTGGTTCCTTTAGTGGTTCCAGGTTAACTCAGTGTTCTGATGGTTCCACTACTGTTCTAGTGTTTCCTTCAGGGTTCTACAGATTCCCTCAATGTTCTGATGGTTCCAATACTGTTCTAGTGTTCCCTTTAGTGGTTCCAGGTTAACTCAGTGTTCTGATGGTTCCACTACTGTTCTAGTGTTTCCTAGAGTGCTTTACCGGTTAACTCAATGTTCTGATGGTTCCACTACTGTTCTAGTGTTTCCTTTAGTGTTCTACAGGTTAACTCAATGTTCTGATGGTTCCACTACTGTTCTAGTGTTTCCTTTAGTGTTCTACAGGTTAACTCAATGTTCTGATGGTTCCACTACTGTTCTAGTGTTTCCTTCAGGGTTCTACAGATTAACTCAATGTTCTGATGGTTCCAATACTGTTCTAGTGTTCCCTTTAGTGGTTCCAGGTTAACTCAGTGTTCTGATTGTTCCACTACTGTTCTAGTGTTTTATTTAGTGTTCTACAGGTCAACTCAATGTTCTGATGGTTCAACTGCTGTTCTAGTGTTTCCTTTAGTGTTCTACAGGTTTACTCAGTGTTCTGATGGTTCCACTACTGATCTAGTTTTTCCTTTAGTTCTACCGGTTAACTCAATGTTCTGATGGTTCCACTACTGTTCTAGTGTTTCCTTTAGTGTTCTACAGGTTGACTCAGTGTTCTGATGGTTCCACTGCTGTTCTAGTGTTTCCTTTAGCGGTTCCAGTTTGACTCAGTGTTCTGATGGTTCCACTACTGTTCTAGTGTTTCCTTTAGTGTTCACAGGTTGACTCAGTGTTCTGATGGTTCCACTACTGTTCTAGTGTTTCCTTTAGTGTTCTACAGGTTGACTCAGTGTTCTGATGGTTCCACTACTGTTCAAGTGTTTCCAATAGTGTTATAAAGGTTAACTCAATTTTCTGATGGTTCCACTACTGTTCTAGTGTTTCCTTTAGTGGTTCCAGGTTAAATCAATGTTCTGATGGTTCCGCTACTGTTCTAGTGTTTCCTTTAGCGGTTCCAGGTTGACTCAGTGTTCTGTTGTTTCCACTACTGTTCTAGTGTTTCCATTAGTGTTCTACAGGTTAACTCAATGTTCTGATGGTTCCACTACTGTTCTAGTGTTTCCTTTAGCGGTTCCAGGTTGACTCAGTGTTCTGATGGTTCCACTACTGTTCTAGTGTTTCCTTTAGTGTTCTACAGGTTAACTCAATGTCCTGATGGTTCCACTACTGTTCTAGTGTTTCCTTTAGTGTTTCCCGGTTGACTCAATGTTCTGATGGTTCCACTACTGTTCTAGTGTTTCTTTTAGTGTTATACAGGTCAACTCAATGTTCTGATGGTTCCACTGCTGTTCTAGTGTTTCCTTTAGTGTTCTACAGGTTAACTCAGTGTTCTGATGGTTCCACTACTGATCTAGTTTTTCCTTTAGTTCTACCGGTTAACTCAATGTTCTGATGGTTCCACTACTGTTCTAGTGTTTCCTTTAGTGTTCTACAGGTTGACTCAGTGTTCTGATGGTTCCACTGCTGTTCTAGTGTTTCCTTTAGCGGTTCCAGTTTGACTCAGTGTTCTGATGTTTCCACTACTGTTCTAGTGTTTCCTTTAGTGGTTACAGGTTAACCCAGAGTTCTGATGGTTCCACTGCTGTTCTAGTGTTTCCTTTAGTGTTCTACAGGTTAACTCAATGTTCTGATGGTTCCACTACTGTTCTAGTGTTTCCATTAGTGGTTCCAGGTTGACTCAGTGTTCTGATGCTTTCACAACTGTTCTAGTGTTTCCAATAGTGTTCTAAAGGTTAACTCAATTTTCTGATGGTTCCACTACTGTTCTAGTGTTTCCTTTAGTGGTTCCAGGTTAACTCAATGTTCTGATGGTTCCAGTACTGTTCTAGTGTTTCCTTTAGTGGTTCCAGGTTAAAGCAATGTTCTGATGGTTCCACTACTGTTCTAGTGTTTCCTTTAGCGGTTCCAGGTTGACTCAGTGTTCTGTTGTTTCCACTACTGTTCTAGTGTTTCCATTAGTGTTCTACAGGTTAACTCAATGTTCTGATGGTTCCACTACTGTTCTAGTGTTTCCTTTAGCGGTTCCAGGTTGACTCAGTGTTCTGATGTTTCCACTACTGTTCTAGTGTTCCATTAGTGTTCTACAGGTTAATTCAATATTCTGATGGTTCCACTACTGTTCTAGTGTTTCCTTTAGTGGTTCCAGGTTAACTCAGTGTTCTGATGGTTCCACTACTGTTCTAGTCTTTCCTTTAGTGTTCTACAGGTTAACTCAGTGTTCTGATGGTTCCACTGCTGTGCTAGTGTTTCCTTTAGTGTTCTACAGGTTAACTCAATGTTCTGATGGTTCCACTACTGTTCTAGTGTTTCCTTTGGTGTTCTACAGGTTAACTCAATGTTCTGATGGTTCCACTACTGTTCTAGTGTTTCCTTTAGTGTTCTACAGGTTAACTCAGTGTTCTGATGGTTCCACTGCTGTTCTCGTGTTTCCTTTAGTGTTCTACAGTTTAACTCAATGTTCTGATGGTTCCACTACTGTTCTAATGTCTCCTTTAGTGGTTCCGGGTTAACTCAGTGTTCTGATGTTTCCACTACTGTTCTAGTGTTTCCCTTAGTGTTCTACAGGTTAACTCAATGTTCTGATGCTTCCACTACTGTTATAGTTTTTCCTTTAGTGGTTCCAGGTTGACTCAGTGTTCTGATGGTTCCACTACTGTTCTAGTGTTTCCTTTAGTGGTTCCAGGTTGACTCAGTATTCTGATGGTTCCACTACTGTTCTAGTGTTTCCTCTAATGTTCTACAGGTTACCTCAGTGTTCTGATGTTTCCACTACTGTTCAAGTGTTTACATTAGTGTTCAAAAGGTTAACTCAATTTTCTGATGGTTCCACTGCTGTTCTAGTGATTCCTTTAGTGTTCTACAGGTTAACTCAATGTTCTGATGGTTCCACAACTGTTCTAGTGTTTCCTTTAGTGTTCTACAGGTTAACTCAATGTTCTGATGGTTCCACTACTGTTCTATTGTTTCCTTTAGTGTTCTACAGGTTAACTCAATGTTCTGATGGTTCCACTACAGTTCTAGTGTTTCCTTTAGTGTTCTACAGGTTAACTCAATGTTCTGATGGTTCCACTACTGTTCTAGTGTTTCCTTTAGTGTTTCCCGGTTGACTCAATGTTCTGATGGTTCCACTACTGTTCTAGTGTTTCCTTTAGTGTTATTCAGGTCAACTCAATGTTCTGATGGTTCCACTGCTGTTCTAGTGTTTCCTTTAGTGTTCTACAGGTTAACTCAGTGTTCTGATGGTTCCACTACTGATCTAGTTTTTCCTTTAGTTCTACCGGTTAACTCAATGCTCTGATGGTTCCACTACTGTTCTAGTGTTTCCTTTAGTGTTCTACAGGTTGACTCAGTGTTCTGATGGTTCCACTACTGTTCTAGTGTTTCCTTTAGTGTTCTACAGGTTGACTCAGTGTTCTGATGCTTCCACTGCTGTTCTAGTGTTTCCTTTCGCGGTTCCAGGTTGACTCAGTGTTCTGATGTTTCCACTACTGTTCTAGTGTTTCCTTTAGTGGTTCCAGGTTAAATCAATGTTCTGATGGTTCCACTACTGTTCTAGTGTTTCCTTTAGTGGTTACAGGTTAACCCAGAGTTCTGATGGTTCCACTACTGTTCTAGTGTTTCCTTTAGTGTTCTACAGGTTAACTCAATGTTCTGATGGTTCCACTACTGTTCTAGTGTTTCCTTTAGTGTTCTACAGGTTAACTCAATGTTCTGATGGTTCCACTACTGTTCTAGTGTTTCCTTTAGCGGTTCCAGGTTGACTCAGTGTTCTGATGTTTCCACTACTGTTCTAGTGTTTCCATTAGTGTTCTACAGGTTAACTCAATATTCTGATGGTTCCACTACTGTTCTAGTGTTTCCTTTAGTGGTTCCAGGTTAACTCAGTGTTCTGATGGTTCCACTACTGTTCTAGTCTTTCCTTTAGTGTTCTACAGGTTAACTCAGTGTTCTGATGGTTCCACAACTGTTCTAGTGTTTCCTTTAGTGTTTTACCGGTTAACTCAATGTTCTGATGGTTCCACTACTATTCTAGTGTTTCCATAAGTGTTCTACAGGTTGACTCAGTATTCTGATGGTTCCACTGCTGTGCTAGTGTTTCCTTTAGTGTTCTACAGGTTAACTCAATGTTCTGATGGTTCCACTACTGTTCTAGTGTTTCCTTTGGTGTTCTACAGTTTAACTCAATGTTCTGATGGTTCCACTACTGTTCTAGTGTTTCCTTTAGTGTTCTATAGGTTGACTCAGTATTCTGATGGTTCCACTGCTGTGCTAGTGTTTCCTTTAGTGTTCTACAGGTTAACTCAATGTTCTGATGGTTCCACTACTGTTCTAGTGTTTCCTTTGGTGTTCTACAGGTTAACTCAATGTTCTGATGGTTCTACT
This sequence comes from Oncorhynchus clarkii lewisi, assembly GCF_045791955.1. Lineage (NCBI taxonomy): Eukaryota > Metazoa > Chordata > Actinopteri > Salmoniformes > Salmonidae > Oncorhynchus > Oncorhynchus clarkii. Next base: position 10,697,144 of record NC_092149.1, on the reverse strand, counting down.
ACTGTTCTAGTGTTTCCTTTAGTATTCTACAGGTTAACTCAATGTTCTGATGGTTCCACTACAGTTCTAGTATTACCTTTAGTGTTATACAGGTTAACTCAATGTTCTGATGGTTCCACTACTGTTCTAGTGTTTCCTTTAGTGTTCTACAGGTTAACTCGGTGATCTGATGGTTCCAGTACTGTTCTAGTGTTTCCTTTAGTGTTCTACAGGTTAACTCAATGTTCTGATGGTACCAATATTGTTCTAGTGGTTCCTTTAGTGGTTCCAGGTTAACTCAGTGTTCTGATGGTTCCACTACTGTTCTAGTGGTTCCTTTAGTGGTTCCAGGTTAACTCAGTGTTCTGATGGTTCCACTACTGTTCTAGTGTTTCCTTCAGGGTTCTACAGATTCCCTCAATGTTCTGATGGTTCCAATACTTTTCTAGTGTTCCCTTTAGTGGTTCCAGGTTAACTCAGTGTTCTGATGGTTCCACTACTGTTCTAGTGTTTCCTAGAGTGCTTTACCGGTTAACTCAATGTTCTGATGGTTCCACTACTGTTCTAGTGTTTCCTTTAGTGTTCTACAGGTTAACTCAATGTTCTGATGGTTCCACTACTTTTCTAGTGTTTCCTTTAGTGTTCTACAGGTTAACTCAATGTTCTGATGGTTCCACTACAGTTCTAGTGTTTCCTTTAGTGTTCTACAGGTTAACTCAATGTTCTGATGGTTCCACTACTGTTCTAGTGTTTCCTTTAGTGTTTCCCGGTTGACTCAATGTTCTGATGGTTCCACTACTGTTCTAGTGTTTCCTTTAGTGTTATACAGGTCAACTCAATGTTCTGATGGTTCCACTGCTGTTCTAGTGTTTCCTTTAGTGTTCACAGGTTGACTCAGTGTTCTGATGGTTCCACTACTGTTCTAGTGTTTCCTTTAGTGTTCTACAGGTTGACTCAGTGTTCTGATGGTTCCACTGCTGTTCTAGTGTTTCCTTTAGCGGTTCCAGTTTGACTCAGTGTTCTGATGTTTCCACTACTGTTCTAGTGTTTCCTTTAGTGGTTACAGGTTAACCCAGAGTTCTGATGGTTCCACTGCTGTTCTAGTGTTTCCTTTAGTGTTCTACAGGTTAACTCAATGTTCTGATGGTTCCACTACTGTTCTAGTGTTTCCATTAGTGGTTCCAGGTTGACTCAGTGTTCTGATGCTTCCACAACTCTTCTAGTGTTTCCAATAGTGTTCTAAAGGTTAACTCAATTTTCTGATGGTTCCACTACTGTTCTAGTGTTTCCTTTAGTGGTTCCAGGTTAACTCAATGTTCTGATGGTTCCACTACTGTTCTAGTGTTTCATTTAGTGTTCTACAGGTTAACTCAGTGTTCTGATGGTTCCACTGCTGTTCTCGTGTTTTCTTTAGTGCTCTACAGGTTAACTCAATTTTCTGATGGTTCCACTACTGTTCTAGTGTTTCCTTTAGTGGTTCCAGGTTAAATCAATGTTCTGATGGTTCCACTACTGTTCTAGTGTTTCCTTTAGCGGTTCCAGGTTGACTCAGTGTTCTGTTGTTTCCACTACTGTTCTAGTGTTTCCATTAGTGTTCTACAGGTTAACTCAATGTTCTGATGGTTCCACTACTGTTCTAGTGTTTCCTTTAGCGGCTCCAGGTTGACTCAGTGTTCTGATGTTTCCACTACTGTTCTAGTGTTTCCATTAGTGTTCTACAGGTTAATTCAATATTCTGATGGTTCCACTACTGTTCTAGTGTTTCCTTTAGTGGTTCCAGGTTAACTCAGTGTTCTGATGGTTCCACTACTGTTCTAGTCTTTCCTTTAGTGTTCTACAGGTTAACTCAGTGTTCTGATGGTTCCACAACTGTTCTAGTGTTTCCTTTAGTGTTTTACCGGTTAACTCAATGTTCTGATGGTTCCACTACTATTCTAGTGTTTCCTTTAGTGTTCTACAGGTCGACTCAGTATTCTGATGGTTCCACTGCTGTGCTAGTGTTTCCTTTAGTGTTCTACAGGTTAACTCAATGTTCTGATGGTTCCACTACTGTTCTAGTGTTTCCTTTGGTGTTCTACAGGTTAACTCAATGTTCTGATGGTTCCACTACTGTTCTAGTGTTTCCTTTAGTGGTTCCAGGTTGACTCAGTGTTCTGATGGTTCCACTACTGTTCTAGTGTTTCCTTTAGTGTTCTACAGGTCGACTCAGTATTCTGATGGTTCCACTGCTGTGCTAGTGTTTCCTTTAGTGTTCTACAGGTTAACTCAATGTTCTGATGGTTCCACTACTGTTCTAGTGTTTCCTTTGGTGTTCTACAGGTTAACTCAATGTTCTGATGGTTCCACTACTATTCTAGTGTTTCCTTTAGTGTTCTACAGGTCGACTCAGTATTCTGATGGTTCCACTGCTGTGCTAGTGTTTCCTTTAGTGTTCTACAGGTTAACTCAGTGTTCTGATGGTTCCACTGCTGTTCTCGTGTTTCCTTTAGTGTTCTACAGGTTAACTCAATTTTCTGATGGTTCCACTACTGTTCTAGTGTTTCCTTTAGTGGTTCCAGGTTAAATCAATGTTCTGATGGTTCCACTACTGTTCTAGTGTTTCCTTTAGCGGTTCCAGGTTGACTCAGTGTTCTGTTGTTTCCACTACTGTTCTAGTGTTTCCTTTAGCGGTTCCAGGTTGACTCAGTGTTCTGATGTTTCCACTACTGTTCTAGTGTTCCATTAGTGTTCTACAGGTTAATTCAATATTCTGATGGTTCCACTACTGTTCTAGTGTTTCCTTTAGTGGTTCCAGGTTAACTCAGTGTTCTGATGGTTCCACTACTGTTCTAGTCTTTCCTTTAGTGTTCTACAGGTTAACTCAATGTTCTGATGGTTCCACTACAGTTCTAGTGTTTCCTTTAGTGTTCTGCAGGTTAACTCAATGTTCTGATGGTTCCACTACTGTTCTAGTGTTTCCTTTAGTGTTTCCCGGTTGACTCAATGTCCTGATGGTTCCACTACTGTTCTAGTGTTTCCTTTAGTGTTATACAGGTTAACTCGGTGATCTGATGGTTCCAGTACTGTTCTAGTGTTTCCTTTAGTGTTCTACAGGTTAACTCAATGTTCTGATGGTACCAATATTGTTCTAGTGGTTCCTTTAGTGGTTCCAGGTTAACTCAGTGTTCTGATGGTTCCACTACTGTTCTAGTGTTTCCTTCAGGGTTCTACAGATTCCCTCAATGTTCTGATGGTTCCAATACTGTTCTAGTGTTCCCTTTAGTGGTTCCAGGTTAACTCAGTGTTCTGATGGTTCCACTACTGTTCTAGTGTTTCCTAGAGTGCTTTACCGGTTAACTCAATGTTCTGATGGTTCCACTACTGTTCTAGTGTTTCCTTTAGTGTTCTACAGGTTAACTCAATGTTCTGATGGTTCCACTACTGTTCTAGTGTTTCCTTTAGTGTTCTACAGGTTAACTCAATGTTCTGATGGTTCCACTACTGTTCTAGTGTTTCCTTCAGGGTTCTACAGATTAACTCAATGTTCTGATGGTTCCAATACTGTTCTAGTGTTCCCTTTAGTGGTTCCAGGTTAACTCAGTGTTCTGATTGTTCCACTACTGTTCTAGTGTTTTATTTAGTGTTCTACAGGTCAACTCAATGTTCTGATGGTTCAACTGCTGTTCTAGTGTTTCCTTTAGTGTTCTACAGGTTTACTCAGTGTTCTGATGGTTCCACTACTGATCTAGTTTTTCCTTTAGTTCTACCGGTTAACTCAATGTTCTGATGGTTCCACTACTGTTCTAGTGTTTCCTTTAGTGTTCTACAGGTTGACTCAGTGTTCTGATGGTTCCACTGCTGTTCTAGTGTTTCCTTTAGCGGTTCCAGTTTGACTCAGTGTTCTGATGGTTCCACTACTGTTCTAGTGTTTCCTTTAGTGTTCACAGGTTGACTCAGTGTTCTGATGGTTCCACTACTGTTCTAGTGTTTCCTTTAGTGTTCTACAGGTTGACTCAGTGTTCTGATGGTTCCACTACTGTTCAAGTGTTTCCAATAGTGTTATAAAGGTTAACTCAATTTTCTGATGGTTCCACTACTGTTCTAGTGTTTCCTTTAGTGGTTCCAGGTTAAATCAATGTTCTGATGGTTCCACTACTGTTCTAGTGTTTCCTTTAGCGGTTCCAGGTTGACTCAGTGTTCTGTTGTTTCCACTACTGTTCTAGTGTTTCCATTAGTGTTCTACAGGTTAACTCAATGTTCTGATGGTTCCACTACTGTTCTAGTGTTTCCTTTAGCGGTTCCAGGTTGACTCAGTGTTCTGATGGTTCCACTACTGTTCTAGTGTTTCCTTTAGTGTTCTACAGGTTAACTCAATGTCCTGATGGTTCCACTACTGTTCTAGTGTTTCCTTTAGTGTTTCCCGGTTGACTCAATGTTCTGATGGTTCCACTACTGTTCTAGTGTTTCTTTTAGTGTTATACAGGTCAACTCAATGTTCTGATGGTTCCACTGCTGTTCTAGTGTTTCCTTTAGTGTTCTACAGGTTAACTCAGTGTTCTGATGGTTCCACTACTGATCTAGTTTTTCCTTTAGTTCTACCGGTTAACTCAATGTTCTGATGGTTCCACTACTGTTCTAGTGTTTCCTTTAGTGTTCTACAGGTTGACTCAGTGTTCTGATGGTTCCACTGCTGTTCTAGTGTTTCCTTTAGCGGTTCCAGTTTGACTCAGTGTTCTGATGTTTCCACTACTGTTCTAGTGTTTCCTTTAGTGGTTACAGGTTAACCCAGAGTTCTGATGGTTCCACTGCTGTTCTAGTGTTTCCTTTAGTGTTCTACAGGTTAACTCAATGTTCTGATGGTTCCACTACTGTTCTAGTGTTTCCATTAGTGGTTCCAGGTTGACTCAGTGTTCTGATGCTTTCACAACTGTTCTAGTGTTTCCAATAGTGTTCTAAAGGTTAACTCAATTTTCTGATGGTTCCACTACTGTTCTAGTGTTTCCTTTAGTGGTTCCAGGTTAACTCAATGTTCTGATGGTTCCAGTACTGTTCTAGTGTTTCCTTTAGCGGTCCCAGGTTGACTCAGTGTTCTGATGGTTCCACTACTGTTCTAGTGTTTCCTTTAGTGGTCTACAGGTTAACTCAATGGTCTGATGGTTCCACTACTGTTCTAGTGTTTCCTTTGGTGTTCTACAGGTTACCTCAGTGTTCTGATGGTTCCACTACTGTTCTAGTGTTTCCTTTAGTGGTTCCAGGTTGACTCAGTGTTCTGATGGTTCCACTACTGTTCTAGTGTTTCCTTTAGTGTTCTACAGGTTGACTCAGTGTTCTGATGGTTCCACTACTGTTCAAGTGTTTCCAATAGTGTTATAAAGGTTAACTCAATTTTCTGATGGTTCCACTACTGTTCTAGTGTTTCCTTTAGTGGTTCCAGGTTAAATCAATGTTCTGATGGTTCCACTACTGTTCTAGTGTTTCCTTTAGCGGTTCCAGGTTGACTCAGTGTTCTGTTGTCTCCACTACTGTTCTAGTGTTTCCATTAGTGTTCTACAGGTTAACTCAATGTTCTGATGGTTCCACTACTGTTCTAGTGTTTCCTTTAGCGGTTCCAGGTTGACTCAGTGTTCTGATGGCTCCACTACTGTTCTAGTGTTTCCTTCAGGGTTCTACAGATTAACTCAATGTTCTGATGGTTCCAATACTGTTCTAGTGTTCCCTTTAGTGGTTCCAGGTTAACTCAGTGTTCTGATGGTTCCACTACTGTTCTAGTGTTTTATTTAGTGTTCTACAGGTTAATTCAATGTTCAGATGGTTCCACTACTGTTCTGGTGTTTCCTTTAGTGGTTACAGGTTGACTCAGTGTTCTGATGGTTCCACTACTGTTCTAGTGTTTCCTTTAGCGGTCCCAGGTTGACTCAGTGTTCTGTTCTAGTGTTTCCTTTAGTGTTCTACAGGTTAACTCAGTGTTCTGATGGTTCCACTACTTTTCTAGTGTTTCCTAGAGTGCTTTACCGGTTAACTCAATGTTCTGATGGTTCCACTACTGTTCTAGTGTTTCCTTTAGTGTTCTACAGGTTAACTCAATGTTCTGATGGTTCCACTACTGTTCTAGTGTTTCCTTTAGTGTTCTACAGGTTAACTCAATGTTCTGATGGTTCCACTACAGTTCTAGTGTTTCCTTTAGTGTTCTACAGGTTAACTCAATGTTCTGATGGTTCCACTACTGTTCTAGTGTTTCCTTTAGTGTTTCCCGGTTGACTCAATGTTCTGATGGTTCCACTACTGTTCTAGTGTTTCCTTTAGTGTTCTACAGGTCAACTCAATGTTCTGATGGTTCCACTGCTGTTCTAGTGTTTCCTTTAGTGTTCTACAGGTTAACTCAGTGTTCTGATGGTTCCACTACTGATCTAGTTTTTCCTTTAGTTCTACCGGTTAACTCAATGTTCTGATGGTTCCACTACTGTTCTAGTGTTTCCTTTAGTGTTCTACAGGTTGACTCATTGTTCTGATGGTTCCACTACTGTTCTAGTGTTTCCTTTAGTGTTCTACAGGTTGACTCAGTGTTCTGATGGTTCCACTGCTGTTCTAGTGTTTCCTTTAGCGGTTCCAGGTTGACTCAGTGTTCTGATGTTTCCACTACTGTTCTAGTGTTTCCTTTAGTGGTTACAGGTTAACCCAGAGTTCTGATGGTTCCACTGCTGTTCTAGTGTTTCCTTTAGTGTTCTACAGGTTAACTCAATGTTCTGATGGTTCCACTACTGTTCTAGTGTTTCCATTAGTGGTTCCAGGTTGACTCAGTGTTCTGATGCTTCCACAACTGTTCTAGTGTTTCCAATAGTGTTCTAAAGGTTAACTCAATTTTCTGATGGTTCCACTACTGTTCTAGTGTTTCCTTTAGTGGTTCCAGGTTAACTCAATGTTCTGATGGTTCCAGTACTGTTCTAGTGTTTCCTTTAGCGGTCCCAGGTTGACTCAGTGTTCTGATGTTTCCACTACTGTTCTAGTGTTTCCATTAGTGTTCTACAGGTTAACTCAATTTTCTGATGGTTCCACTACTGTTCTAGTGTTTCCTTTAGTGGTCTACAGGTTAACTCAATGGTCTGATGGTTCCACTACTGTTCTAGTGTTTCCTTTGGTGTTCTACAGGTTACCTCAGTGTTCTGATGGTTCCACTACTGTTCTAGTGTTTCCTTTAGTGGTTCCAGGTTGACTCAGTGTTCTGATGCTTCCACAACTGTTCTAGTATTTCCTTTAGTGGTTACAGGTTAACTCAGTGTTCTGATGGTTCCACTACTGTTCTAGTGTTTCCTTTAGTGTTCACAGGTTGACTCAGTGTTCTGATGGTTCCACTACTGTTCTAGTGTTTCCTTTAGTGTTCTACAGGTTGACTCAGTGTTCTGATGGTTCCACTACTGTTCAAGTGTTTCCAATAGTGTTATAAAGGTTAACTCAATTTTCTGATGGTTCCACTACTGTTCTAGTGTTTCCTTTAGTGGTTCCAGGTTAAATCAATGTTCTGATGGTTCCACTACTGTTCTAGTGTTTCCTTTAGCGGTTCCAGGTTGACTCAGTGTTCTGTTGTCTCCACTACTGTTCTAGTGTTTCCATTAGTGTTCTACAGGTTAACTCAATGTTCTGATGGTTCCACTACTGTTCTAGTGTTTCCTTTAGCGGTTCCAGGTTGACTCAGTGTTCTGATGGTTCCACTACTGTTCTAGTGTTTCCTTCAGGGTTCTACAGATTAACTCAATGTTCTGATGGTTCCAATACTGTTCTAGTGTTCCCTTTAGTGGTTCCAGGTTAACTCAGTGTTCTGATGGTTCCACTACTGTTCTAGTGTTTTATTTAGTGTTCTACAGGTTAACTCAATGTTCAGATGGTTCCACTACTGTTCTGGTGTTTCCTTTAGTGGTTACAGGTTGACTCAGTGTTCTGATGGTTCCACTACTGTTCTAGTGTTTCCTTTAGCGGTCCCAGGTTGACTCAGTGTTCTGTTCTAGTGTTTCCTTTAGTGTTCTACAGGTTAACTCAGTGTTCTGATGGTTCCACTACTTTTCTAGTGTTTCCTAGAGTGCTTTACCGGTTAACTCAATGTTCTGATGGTTCCACTACTGTTCTAGTGTTTCCTTTAGTGTTCTACAGGTTAACTCAATGTTCTGATGGTTCCACTACTGTTCTAGTGTTTCCTTTAGTGTTCTACAGGTTAACTCAATGTTCTGATGGTTCCACTACTGTTCTAGTGTTTCCTTTAGTGTTTCCCGGTTGACTCAATGTTCTGATGGTTCCACTACTGTTCTAGTGTTTCCTTTAGTGTTCTACAGGTCAACTGAATGTTCTGATGGTTCCACTGCTGTTCTAGTGTTTCCTTCAGTGTTCTACAGGTTAACTCAGTGTTCTGATGGTTCCACTACTGATCTAGTTTTTCCTTTAGTTCTACCGGTCAACTCAATGTTCTGATGGTTCCACTACTGTTCTAGTGTTTCCTTTAGTGTTCTACAGGTTGACTCATTGTTCTGATGGTTCCACTACTGTTCTAGTGTTTCCTTTAGTGTTCTACAGGTTGACTCAGTGTTCTGATGGTTCCACTGCTGTTCTAGTGTTTCCTTTAGCGGTTCCAGGTTGACTCAGTGTTCTGATGTTTCCACTACTGTTCTAGTGTTTCCTTTAGTGGTTACAGGTTAACCCAGAGTTCTGATGGTTCCACTGCTGTTCTAGTGTTTCCTTTAGTGTTCTACAGGTTAACTCAATGTTCTGATGGTTCCACTACTGTTCTAGTGTTTCCATTAGTGGTTCCAGGTTGACTCAGTGTTCTGATGCTTCCACAACTGTTCTAGTGTTTCCAATAGTGTTCTAAAGGTTAACTCAATTTTCTGATGGTTCCACTACTGTTCTAGTGTTTCCTTTAGTGGTTCCAGGTTAACTCAATGTTCTGATGGTTCCAGTACTGTTCTAGTGTTTCCTTTAGCGGTCCCAGGTTGACTCAGTGTTCTGATGTTTCCACTACTGTTCTAGTGTTTCCATTAGTGTTCTACAGGTTAACTCAATTTTCTGATGGTTCCACTACTGTTCTAGTGTTTCCTTTAGTGGTCTACAGGTTAACTCAATGGTCTGATGGTTCCACTACTGTTCTAGTGTTTCCTTTGGTGTTCTACAGGTTACCTCAGTGTTCTGATCTAGTGTTTCCTTTAGTGTTCTACAGGTTAACTCAGTGTTCTGATGGTTCCACTACTTTTCTAGTGTTTCCTAGAGTGCTTTACCGGTTAACTCAATGTTCTGATGGTTCCACTACTGTTCTAGTGTTTCCTTTAGTGTTCTACAGGTTAACTCAATGTTCTGATGGTTCCACTACTGTTCTAGTGTTTTCTTTAGTGTTCTACAGGTTAACTCAATGTTCTGATGGTTCCACTACAGTTCTAGTGTTTCCTTTAGTGTTCTACAGGTTAACTCAATGTTCTGATGGTTCCACTACTGTTCTAGTGTTTCCTTTAGTGTTTCCCGGTTGACTCAATGTTCTGATGGTTCCACTACTGTTCTAGTGTTTCCTTTAGTGTTCTACAGGTCAACTCAATGTTCTGATGGTTCCACTGCTGTTCTAGTGTTTCCTTTAGTGTTCTACAGGTTAATTCAGTGTTCTGATGGTTCCACTACTGATCTAGTTTTTCCTTTAGTTCTACCGGTCAACTCAATGTTCTGATGGTTCCACTACTGTTCTAGTGTTTCCTTTAGTGTTCTACAGGTTGACTCATTGTTCTGATGGTTCCACTACTGTTCTAGTGTTTCCTTTAGTGTTCTACAGGTTGACTCAGTGTTCTGATGGTTCCACTGCTGTTCTAGTGTTTCCTTTAGCGGTTCCAGGTTGACTCAGTGTTCTGATGTTTCCACTACTGTTCTAGTGTTTCCTTTAGTGGTTACAGGTTAACCCAGAGTTCTGATGGTTCCACTGCTGTTCTAGTGTTTCCTTTAGTGTTCTACAGGTTAACTCAATGTTCTGATGGTTCCACTACTGTTCTAGTGTTTCCATTAGTGGTTCCAGGTTGACTCAGTGTTCTGATGCTTCCACAACTGTTCTAGTGTTTCCAATAGTGTTCTAAAGGTTAACTCAATTTTCTGATGGTTCCACTACTGTTCTAGTGTTTCCTTTAGTGGTTCCAGGTTAACTCAATGTTCTGATGGTTCCAGTACTGTTCTAGTGTTTCCTTTAGCGGTCCCAGGTTGACTCAGTGTTCTGATGTTTCCACTACTGTTCTAGTGTTTCCATTAGTGTTCTACAGGTTAACTCAATTTTCTGATGGTTCCACTACTGTTCTAGTGTTTCCTTTAGTGGTCTACAGGTTAACTCAATGGTCTGATGGTTCCACTACTGTTCTAGTGTTTCCTTTGGTGTTCTACAGGTTACCTCAGTGTTCTGATGGTTCCACTACTGTTCTAGTGTTTCCTTTAGTGGTTCCAGGTTGACTCAGTGTTCTGATGCTTCCACAACTGTTCTAGTATTTCCTTTAGTGGTTACAGGTTAACTCAGTGTTCTGATGGTTCCACTACTGTTCTATTGTTTCCTTTAGTGTTCACAGGTTGACTCAGTGTTCTGATGGTTCCACTACTGTTCTAGTGTTTCCTTTAGTGTTCTACAGGTTGACTCAGTGTTCTGATGGTTCCACTACTGTTCAAGTGTTTCCAATAGTGTTATAAAGGTTAACTCAATTTTCTGATGGTTCCACTACTGTTCTAGTGTTTCCTTTAGTGGTTCCAGGTTAAATCAATGTTCTGATGGTTCCACTACTGTTCTAGTGTTTCCTTTGGTGTTCTACAGGTTACCTCAGTGTTCTGATGGTTCCACTACTGTTCTAGTGTTTCCTTTAGTGGTTCCAGGTTGACTCAGTGTTCTGATGCTTCCACAACTGTTCTAGTATTTCCTTTAGTGGTTACAGGTTAACTCAGTGTTCTGATGGTTCCACTACTGTTCTATTGTTTCCTTTAGTGTTCACAGGTTGACTCAGTGTTCTGATGGTTCCACTACTGTTCTAGTGTTTCCTTTAGTGTTCTACAGGTTGACTCAGTGTTCTGATGGTTCCACTACTGTTCAAGTGTTTCCAATAGTGTTATAAAGGTTAACTCAATTTTCTGATGGTTCCACTACTGTTCTAGTGTTTCCTTTAGTGGTTCCAGGTTAAATCAATGTTCTGATGGTTCCACTACTGTTCTAGTGTTTCCTTTAGCGGTTCCAGGTTGACTCAGTGTTCTGATGGTTCCACTACTGTTCTAGTGTTTCCTTCAGGGTTCTACAGATTAACTCAATGTTCTGATGGTTCCAATACTGTTCTAGTGTTCCCTTTAGTGGTTCCAGGTTAACTCAGTGTTCTGATGGTTCCACTACTGTTCTAGTGTTTTATTTAGTGTTCTACAGGTTAACTCAATGTTCAGATGGTTCCACTACTGTTCTGGTGTTTCCTTTAGTGGTTACAGGTTGACTCAGTGTTCTGATGGTTCCACTACTGTTCTAGTGTTTCCTTTAGCGGTCCCAGGTTGACTCAGTGTTCTGTTCTAGTGTTTCCTTTAGTATTCTACAGGTTAACTCAGTGTTCTGATGGTTCCACTACTGTTCTAGTGTTTCCTAGAGTGCTTTACCGGTTAACTCAATGTTCTGATGGTTCCACTACTGTTCTAGTGTTTCCTTTAGTGTTCTACAGGTTAACTCAATGTTCTGATGGTTCCACTACTGTTCTAGTGTTTCCTTTAGTGTTCTACAGGTTAACTCAATGTTCTGATGGTTCCACTACAGTTCTAGTGTTTCCTTTAGTGTTCTACAGGTTAACTCAATGTTCTGATGGTTCCACTACTGTTCTAGTGTTTCCTTTAGTGTTTCCCGGTTGACTCAATGTTCTGATGGTTCCACTACTGTTCTAGTGTTTCCTTTAGTGTTCTACAGGTCAACTCAATGTTTTGACGGTTCCACTGCTGTTCTAGTGTTTCCTTTAGTGTTCTAAAAGTTAACTCAGTGTTCTGATGGTTCCACTACTGATCTAGTTTTTCCTTTAGTTCTACCGGTTAACTCAATGTTCTGATGGTTCCACTACTGTTCTAGTGTTTCCTTTAGTGTTCTACAGGTTGACTCAGTGTTCTGATGGTTCCACTACTGTTCTAGTGTTTCCTTTAGTGTTCTACAGGTTGACTCAGTGTTCTGATGGTTCCACTGCGGTTCTAGTGTTTCCTTTAGCGGTTCCAGGTTGACTCAGTGTTCTGATGTTTCCACTACTGTTCTAGTGTTTCCTTTAGTGGTTACAGGTTAACCCAGAGTTCTGATGGTTCCACTGCTGTTCTAGTGTTTCCTTTAGTGTTCTACAGGTTAACTCAATGTTGTGATGGTTCCACTACTGTTCTAGTGTTTCCATTAGTGGTTCCAGGTTGACTCAGTGTTCTGATGCTTCCACAACTGTTCTAGTGTTTCCAATAGTGTTCTAAAGGTTAACTCAATTTTCTGATGGTTCCACTACTGTTCTAGTGTTTCCTTTAGTGGTTCCAGGTTAACTCAATGTTCTGATGGTTCCAGTACTGTTCTAGTGTTTCCTTTAGCGGTCCCAGGTTGACTCAGTGTTTTGATGTTTCCACTACTGTTCTAGTGTTTCCATTAGTGTTCTACAGGTTAGCTCAATTTTCTGATGGTTCCACTACTGTTCTAGTGTTTCCTTTAGTGGTCTACAGGTTAACTCAGTGTTCTGATGTTTCCACTACTGTTCTAGTGTTTCCATTAGTGTTCTACAGGTTAACTCAATATTCTGATGGTTCCACTACTGTTCTAGTGTTTCCTTTAGTGGTTCCAGGTTAACTCAGTGTTCTGATGGTTCCACTACTGTTCTAGTATTTCCTTTAGTGTTCTACAGGTTAACTCAGTGTTCTGATGGTTCCACAACTGTTCTAGTGTTTCCTTTAGTGTTTTACCGGTTAACTCAATGTTCTGATGGTTCCACTACTATTCTAGTGTTTCCTTTAGTGTTCTACAGGTCGACTCAGTATTCTGATGGTTCCACTGCTGTGCTAGTGTTTCCTTTAGTGTTCTACAGGTTAACTCAATGTTCTGATGGTTCCACTACTGTTCTAGTGTTTCCTTTGGTGTTCTACAGGTTAACTCAATGTTCTGATGGTTCCACTACTGTTCTAGTGTTTCCTTTAGTGTTCTACAGGTTAACTCAGTGTTCTGATGGTTCCACTGCTGTTCTCGTGTTTCCTTTAGTGTTCTACAGTTTAACTCAATGTTCTGATGGTTCCACTACTGTTCTAATGTCTCCTTTAGTGGTTCCAGGTTAACTCAGTGTTCTGATGTTTCCACTACTGTTCTAGTGTTTCCTTTAGTGGTTCCAGGTTGACTCAGTGTTCTGATGGTTCCACTACTGTTCTAGTGTTTCCTCTAATGTTCTACAGGTTACCTCAGTGTTCTGATGTTTCCAATACTGTTCAAGTGTTTACATTAGTGTTCTAAAGGTTAACTCAATTTTCTGATGGTTCCACTGCTGTTCTAGTGTTTCCTTTAGTGTTCTACAGGTTAACTCAATGTTCTGATGGTTCCACTACTGTTCTAGTGTTTCCTTTAGTGTTCTACAGGTTAACTCAATGTTCTGATGGTTCCACTACTGTTCTAGTGTTTCCTTTAGTGTTCTACAGGTTAACTCAATGTTCTGATGGTTCCACTACAGTTCTAGTGTTTCCTTTAGTGTTCTACAGGTTAACTCAATGTTCTGATGGTTCCACTACTGTTCTAGTGTTTCCTTTAGTGTTTCCCGGTTGACTCAATGTTCTGATGGTTCCACTACTGTTCTAGTGTTTCCTTTAGTGTTATACAGGTCAACTCAATGTTCTGATGGTTCCACTGCTGTTCTAGTGTTTCCTTTAGTGTTCTACAGGTTAACTCAGTGTTCTGATGGTTCCACTACTGATCTAGTTTTTCCTTTAGTTCTACCGGCTAACTCAATGTTCTGATGGTTCCACTACTGTTCTAGTGTTTCCTTTCGTGTTCTACAGGTTGACTCAGTGTTCTGATGGTTCCACTACTGTTCTAGTGTTTCCTTTAGTGTTCTACAGGTTGACTCAGTGTTCTGATGGTTCCACTGCTGTTCTAGTGTTTCCTTTAGCGGTTCCAGGTTGACTCAATGTTCTGATGTTTCCACTACTGTTCTAGTGTTTCCTTTAGTGGTTACAGGTTAACCCAGAGTTCTGATGGTTCCACTACTGTTCTAGTGTTTCCTTTAGTGTTCTACAGGTTAACTCAATGTTCTGATGGTTCCACTACTGTTCTAGTGTTTCCATTAGTGGTTCCAGGTTGACTCAGTGTTCTGATGCTTCCACAACTGTTCTAGTGTTTCCAATAGTGTTCTAAAGGTTAACTCAATTTTCTGATGGTTCCACTACTGTTCTAGTGTTTCCTTTAGTGGTTCCAGGTTAACTCAATGTTCTGATGGTTCCAGTACTGTTCTAGTGTTTCCTTTAGCGGTCCCAGGTTGACTCAGTGTTCTGATGTTTCCACTACTGTTCTAGTGTTTCCATTAGTGTTCTACAGGTTAACTCAATTTTCTGATGGTTCCACTACTGTTCTAGTGTTTCCTTTAGTGGTCTACAGGTTAACTCAATGGTCGGATGGTTCCACTACTGTTCTAGTGTTTCCTTTGGTGTTCTACAGGTTACCTCAGTGTTCTGATGGTTCCACTACTGTTCTAGTGTTTCCTTTAGTGTTCACAGGTTGACTCAGTGTTCTGATGGTTCCACTACTGTTCTAGTGTTTCCTTTAGTGTTCTACAGGTTGACTCAGTGTTCTGATGGTTCCACTACTGTTCAAGTGTTTCCAATAGTGTTATAAAGGTTAACTCAATTTTCTGATGGTTCCACTACTATTCTAGTGTTTCCTTTAGTGGTTCCAGGTTAAATCAATGTTCTGATGGTTCCACTACTGTTCTAGTGTTTCCTTTAGCGGTTCCAGGTTGACTCAGTTTTCTGTTGTTTCCACTACTGTTCTAGTGTTTCCATTAGTGTTCTACAGGTTAACTCAATGTTCTGATGGTTCCACTACTGTTCTAGTGTTTCCTTTAGCGGTTCCAGGTTGACTCAGTGTTCTGATGTTTCCACTACTGTTCTAGTGTTTCCATTAGTGTTCTACAGGTTAACTCAATATTCTGATGGTTCCACTACTGTTCTAGTGTTTCCTTTAGTGGTTCCAGGTTAACTCAGTGTTCTGATGGTTCCACTACTGTTCTAGTATTTCCTTTAGTGTTCTACAGGTTAACTCAGTGTTCTGATGGTTCCACAACTGTTCTAGTGTTTCCTTTAGTGTTTTACCGGTTAACTCAATGTTCTGATGGTTCCACTACTATTCTAGTGTTTCCTTTAGTGTTCTACAGGTCGACTCAGTATTCTGATGGTTCCACTGCTGTGCTAGTGTTTCCTTTAGTGTTCTACAGGTTAACTCAGTGTTCTGATGGTTCCACTGCTGTTCTCGTGTTTCCTTTAGTGTTCTACAGGTTAACTCAATTTTCTGATGGTTCCACTACTGTTCTAGTGTTTCCTTTAGTGGTTCCAGGTTAAATCAATGTTCTGATGGTTCCACTACTGTTCTAGTGTTTCCTTTAGCGGTTCCAGGTTGACTCAGTGTTCTGTTGTTTCCACTACTGTTCTAGTGTTTCCATTAGTGTTCTACAGGTTAACTCAATGTTCTGATGGTTCCACTACTGTTCTAGTGTTTCCTTTAGCGGTTCCAGGTTGACTCAGTGTTCTGATGTTTCCACTACTGTTCTAGTGTTTCATTAGTGTTCTACAGGTTAATTCAATATTCTGATGGTTCCACTACTGTTCTAGTGTTTCCTTTAGTGGTTCCAGGTTAACTCAGTGTTCTGATGGTTCCACTACTGTTCTAGTCTTTCCTTTAGTGTTCTACAGGTTAACTCAGTGTTCTGATGGTTCCACAACTGTTCTAGTGTTTCCTTTAGTGTTTTACCGGTTAACTCAATGTTCTGATGGTTCCACTACTATTCTAGTGTTTCCTTTAGTGTTCTACAGGTCGACTCAGTATTCTGATGGTTCCACTGCTGTGCTAGTGTTTCCTTTAGTGTTCTACAGGTTAACTCAATGTTCTGATGGTTCCACTACTGTTCTAGTGTTTCCTTTAGTGTTTCCCGGTTGACTCAATGTTCTGATGGTTCCACTACTGTTCTAGTGTTTCCTTTAGTGTTCTACAGGTCAACTCAATGTTTTGACGGTTCCACTGCTGTTCTAGTGTTTCCTTTAGTGTTCTAAAGGTTAACTCAGTGTTCTGATGGTTCCACTACTGATCTAGTTTTTCCTTTAGTTCTACCGGTTAACTCAATGTTCTGATGGTTCCACTACTGTTCTAGTGTTTCCTTTAGTGTTCTACAGGTTGACTCAGTGTTCTGATGGTTCCACTACTGTTCTAGTGTTTCCTTTAGTGTTCTACAGGTTGACTCAGTGTTCTGATGGTTCCACTGCGGTTCTAGTGTTTCCTTTAGCGGTTCCAGGTTGACTCAGTGTTCTGATGTTTCCACTACTGTTCTAGTGTTTCCTTTAGTGGTTACAGGTTAACCCAGAGTTCTGATGGTTCCACTGCTGTTCTAGTGTTTCCTTTAGTGTTCTACAGGTTAACTCAATGTTGTGATGGTTCCACTACTGTTCTAGTGTTTCCATTAGTGGTTCCAGGTTGACTCAGTGTTCTGATGCTTCCACAACTGTTCTAGTGTTTCCAATAGTGTTCTAAAGGTTAACTCAATTTTCTGATGGTTCCACTACTGTTCTAGTGTTTCCTTTAGTGGTTCCAGGTTAACTCAATGTTCTGATGGTTCCAGTACTGTTCTAGTGTTTCCTTTAGCGGTCCCAGGTTGACTCAGTGTTTTGATGTTTCCACTACTGTTCTAGTGTTTCCATTAGTGTTCTACAGGTTAGCTCAATTTTCTGATGGTTCCACTACTGTTCTAGTGTTTCCTTTAGTGGTCTACAGGTTAACTCAATGTTCTGATGGTTCCACTACTGTTCTAGTGTTTCCTTTAGCGGTTCCAGGTTGACTCAGTGTTCTGATGTTTCCACTACTGTTCTAGTGTTTCCATTAGTGTTCTACAGGTTAACTCAATATTCTGATGGTTCCACTACTGTTCTAGTGTTTCCTTTAGTGGTTCCAGGTTAACTCAGTGTTCTGATGGTTCCACTACTGTTCTAGTATTTCCTTTAGTGTTCTACAGGTTAACTCAGTGTTCTGATGGTTCCACAACTGTTCTAGTGTTTCCTTTAGTGTTTTACCGGTTAACTCAATGTTCTGATGGTTCCACTACTATTCTAGTGTTTCCTTTAGTGTTCTACAGGTCGACTCAGTATTCTGATGGTTCCACTGCTGTGCTAGTGTTTCCTTTAGTGTTCTACAGGTTAACTCAATGTTCTGATGGTTCCACTACTGTTCTAGTGTTTCCTTTGGTGTTCTACAGGTTAACTCAATGTTCTGATGGTTCCACTACTGTTCTAGTGTTTCCTTTAGTGTTCTACAGGTTAACTCAGTGTTCTGATGGTTCCACTGCTGTTCTCGTGTTTCCTTTAGTGTTCTACAGTTTAACTCAATGTTCTGATGGTTCCACTACTGTTCTAATGTCTCCTTTAGTGGTTCCAGGTTAACTCAGTGTTCTGATGTTTCCACTACTGTTCTAGTGTTTCCTTTAGTGGTTCCAGGTTGACTCAGTGTTCTGATGGTTCCACTACTGTTCTAGTGTTTCCTCTAATGTTCTACAGGTTACCTCAGTGTTCTGATGTTTCCAATACTGTTCAAGTGTTTACATTAGTGTTCTAAAGGTTAACTCAATTTTCTGATGGTTCCACTGCTGTTCTAGTGTTTCCTTTAGTGTTCTACAGGTTAACTCAATGTTCTGATGGTTCCACTACTGTTCTAGTGTTTCCTTTAGTGTTCTACAGGTTAACTCAATGTTCTGATGGTTCCACTACTGTTCTAGTGTTTCCTTTAGTGTTCTACAGGTTAACTCAATGTTCTGATGGTTCCACTACAGTTCTAGTGTTTCCTTTAGTGTTCTACAGGTTAACTCAATGTTCTGATGGTTCCACTACTGTTCTAGTGTTTCCTTTAGTGTTTCCCGGTTGACTCAATGTTCTGATGGTTCCACTACTGTTCTAGTGTTTCCTTTAGTGTTATACAGGTCAACTCAATGTTCTGATGGTTCCACTGCTGTTCTAGTGTTTCCTTTAGTGTTCTACAGGTTAACTCAGTGTTCTGATGGTTCCACTACTGATCTAGTTTTTCCTTTAGTTCTACCGGCTAACTCAATGTTCTGATGGTTCCACTACTGTTCTAGTGTTTCCTTTAGTGTTCTACAGGTTGACTCAGTGTTCTGATGGTTCCACTACTGTTCTAGTGTTTCCTTTAGTGTTCTACAGGTTGACTCAGTGTTCTGATGGTTCCACTGCTGTTCTAGTGTTTCCTTTAGCGGTTCCAGGTTGACTCAATGTTCTGATGTTTCCACTACTGTTCTAGTGTTTCCTTTAGTGGTTACAGGTTAACCCAGAGTTCTGATGGTTCCACTACTGTTCTAGTGTTTCCTTTAGTGTTCTACAGGTTAACTCAATGTTCTGATGGTTCCACTACTGTTCTAGTGTTTCCTTTAGTGGTTCCAGGTTAACTCAATGTTCTGATGGTTCCAGTACTGTTCTAGTGTTTCCTTTAGCGGTCCCAGGTTGACTCAGTGTTCTGATGTTTCCACTACTGTTCTAGTGTTTCCATTAGTGTTCTACAGGTTAACTCAATTTTCTGATGGTTCCACTACTGTTCTAGTGTTTCCTTTAGTGGTCTACAGGTTAACTCAATGGTCGGATGGTTCCACTACTGTTCTAGTGTTTCCTTTGGTGTTCTACAGGTTACCTCAGTGTTCTGATGGTTCCACTACTGTTCTAGTGTTTCCTTTAGTGTTCACAGGTTGACTCAGTGTTCTGATGGTTCCACTACTGTTCTAGTGTTTCCTTTAGTGTTCTACAGGTTGACTCAGTGTTCTGATGGTTCCACTACTGTTCAAGTGTTTCCAATAGTGTTATAAAGGTTAACTCAATTTTCTGATGGTTCCACTACTATTCTAGTGTTTCCTTTAGTGGTTCCAGGTTAAATCAATGTTCTGATGGTTCCACTACTGTTCTAGTGTTTCCTTTAGCGGTTCCAGGTTGACTCAGTTTTCTGTTGTTTCCACTACTGTTCTAGTGTTTCCATTAGTGTTCTACAGGTTAACTCAATGTTCTGATGGTTCCACTACTGTTCTAGTGTTTCCTTTAGCGGTTCCAGGTTGACTCAGTGTTCTGATGTTTCCACTACTGTTCTAGTGTTTCCATTAGTGTTCTACAGGTTAACTCAATATTCTGATGGTTCCACTACTGTTCTAGTGTTTCCTTTAGTGGTTCCAGGTTAACTCAGTGTTCTGATGGTTCCACTACTGTTCTAGTATTTCCTTTAGTGTTCTACAGGTTAACTCAGTGTTCTGATGGTTCCACAACTGTTCTAGTGTTTCCTTTAGTGTTTTACCGGTTAACTCAATGTTCTGATGGTTCCACTACTATTCTAGTGTTTCCTTTAGTGTTCTACAGGTCGACTCAGTATTCTGATGGTTCCACTGCTGTGCTAGTGTTTCCTTTAGTGTTCTACAGGTTAACTCAGTGTTCTGATGGTTCCACTGCTGTTCTCGTGTTTCCTTTAGTGTTCTACAGGTTAACTCAATTTTCTGATGGTTCCACTACTGTTCTAGTGTTTCCTTTAGTGGTTCCAGGTTAAATCAATGTTCTGATGGTTCCACTACTGTTCTAGTGTTTCCTTTAGCGGTTCCAGGTTGACTCAGTGTTCTGTTGTTTCCACTACTGTTCTAGTGTTTCCATTAGTGTTCTACAGGTTAACTCAATGTTCTGATGGTTCCACTACTGTTCTAGTGTTTCCTTTAGCGGTTCCAGGTTGACTCAGTGTTCTGATGTTTCCACTACTGTTCTAGTGTTTCATTAGTGTTCTACAGGTTAATTCAATATTCTGATGGTTCCACTACTGTTCTAGTGTTTCCTTTAGTGGTTCCAGGTTAACTCAGTGTTCTGATGGTTCCACTACTGTTCTAGTCTTTCCTTTAGTGTTCTACAGGTTAACTCAGTGTTCTGATGGTTCCACAACTGTTCTAGTGTTTCCTTTAGTGTTTTACCGGTTAACTCAATGTTCTGATGGTTCCACTACTATTCTAGTGTTTCCTTTAGTGTTCTACAGGTCGACTCAGTATTCTGATGGTTCCACTGCTGTGCTAGTGTTTCCTTTAGTGTTCTACAGGTTAACTCAATGTTCTGATGGTTCCACTACTGTTCTAGTGTTTCCTTTGGTGTTCTACAGGTTAACTCAATGTTCTGATGGTTCCACTACTGTTCTAGTGTTTCCTTTAGTGGTTCCAGGTTGACTCAGTGTTCTGATGGTTCCACTACTGTTCTAGTGTTTCCTTTAGTGTTCTACAGGTCGACTCAGTATTCTGATGGTTCCACTGCTGTGCTAGTGTTTCCTTTAGTGTTCTACAGGTTAACTCAATGTTCTGATGGTTCCACTACTGTTCTAGTGTTTCCTTTGGTGTTCTACAGGTTAACTCAATGTTCTGATGGTTCCACTACTGTTCTAGTGTTTCCTTTAGTGTTCTACAGGTTAACTCAGTGTTCTGATGGTTCCACTGCTGTTCTCGTGTTTCCTTTAGTGTTCTACAGTTTAACTCAATGTTCTGATGGTTCCACTACTGTTCTAATGTCTCCTTTAGTGGTTCCAGGTTAACTCAGTGTTCTGATGTTTCCACTACTGTTCTAGTGTTTCCCTTAGTGTTCTACAGGTTAACTCAATGTTCTGATGCTTCCACTACTGTTCTAGTGTTTCCTTTAGTGTTCTACAGGTTAACTCAATGTTCTGGTGGTTCCACTACTGTTCTAGTGTTTCCTTTAGTGTTCTACAGGTTAACTCAATGTTCTGATGGTTCCACTACTGTTCTAGTGTTTCCTTTAGTGTTCTACAGGTTAACTCAATGTTCTGATGGTTCCACTACAGTTCTAGTGTTTCCTTTAGTGTTCTACAGGTTAACTCAATGTTCTGATGGTTCCACTACTGTTCTAGTGTTTCCTTTAGTGTTTCCCGGTTGACTCAATGTTCTGATGGTTCCACTACTGTTCTAGTGTTTCCTTTAGTGTTATACAGGTCAACTCAATGTTCTGATGGTTCCACTGCTGTTCTAGTGTTTCCTTTAGTGTTCTACAGGTTAACTCAGTGTTCTGATGGTTCCACTATTGATCTAGTTTTTCCTTTAGTTCTACCGGTTAACTCAATGTTCTGATGGTTCCACTACTGTTCTAGTGTTTCCTTTAGTGTTCTACAGGTTGACTCAGTGTTCTGATGGTTCCACTACTGTTCTAGTGTTTCCTTTAGTGTTCTACAGGTTGACTCAGTGTTCTGATGGTTCCACTGCTGTTCTAGTGTTTCCTTTAGCGGTTCCAGGTTGACTCAGTGTTCTGATGTTTCCACTACTGTTCTAGTGTTTCCTTTAGTGGTTACAGGTTAACCCAGAGTTCTGATGGTTCCACTACTGCTCTAGTGTTTCCTTTAGTGTTCTACAGGTTAACTCAATGTTCTGATGGTTCCACTACTGTTCTAGTGTTTCCATTAGTGGTTCCAGGTTGACTCAGTGTTCTGATGCTTCCACAACTGTTCTAGTGTTTCCAATAGTGTTCTAAAGGTTAACTCAATTTTCTGATGGTTCCACTACTGTTCTAGTGTTTCCTTTAGTGGTTCCAGGTTAACTCAATGTTCTGATGGTTCCAGTACTGTTCTAGTGTTTCCTTTAGCGGTCCCAGGTTGACTCAGTGTTCTGATGTTTCCACTACTGTTCTAGTGTTTCCATTAGTGATCTACAGGTTAACTCAATTTTCTGATGGTTCCACTACTGTTCTAGTGTTTCCTTTAGTGGTCTACAGGTTAACTC
This sequence comes from Oncorhynchus clarkii lewisi, assembly GCF_045791955.1. Taxonomy (NCBI): domain Eukaryota; kingdom Metazoa; phylum Chordata; class Actinopteri; order Salmoniformes; family Salmonidae; genus Oncorhynchus; species Oncorhynchus clarkii. The sequence goes on along the minus strand of NC_092149.1, from coordinate 10,675,182 downwards.
AATGGTCTGACGGTTCCACTACTGTTCTAGTGTTTCCTTTGGTGTTCTACAGGTTACCTCAGTGTTCTGATGGTTCCACTACTGTTCTAGTGTTTCCTTTAGTGGTTCCAGGTTGACTCAGTGTTCTGATGCTTCCACAACTGTTCTAGTATTTCCTTTAGTGGTTACAGGTTAACTCAGTGTTCTGATGGTTCCACTACTGTTCTAGTGTTTCCTTTAGTGTTCACAGGTTGACTCAGTGTTCTGATGGTTCCACTACTGTTCTAGTGTTTCCTTTAGTGTTCTACAGGTTGACTCAGTGTTCTGATGGTTCCACTACTGTTCTAGTGTTTCCTTTAGTGTTCTACAGGTTAACTCAATGTTCTGATGGTTCCACTACTGTTCTAGTGTTTCCTTTAGTGTTCTACAGGTTAACTCAATGTTCTGATGGTTCCACTACTGTTCTAGTGCTTCCATTCATGGTTCCAGGTTGACTCAGTCTTCTGATGGTTCCACTACTGTTCTAGTGTTTTCTTAGTGTTCTACAGGTTAACGCAGTGTTTTGATAGTTCCACTACTGTTCTAGTGTTTCCTTTAGTGTTCTACAGGTTAACTCAATGTTCTGATGGTTCCACTACTGTTCTAGTGTTTCCTTTAGTAGCTCCAGGTTGACTCAGTGTTCTGATGGTTGCACTACTGTTCTAGTGTTTCCTTTAGTGGTTCCAGGTTAACTCAGTATTCTTATGGTTCCACTACTGTTCTAGTGTTTCCTTTAGTGTTCTACAGGTTAATTCAATGTTCTGATGGTTCCACTACTGTTCTAGTGTTCCCTTTAGTGGTTCCAGGTTGACTCAGTGTTCTGATGGTTCCACTACTGTTCTAGTGTTTCCTTTAGTGTTCTACAGGTTAACTCAGTGTTCTGATGGTTCCACTACTGTTCTAGTGTTTTCTTTAGTGGTTCCAGGTTGACTCAGTGTTCTGATGGTTCCACTACTGTTCTAGTGTTTCCTTTAGTGGTTCCAGGTTGACTCAGTGTTCTGATGGTTCCACTACTGTTCTAGTGTTTTCTTAGTGTTCTACAGGTTAATGCAGTGTTCTTATGGTTCCACTGCTGTTCTAGTGTTTCCTTTAGTGTTCTACAGGTTAACTCAATGTTCTGATGGTTCCACTACTGTTCTAGTGTTTCCTTTAGTAGCTCCAGGTTGACTCAGTGTTCTGATGGTTGCACTACTGTTCTATTGTTTCCTTTAGTGGTTCCAGGTTAACTCAGTGTTCTTATGGTTCCACTGCTGTTCTAGTGTTTCCTTTAGTGTTCTACAGGTTAACTCAATGTTCTGATGGTTCTACTACTGTTCTAGTTTTTCCTTTAGTATTCTACAGGTTAACTCAATGTTCTGATGGTTCCAGTACTGTTCTAGTGTTTCCTTTAGCGGTCCCAGGTTGACTCAGTGTTCTGATGTTTCCACTACTGTTCTAGTGTTTCCATTAGTGATCTACAGGTTAACTCAATTTTCTGATGGTTCCACTACTGTTCTAGTGTTTCCTTTAGTGGTCTACAGGTTAACTCAATGGTCTGACGGTTCCACTACTGTTCTAGTGTTTCCTTTGGTGTTCTACAGGTTACCTCAGTGTTCTGATGGTTCCACTACTGTTCTAGTGTTTCCTTTAGTGGTTCCAGGTTGACTCAGTGTTCTGATGCTTCCACAACTGTTCTAGTATTTCCTTTAGTGGTTACAGGTTAACTCAGTGTTCTGATGTTTCCACTACTGTTCTAGTGTTTCCTTTAGTGTTCACAGGTTGACTCAGTGTTCTGATGGTTCCACTACTGTTCTAGTGTTTCCTTTAGTGTTCTACAGGTTGACTCAGTGTTCTGATGGTTCCACTACTGTTATAGTGTTTCCTTTAGTGTTCTACAGGTTGACTCAGTGTTCTGATGGTTCCACTACTGTTCTAGTGTTTCCTTTAGTGTTCTACAGGTTAACTCAATGTTCTGATGGTTCCACTACTGTTCTAGTGTTTCCTTTAGTGTTCTACAGGTTAACTCAATGTTCTGATGGTTCCACTACTGTTCTAGTGCTTCCATTCATGGTTCCAGGTTGACTCAGTCTTCTGATGGTTCCACTACTGTTCTAGTGTTTTCTTAGTGTTCTACAGGTTAACGCAGTGCTTTGATAGTTCCACTACTGTTTTAGTGTTTCCTTTAGTGTTCTACAGGTTAACTCAATGTTCTGATGGTTCCACTACTGTTCTAGTGTTTCCTTTAGTAGCTCCAGGTTGACTCAGTGTTCTGATGGTTGCACTACTGTTCTAGTGTTTCCTTTAGTGGTTCCAGGTTAACTCAGTGTTCTTATGGTTCCACTACTGTTCTAGTGTTTCCTTTAGTGTTCTACAGGTTAATTCAATGTTCTGATGGTTCCACTACTGTTCTAGTGTTCCCTTTAGTGGTTCCAGGTTGACTCAGTGTTCTGATGGTTCCACTACTGTTCTAGTGTTTCCTTTAGTGTTCTACAGGTTAACTCAGTGTTCTGATGGTTCCACTACTGTTCTAGTGTTTTCTTTAGTGGTTCCAGGTTGACTCAGTGTTCTGATGGTTCCACTACTGTTCTAGTGTTTCCTTTAGTGGTTCCAGGTTGACTCAGTGTTCTGATGGTTCCACTGCTGTTCTAGTGTTTCCTTTAGTGTTCTACAGGTTAACCCAATGTTCTGATGGTGACACTGCGGTTCTAGTGTTTCCTTTAGTGTTCTACAGGTTAACTCAATGTTCTGATGGTTCTACTACTGTTCTAGTGTTTTCTTTAGTATTCTACAGGTTAACTCAATGTTCTGATGGTTCCACTACTGTTCTAGTGTTTCCTTTAGTGGTTCCAGGTTGACTCAGTGTTCTGATGTTTCCACTACTGTTCTAGTGTTTCCTTTAGTGTTCTACAGGTTAACTCAATGTTCTGATGGTTCTACTACTGTTCTAGTGTTTCCTTTAGTATTCTACAGGTTAACTCAATGTTCTGATGGTTCCACTACTGTTCTAGTGTTTCCTTTAGTGGTTCCAGGTTGACTCAGTGTTCTGATGGTTCCACTACTGTTCTAGTGTTTCCTTTAGTGTTCTACAGGTTAACTCAATGTTCTGATGGTTCCACTACTGTTCTAGTGTTTCCTTTAGTGTTCTACAGGTTAACTCAATGTTCTGATGGTTCCACTACTGTTCTAGTGCTTCCATTCATGGTTCCAGGTTGACTCAGTGTTCTGATGGTTCCACTACTGTTCTAGTGTTTTCTTAGTGTTCTACAGGTTAATGCAGTGTTTTGATAGTTCCACTACTGTTCTAGTGTTTCCTTTAGTGTTCTACAGGTTAACTCAATGTTCTGATGGTTCCACTACTGTTCTAGTGTTTCCTTTAGTAGCTCCAGGTTGACTCAGTGTTCTGATGGTTGCACTACTGTTCTATTGTTTCCTTTAGTGGTTGCAGGTTAACTCAGTGTTCTTATGGTTCCACTGCTGTTCTAGTGTTTCCTTTAGTGTTCTACAGGTTAACTCAATGTTCTGATGGTTCTACTACTGTTCTAGTGTTTCCTTTAGTATTCTACAGGTTAACTCAATGTTCTGATGGTTCCACTACTGTTCTAGTGTTACCTTTAGTGTTCTACAGGTTAACTCAATGTTCTGATGGTTCCACTAATGTTCTAGTGTTTCCTTTAGTGTTCTACAGGTTAACTCAATGTTCTGATGGTTCCACTACTGTTCTAGTGTTTTCTTAGTGTTCTACAGGTTAACGCAGTGTTTTGATAGTTCCACTACTGTTCTAGTGTTTCCTTTAGTGTTCTACAGGTTAACTCAATGTTCTGATGGTTCCACTACTGTTCTAGTGTTTCCTTTAGTAGCTCCAGGTTGACTCAGTGTTCTGATGGTTGCACTACTGTTCTAGTGTTTCCTTTAGTGGTTCCAGGTTAACTCAGTGTTCTTATGGTTCCACTACTGTTCTAGTGTTTCCTTTAGTGTTCTACAGGTTAATTCAATGTTCTGATGGTTCCACTACTGTTCTAGTGTTCCCTTTAGTGGTTCCAGGTTGACTCAGTGTTCTGATGGTTCCACTACTGTTCTAGTGTTTCCTTTAGTGTTCTACAGGTTAACTCAGTGTTCTGATGGTTCCACTACTGTTCTAGTGTTTTCTTTAGTGGTTCCAGGTTGACTCAGTGTTCTGATGGTTCCACTACTGTTCTAGTGTTTCCTTTAGTGGTTCCAGGTTGACTCAGTGTTCTGATTGTTCCACTGCTGTTCTAGTGTTTCCTTTAGTGTTCTACAGGTTAACCCAATGTTCTGATGGTGACACTGCGGTTCTAGTGTTTCCTTTAGTGTTCTACAGGTTAACTCAATGTTCTGATGGTTCTACTACTGTTCTAGTGTTTCCTTTAGTATTCTACAGGTTAACTCAATGTTCTGATGGTTCCACTACTGTTCTAGTGTTTCCTTTAGTGGTTCCAGGTTGACTCAGTGTTCTGATGGTTCCACTACTGTTCTAGTGTTTCCTTTAGTGTTCTACAGGTTAACTCAATGTTCTGATGGTTCTACTACTGTTCTAGTGTTTCCTTTAGTATTCTACAGGTTAACTCAATGTTCTGATGGTTCCACTACTGTTCTAGTGTTTCCTTTAGTGGTTCCAGGTTGACTCAGTGTTCTGATGGTTCCACTACTGTTCTAGTGTTTCCTTTAGTGTTCTACAGGTTAACTCAATGTTCTGATGGTTCCACTACTGTTCTAGTGTTTCCTTTAGTGTTCTACAGGTTAACTCAATGTTCTGATGGTTCCACTACTGTTCTAGTGCTTCCATTCATGGTTCCAGGTTGACTCAGTGTTCTGATGGTTCCACAACTGTTCTAGTGTTTTCTTAGTGTTCTACAGGTTAATGCAGTGTTTTGATAGTTCCACTACTGTTCTAGTGTTTCCTTTAGTGTTCTACAGGTTAACTCAATGTTCTGATGGTTCCACTACTGTTCTAGTGTTTCCTTTAGTAGCTCCAGGTTGACTCAGTGTTCTGATGGTTGCACTACTGTTCTATTGTTTCCTTTAGTGGTTCCAGGTTAACTCAGTGTTCTTATGGTTCCACTGCTGTTCTAGTGTTTCCTTTAGTGTTCTACAGGTTAACTCAATGTTCTGATGGTTCTACTACTGTTCTAGTGTTTCCTTTAGTATTCTACAGGTTAACTCAATGTTCTGATGGTTCCACTACTGTTCTAGTGTTACCTGTAGTGTTCTACAGGTTAACTCAATGTTCTGATGGTTCCACTAATGTTCTAGTGTTTCCTTTAGTGTTCTACAGGTTAACTCGGTGATCTGATGGTTCCAATATTGTTCTAGTGGTTCCTTTAGTGGTTCCAGGTTAACTCAGTGTTCTGATGGTTCCACTACTGTTCTAGTGGTTCCTTTAGTGGATCCAGGTTAACTCAGTGTTCTGATGGTTCCACTACTGTTCTAGTGTTTCCTTCAGGGTTCTACAGATTAACTCAATGTTCTGATGGTTCCAATACTGTTCTAGTGTTCCCTTTAGTGGTTCCAGGTTAACTCAGTGTTCTGATGGTTCCACTACTGTTCTAGTGTTTTCTTTAGTGTTCTACAGGTTAACTCAATGTTCAGATGGTTCCACTACTGTTCTGGTGTTTCCTTTAGTGGTTACAGGTTGACTCAGTGTTCTGATGGTTCCACTACTGTTCTAGTGTTTCCTTTAGCGGTCCCAGGTTGACTCAGTGTTCTGTTCTATAGTTTCCTTTAGTGTTCTACAGGTTAACTCAGTGTTCTGATGGTTCCACTACTGTTCTAGTGTTTCCTAGAGTGTTTTACCGGTTAACTCAATGTTCTGATGGTTCCACTACTGTTCTAGTGTTCCCTTTAGTGGTTCCAGGTTGACTCAGTGTTCTGATGGTTCCACTACTGTTCTAGTGTTTCCTTTAGTGTTCTACAGGTTAACTCAGTGTTCTGATGGTTCCACTACTGTTCTAGTGTTTCCTTTAGTGGTTCCAGGTTGACTCAGTGTTCTGATGGTTCCACTACTGTTCTAGTGTTTCCTTTAGTGGTTCCAGGTTAACTCGGTGTTCTTATGGTTCCACTACTGTTCTAGTGTTTCCTTTAGTGTTCTACAGGTTAATTCAATGTTCTGATGGTTCCACTACTGTTCTAGTGTTCCCTTTAGTGGTTCCAGGTTGACTCAGTGTTCTGATGGTTCCACTACTGTTCTAGTGTTTCCTTTAGTGTTCTACAGGTTAACTCAGTGTTCTGATGGTTCCACTACTGTTCTAGTGTTTCCTTTAGTGGTTCCAGGTTGACTCAGTGTTCTGATGGTTCCACTACTGTTCTAGTGTTTCCTTTAGTGGTTCCAGGTTGACTCAGTGTTCTGATGGTTCCACTGCTGTTCTAGTGTTTCCTTTAGTGTTCTACAGGTTAACCCAATGTTCTGATGGTGACACTGCTGTTCTAGTGTTTCCTTTAGTGTTCTACAGGTTAACTCAATGTTCTGATGGTTCTACTACTGTTCTAGTGTTTCCTTTAGTATTCTACAGGTTAACTCAATGTTCTGATGGTTCCACTACTGTTCTAGTGTTTCCTTTAGTGGTTCCAGGTTGACTCAGTGTTCTGATGGTTCCACTACTGTTCTAGTGTTTCCTTTAGTGTTCTACAGGTTAACTCAATGTTCTGATGGTTCCACTACTGTTCTAGTGCTTCCTTTAGTGTTCTACAGGTTAACTCAATGTTCTGATGGTTCCACTACTGTTCTAGTGCTTCCATTCATGGTTCCAGGTTGACTCAGTGTTCTGATGGTTCCACTACTGTTCTAGTGTTTTCTTAGTGTTCTACAGGTTAATGCAGTGTTTTGATAGTTCCACTACTGTTCTAGTGTTTCCTTTAGTGTTCTACAGGTTAACTCAATGTTCTGATGGTTCCACTACTGTTCTAGTGTTTCCTTTAGTAGCTCCAGGTTGACTCAGTGTTCTGATGGTTGCACTACTGTTCTAGTGTTTCCTTTAGTGGTTCCAGGTTAACTCAGTGTTCTTATGGTTCCACTGCTGTTCTAGTGTTTCCTTTAGTGTTCTACAGGTTAACTCAATGTTCTGATGGTTCTACTACTGTTCTAGTGTTTCCTTTAGTATTCTACAGGTTAACTCAATGTTCTGATGGTTCCACTACTGTTCTAGTGTTACCTTTAGTGTTCTACAGGTTAACTCAATGTTCTGATGGTTCCACTACTGTTCTAGTGTTTCCTTTAGTGTTCTACAGGTTAACTCGGTGATCTGATGGTTCCAGTACTGTTCTAGTGTTTCCTTTAGTGTTCTACAGGTTGACTCAATGTTCTGATGGTTCCAATATTGTTCTAGTGTTTCCTTTAGTGGTTCCAGGTTAACTCAGTGTTCTGATGGTTCCACTACTGTTCTAGTGTTTCCTTTAGCGGTCCCAGGTTGACTCAGTGTTCTGTTCTAGTGTTTCCTTTAGTGTTCTACAGGTTAACTCAGTGTTCTGATGGTTCCACTACTGTTCTAGTGTTTCCTAGAGTGTTTTACCGGTTAACTCAATGTTCTGATGGTTCCACTACTGTTCTAGTGTTTCCTTTAGTGTTCTACAGGTTAACTCAATGTTATGATGGTTGCACTACTGTTCTAGTGTTTCCTTTAGTGTTCTACAGGTTAACTCAGTGTTCTGATGGTTCCACTACTGTTCTAGTGTTTCTTTTAGTGTTCTAAAGGTTAACTCAATGTTCTGATGGTTCCACTACTGGTCTAGTTTTTCCTTTAGTGTTCTACCGGTTAACTCGATGTTCTGATGGTTCCAATACTGTTCTAGTGTTTCCTTTAGTGTTCTACAGGTTGACTCAGTGTTCTGATGGTTCAACTACTGTTCTAGTGTTTCCTCTAATGTTCTACAGGTTACCTCAGTGTTCTGATGTTTCCACTACTGTTCAAGTGTTTACATTAGTGTTCTAAAGGTTAACTCAATTTTCTGATGGTTCCACTGCTGTTCTAGTGTTTCCTTTAGTGTTCTACAGGTTGACTCAGTGTTCTGATGGTTCCACTACTGTTCTAGTGTTTCCTTTAGTGTTCTACAGGTTAACTCAATGTTCTGATGGTTCCACTACTGTTCTAGTGTTTCCTTTAGTGTTCTACAGGTTAACTCAATGTTCTGATGGTTCCACTACTGTTCTAGTGCTTCCATTCATGGTTCCAGGTTGACTCAGTGTTCTGATGGTTCCACTACTGTTCTAGTGTTTTCTTAGTGTTCTACAGGTTAACGCAGTGTTTTGATAGTTCCACTACTGTTCTAGTGTTTCCTTTAGTGTTCTACAGGTTAACTCAATGTTCTGATGGTTCCACTACTGTTCTAGTGTTTCCTTTAGTAGCTCCAGGTTAACTCAGTGTTCTGATGGTTCCACTACTGTTCTAGTGTTTCCTTTAGCGGTCCCAGGTTGACTCAGTGTTCTGTTCTAGTGTTTCCTTTAGTGTTCTACAGGTTAACTCAGTGTTCTGATGGTTCCACTACTGTTCTAGTGTTTCCTAGAGTGTTTTACCGGTTAACTCAATGTTCTGATGGTTCCACTACTGTTCTAGTGTTTCCTTTAGTGTTCTACAGGTTAACTCAATGTTATGATGGTTGCACTACTGTTCTAGTGTTTCCTTTAGTGTTCTACAGGTTAACTCAGTGTTCTGATGGTTCCACTACTGTTCTAGTGTTTCTTTTAGTGTTCTAAAGGTTAACTCAATGTTCTGATGGTTCCACTACTGGTCTAGTTTTTCCTTTAGTGTTCTACCGGTTAACTCGATGTTCTGATGGTTCCACTACTGTTCTAGTGTTTCCTTTAGTGTTCTACAGGTTGACTCAGTGTTCTGATGGTTCAACTACTGTTCTAGTGTTTCCTCTAATGTTCTACAGGTTACCTCAGTGTTCTGATGTTTCCACTACTGTTCAAGTGTTTACATTAGTGTTCTAAAGGTTAACTCAATTTTCTGATGGTTCCACTGCTGTTCTAGTGTTTCCTTTAGTGTTCTACAGGTTGACTCAGTGTTCTGATGGTTCCACTACTGTTCTAGTGTTTCCTTTAGTGTTCTACAGGTTAACTCAATGTTCTGATGGTTCCACTACTGTTCTAGTGTTTCCTTTAGTGTTCTACAGGTTAACTCAATGTTCTGATGGTTCCACTACTGTTCTAGTGCTTCCATTCATGGTTCCAGGTTGACTCAGTGTTCTGATGGTTCCACTACTGTTCTAGTGTTTCCTTTAGTGGTTCCAGGTTAACTCAGTGTTCTTATGGTTCCACTACTGTTCTAGTGTTTCCTTTAGTGTTCTACAGGTTAATTCAATGTTCTGATGGTTCCACTACTGTTCTAGTGTTCCCTTTAGTGGTTCCAGGTTGACTCAGTGTTCTGATGGTTCCACTACTGTTCTAGTGTTTCCTTTAGTGTTCTACAGGTTAACTCAGTGTTCTGATGGTTCCACTACTGTTCTAGTGTTTTCTTTAGTGGTTCCAGGTTGACTCAGTGTTCTGATGGTTCCACTACTGTTCTAGTGTTTCCTTTAGTGGTTCCAGGTTGACTCAGTGTTCTGATGGTTCCACTGCTGTTCTAGTGTTTCCTTTAGTGTTCTACAGGTTAACCCAATGTTCTGATGGTGACACTGCTGTTCTAGTTTTTCCTTTAGTGTTCTACAGGTTAACGCAATGTTCTGATGGTTCTACTACTGTTCTAGTGTTTCCTTTAGTATTCTACAGGTTAACTCAATGTTCTGATGGTTCCACTACTGTTCTAGTGTTTCCTTTAGTGGTTCCAGGTTGACTCAGTGTTCTGATGGTTCCACTACTGTTCTAGTGTTTCCTTTAGTATTCTACAGGTTAACTCAATGTTCTGATGGTTCCACTACTGTTCTAGTGTTTCCTTTAGTGGTTCCAGGTTGACTCAGTGTTCTGATGGTTCCACTACTGTTCTAGTGTTTCCTTTAGTGTTCTACAGGTTAACTCAATGTTCTGATGGTTCCACTACTGTTCTAGTGTTTCCTTTAGTGTTCTACAGGTTAACTCAATGTTCTGATGGTTCCACTACTGTTCTAGTGCTTCCATTCATGGTTCCAGGTTGACTCAGTGTTCTGATGGTTCCACTACTGTTCTAGTGTTTTCTTAGTGTTCTACAGGTTAATGCAGTGTTTTGATAGTTCCACTACTGTTCTAGTGTTTCCTTTAGTGTTCTACAGGTTAACTCAATGTTCTGATGGTTCCACTACTGTTCTAGTGTTTCCTTTAGTAGCTCCAGGTTGACTCAGTGTTCTGATGGTTGCACTACTGTTCTAGTGTTTCCTTTAGTGGTTCCAGGTTAACTCAGTGTTCTTATGGTTCCACTGCTGTTCTAGTGTTTCCTTTAGTGTTCTACAGGTTAACTCAATGTTCTGATGGTTCTACTACTGTTCTAGTGTTTCCTTTAGTATTCTACAGGTTAACTCAATGTTCTGATGGTTCCACTACTGTTCTAGTGTTACCTTTAGTGTTCTACAGGTTAACTCAATGTTCTGATGGTTCCACTACTGTTCTAGTGTTTCCTTTAGTGTTCTACAGGTTAACTCTGTGATCTGATGGTTCCAATATTGTTCTAGTGGTTCCTTTAGTGGATCCAGGTTAACTCAGTGTTCTGATGGTTCCACTACTGTTCTAGTGTTTCCTTCAGGGTTCTACAGGTTGACTCAGTGTTCTGATGGTTCCACTGCTGTTCTAGTGTTTCCTTTAGCGGTTCCAGGTTGACTCAGTGTTCTGATGTTTCCACTACTGTTCTAGTGTTTCCTTTAGTGGTTACAGGTTAACCCAGAGTTCTGATGGTTCCACTACTGTTCTAGTGTTTCCTTTAGTGTTCTACAGGTTAACTCAATGTTCTGATGGTTCCACTACTGTTCTAGTGTTTCCATTAGTGGTTCCAGGTTGACTCAGTGTTCTGATGCTTCCACAACTGTTCTAGTGTTTCCAATAGTGTTCTAAAGGTTAACTCAATTTTCTGATGGTTCCACTACTGTTCTAGTGTTTCCTTTAGTGGTTCCAGGTTAACTCAATGTTCTGATGGTTCCAGTACTGTTCTAGTGTTTCCTTTAGCGGTCCCAGGTTGACTCAGTGTTCTGATGTTTCCACTACTGTTCTAGTGTTTCCATTAGTGATCTACAGGTTAACTCAATTTTCTGATGGTTCCACTACTGTTCTAGTGTTTCCTTTAGTGGTCTACAGGTTAACTCAATGGTCTGACGGTTCCACTACTGTTCTAGTGTTTCCTTTGGTGTTCTACAGGTTACCTCAGTGTTCTGATGGTTCCACTACTGTTCTAGTGTTTCCTTTAGTGGTTCCAGGTTGACTCAGTGTTCTGATGCTTCCACAACTGTTCTAGTATTTCCTTTAGTGGTTACAGGTTAACTCAGTGTTCTGATGGTTCCACTACTGTTCTAGTGTTTCCTTTAGTGTTCACAGGTTGACTCAGTGTTCTGATGGTTCCACTACTGTTCTAGTGTTTCCTTTAGTGTTCTACAGGTTGACTCAGTGTTCTGATGGTTCCACTACTGTTCTAGTGTTTCCTTTAGTGTTCTACAGGTTGACTCAGTGTTCTGATGGTTCCACTACTGTTCTAGTGTTTCCTTTAGTGTTCTACAGGTTAACTCAATGTTCTGATGGTTCCACTACTGTTCTAGTGTTTCCTTTAGTGTTCTACAGGTTAACTCAATGTTCTGATGGTTCCACTACTGTTCTAGTGCTTCCATTCATGGTTCCAGGTTGACTCAGTCTTCTGATGGTTCCACTCCTGTTCTAGTGTTTTCTTAGTGTTCTACAGGTTAACGCAGTGTTTTGATAGTTCCACTACTGTTCTAGTGTTTCCTTTAGTGTTCTACAGGTTAACTCAATTTTCTGATGGTTCCACTACTGTTCTAGTGTTTCCTTTAGTAGCTCCAGGTTGACTCAGTGTTCTGATGGTTGCACTACTGTTCTAGTGTTTCCTTTAGTGGTTCCAGGTTAACTCAGTGTTCTTATGGTTCCACTACTGTTCTAGTGTTTCCTTTAGTGTTCTACAGGTTAATTCAATGTTCTGATGGTTCCACTACTGTTCTAGTGTTCCCTTTAGTGGTTCCAGGTTGACTCAGTGTTCTGATGGTTCCACTACTGTTCTAGTGTTTCCTTTAGTGTTCTACAGGTTAACTCAGTGTTCTGATGGTTCCACTACTGTTCTAGTGTTTTCTTTAGTGGTTCCAGGTTGACTCAGTGTTCTGATGGTTCCACTACTGTTCTAGTGTTTCCTTTAGTGGTTCCAGGTTGACTCAGTGTTCTGATGGTTCCACTGCTGTTCTAGTGTTTCCTTTAGTGTTCTACAGGTTAACCCAATGTTCTGATGGTGACACTGCTGTTCTAGTGTTTCCTTTAGTGTTCTACAGGTTAACGCAATGTTCTGATGGTTCTACTACTGTTCTAGTGTTTCCTTTAGTATTCTACAGGTTAACTCAATGTTCTGATGGTTCCACTACTGTTCTAGTGTTTCCTTTAGTGGTTCCAGGTTGACTCAGTGTTCTGATGGTTCCACTACTGTTCTAGTGTTTCCTTTAGTGTTCTACAGGTTAACTCAATGTTCTGATGGTTCTACTACTGTTCTAGTGTTTCCTTTAGTATTCTACAGGTTAACTCAATGTTCTGATGGTTCCACTACTGTTCTAGTGTTTCCTTTAGTGGTTCCAGGTTGACTCAGTGTTCTGATGGTTCCACTACTGTTCTAGTGTTTCCTTTAGTGTTCTACAGGTTAACTCAATGTTCTGATGGTTCCACTACTGTTCTAGTGTTTCCTTTAGTGTTCTACAGGTTAACTCAATGTTCTAATGGTTCCACTACTGTTCTAGTGCTTCCATTCATGGTTCCAGGTTGACTCAGTGTTCTGATGGTTCCACTACTGTTCTAGTGTTTTCTTAGTGTTCTACAGGTTAACGCAGTGCTTTGATAGTTCCACTACTGTTTTAGTGTTTCCTTTAGTGTTCTACAGGTTAACTCAATGTTCTGATGGTTCCACTACTGTTCTAGTGTTTCCTTTAGTAGCTCCAGGTTGACTCAGTGTTCTGATGGTTGCACTACTGTTCTAGTGTTTCCTTTAGTGGTTCCAGGTTAACTCAGTGTTCTTATGGTTCCACTACTGTTCTAGTGTTTCCTTTAGTGTTCTACAGGTTAATTCAATGTTCTGATGGTTCCACTACTGTTCTAGTGTTCCCTTTAGTGGTTCCAGGTTGACTCAGTGTTCTGATGGTTCCACTACTGTTCTAGTGTTTCCTTTAGTGTTCTACAGGTTAACTCAGTGTTCTGATGGTTCCACTACTGTTCTAGTGTTTTCTTTAGTGGTTCCAGGTTGACTCAGTGTTCTGATGGTTCCACTACTGTTCTAGTGTTTCCTTTAGTGGTTCCAGGTTGACTCAGTGTTCTGATGGTTCCACTGCTGTTCTAGTGTTTCCTTTAGTGTTCTACAGGTTAACCCAATGTTCTGATGGTGACACTGCGGTTCTAGTGTTTCCTTTAGTGTTCTACAGGTTAACTCAATGTTCTGATGGTTCTACTACTGTTCTAGTGTTTTCTTTAGTATTCTACAGGTTAACTCAATGTTCTGATGGTTCCACTACTGTTCTAGTGTTTCCTTTAGTGGTTCCAGGTTGACTCAGTGTTCTGATGTTTCCACTACTGTTCTAGTGTTTCCTTTAGTGTTCTACAGGTTAACTCAATGTTCTGATGGTTCTACTACTGTTCTAGTGTTTCCTTTAGTATTCTACAGGTTAACTCAATGTTCTGATGGTTCCACTACTGTTCTAGTGTTTCCTTTAGTGGTTCCAGGTTGACTCAGTGTTCTGATGGTTCCACTACTGTTCTAGTGTTTCCTTTAGTGTTCTACAGGTTAACTCAATGTTCTGATGGTTCCACTACTGTTCTAGTGTTTCCTTTAGTGTTCTACAGGTTAACTCAATGTTCTGATGGTTCCACTACTGTTCTAGTGCTTCCATTCATGGTTCCAGGTTGACTCAGTGTTCTGATGGTTCCACTACTGTTCTAGTGTTTTCTTAGTGTTCTACAGGTTAATGCAGTGTTTTGATAGTTCCACTACTGTTCTAGTGTTTCCTTTAGTGTTCTACAGGTTAACTCAATGTTCTGATGGTTCCACTACTGTTCTAGTGTTTCCTTTAGTAGCTCCAGGTTGACTCAGTGTTCTGATGGTTGCACTACTGTTCTATTGTTTCCTTTAGTGGTTGCAGGTTAACTCAGTGTTCTTATGGTTCCACTGCTGTTCTAGTGTTTCCTTTAGTGTTCTACAGGTTAACTCAATGTTCTGATGGTTCTACTACTGTTCTAGTGTTTCCTTTAGTATTCTACAGGTTAACTCAATGTTCTGATGGTTCCACTACTGTTCTAGTGTTACCTTTAGTGTTCTACAGGTTAACTCAATGTTCTGATGGTTCCACTAATGTTCTAGTGTTTCCTTTAGTGTTCTACAGGTTAACTCAATGTTCTGATGGTTCCACTACTGTTCTAGTGTTTTCTTAGTGTTCTACAGGTTAACGCAGTGTTTTGATAGTTCCACTACTGTTCTAGTGTTTCCTTTAGTGTTCTACAGGTTAACTCAATGTTCTGATGGTTCCACTACTGTTCTAGTGTTTCCTTTAGTAGCTCCAGGTTGACTCAGTGTTCTGATGGTTGCACTACTGTTCTAGTGTTTCCTTTAGTGGTTCCAGGTTAACTCAGTGTTCTTATGGTTCCACTACTGTTCTAGTGTTTCCTTTAGTGTTCTACAGGTTAATTCAATGTTCTGATGGTTCCACTACTGTTCTAGTGTTCCCTTTAGTGGTTCCAGGTTGACTCAGTGTTCTGATGGTTCCACTACTGTTCTAGTGTTTCCTTTAGTGTTCTACAGGTTAACTCAGTGTTCTGATGGTTCCACTACTGTTCTAGTGTTTTCTTTAGTGGTTCCAGGTTGACTCAGTGTTCTGATGGTTCCACTACTGTTCTAGTGTTTCCTTTAGTGGTTCCAGGTTGACTCAGTGTTCTGATTGTTCCACTGCTGTTCTAGTGTTTCCTTTAGTGTTCTACAGGTTAACCCAATGTTCTGATGGTGACACTGCGGTTCTAGTGTTTCCTTTAGTGTTCTACAGGTTAACTCAATGTTCTGATGGTTCTACTACTGTTCTAGTGTTTCCTTTAGTATTCTACAGGTTAACTCAATGTTCTGATGGTTCCACTACTGTTCTAGTGTTTCCTTTAGTGGTTCCAGGTTGACTCAGTGTTCTGATGGTTCCACTACTGTTCTAGTGTTTCCTTTAGTGTTCTACAGGTTAACTCAATGTTCTGATGGTTCTACTACTGTTCTAGTGTTTCCTTTAGTATTCTACAGGTTAACTCAATGTTCTGATGGTTCCACTACTGTTCTAGTGTTTCCTTTAGTGGTTCCAGGTTGACTCAGTGTTCTGATGGTTCCACTACTGTTCTAGTGTTTCCTTTAGTGTTCTACAGGTTAACTCAATGTTCTGATGGTTCCACTACTGTTCTAGTGTTTCCTTTAGTGTTCTACAGGTTAACTCAATGTTCTGATGGTTCCACTACTGTTCTAGTGCTTCCATTCATGGTTCCAGGTTGACTCAGTGTTCTGATGGTTCCACAACTGTTCTAGTGTTTTCTTAGTGTTCTACAGGTTAATGCAGTGTTTTGATAGTTCCACTACTGTTCTAGTGTTTCCTTTAGTGTTCTACAGGTTAACTCAATGTTCTGATGGTTCCACTACTGTTCTAGTGTTTCCTTTAGTAGCTCCAGGTTGACTCAGTGTTCTGATGGTTGCACTACTGTTCTATTGTTTCCTTTAGTGGTTCCAGGTTAACTCAGTGTTCTTATGGTTCCACTGCTGTTCTAGTGTTTCCTTTAGTGTTCTACAGGTTAACTCAATGTTCTGATGGTTCTACTACTGTTCTAGTGTTTCCTTTAGTATTCTACAGGTTAACTCAATGTTCTGATGGTTCCACTACTGTTCTAGTGTTACCTTTAGTGTTCTACAGGTTAACTCAATGTTCTGATGGTTCCACTAATGTTCTAGTGTTTCCTTTAGTGTTCTACAGGTTAACTCGGTGATCTGATGGTTCCAATATTGTTCTAGTGGTTCCTTTAGTGGTTCCAGGTTAACTCAGTGTTCTGATGGTTCCACTACTGTTCTAGTGGTTCCTTTAGTGGATCCAGGTTAACTCAGTGTTCTGATGGTTCCACTACTGTTCTAGTGTTTCCTTCAGGGTTCTACAGATTAACTCAATGTTCTGATGGTTCCAATACTGTTCTAGTGTTCCCTTTAGTGGTTCCAGGTTAACTCAGTGTTCTGATGGTTCCACTACTGTTCTAGTGTTTTCTTTAGTGTTCTACAGGTTAACTCAATGTTCAGATGGTTCCACTACTGTTCTGGTGTTTCCTTTAGTGGTTACAGGTTGACTCAGTGTTCTGATGGTTCCACTACTGTTCTAGTGTTTCCTTTAGCGGTCCCAGGTTGACTCAGTGTTCTGTTCTAGTGTTTCCTTTAGTGTTCTACAGGTTAACTCAGTGTTCTGATGGTTCCACTACTGTTCTAGTGTTTCCTAGAGTGTTTTACCGGTTAACTCAATGTTCTGATGGTTCCACTACTGTTCTAGTGTTCCCTTTAGTGGTTCCAGGTTGACTCAGTGTTCTGATGGTTCCACTACTGTTCTAGTGTTTCCTTTAGTGTTCTACAGGTTAACTCAGTGTTCTGATGGTTCCACTACTGTTCTAGTGTTTCCTTTAGTGGTTCCAGGTTGACTCAGTGTTCTGATGGTTCCACTACTGTTCTAGTGTTTCCTTTAGTGGTTCCAGGTTAACTCGGTGTTCTTATGGTTCCACTACTGTTCTAGTGTTTCCTTTAGTGTTCTACAGGTTAATTCAATGTTCTGATGGTTCCACTACTGTTCTAGTGTTCCCTTTAGTGGTTCCAGGTTGACTCAGTGTTCTGATGGTTCCACTACTGTTCTAGTGTTTCCTTTAGTGTTCTACAGGTTAACTCAGTGTTCTGATGGTTCCACTACTGTTCTAGTGTTTCCTTTAGTGGTTCCAGGTTGACTCAGTGTTCTGATGGTTCCACTACTGTTCTAGTGTTTCCTTTAGTGGTTCCAGGTTGACTCAGTGTTCTGATGGTTCCACTGCTGTTCTAGTGTTTCCTTTAGTGTTCTACAGGTTAACCCAATGTTCTGATGGTGACACTGCTGTTCTAGTGTTTCCTTTAGTGTTCTACAGGTTAACTCAATGTTCTGATGGTTCTACTACTGTTCTAGTGTTTCCTTTAGTATTCTACAGGTTAACTCAATGTTCTGATGGTTCCACTACTGTTCTAGTGTTTCCTTTAGTGGTTCCAGGTTGACTCAGTGTTCTGATGGTTCCACTACTGTTCTAGTGTTTCCTTTAGTGTTCTACAGGTTAACTCAATGTTCTGATGGTTCCACTACTGTTCTAGTGCTTCCTTTAGTGTTCTACAGGTTAACTCAATGTTCTGATGGTTCCACTACTGTTCTAGTGCTTCCATTCATGGTTCCAGGTTGACTCAGTGTTCTGATGGTTCCACTACTGTTCTAGTGTTTTCTTAGTGTTCTACAGGTTAATGCAGTGTTTTGATAGTTCCACTACTGTTCTAGTGTTTCCTTTAGTGTTCTACAGGTTAACTCAATGTTCTGATGGTTCCACTACTGTTCTAGTGTTTCCTTTAGTAGCTCCAGGTTGACTCAGTGTTCTGATGGTTGCACTACTGTTCTAGTGTTTCCTTTAGTGGTTCCAGGTTAACTCAGTGTTCTTATGGTTCCACTGCTGTTCTAGTGTTTCCTTTAGTGTTCTACAGGTTAACTCAATGTTCTGATGGTTCTACTACTGTTCTAGTGTTTCCTTTAGTATTCTACAGGTTAACTCAATGTTCTGATGGTTCCACTACTGTTCTAGTGTTACCTTTAGTGTTCTACAGGTTAACTCAATGTTCTGATGGTTCCACTACTGTTCTAGTGTTTCCTTTAGTGTTCTACAGGTTAACTCGGTGATCTGATGGTTCCAGTACTGTTCTAGTGTTTCCTTTAGTGTTCTACAGGTTGACTCAATGTTCTGATGGTTCCAATATTGTTCTAGTGTTTCCTTTAGTGGTTCCAGGTTAACTCAGTGTTCTGATGGTTCCACTACTGTTCTAGTGTTTCCTTTAGCGGTCCCAGGTTGACTCAGTGTTCTGTTCTAGTGTTTCCTTTAGTGTTCTACAGGTTAACTCAGTGTTCTGATGGTTCCACTACTGTTCTAGTGTTTCCTAGAGTGTTTTACCGGTTAACTCAATGTTCTGATGGTTCCACTACTGTTCTAGTGTTTCCTTTAGTGTTCTACAGGTTAACTCAATGTTATGATGGTTGCACTACTGTTCTAGTGTTTCCTTTAGTGTTCTACAGGTTAACTCAGTGTTCTGATGGTTCCACTACTGTTCTAGTGTTTCTTTTAGTGTTCTAAAGGTTAACTCAATGTTCTGATGGTTCCACTACTGGTCTAGTTTTTCCTTTAGTGTTCTACCGGTTAACTCGATGTTCTGATGGTTCCAATACTGTTCTAGTGTTTCCTTTAGTGTTCTACAGGTTGACTCAGTGTTCTGATGGTTCAACTACTGTTCTAGTGTTTCCTCTAATGTTCTACAGGTTACCTCAGTGTTCTGATGTTTCCACTACTGTTCAAGTGTTTACATTAGTGTTCTAAAGGTTAACTCAATTTTCTGATGGTTCCACTGCTGTTCTAGTGTTTCCTTTAGTGTTCTACAGGTTGACTCAGTGTTCTGATGGTTCCACTACTGTTCTAGTGTTTCCTTTAGTGTTCTACAGGTTAACTCAATGTTCTGATGGTTCCACTACTGTTCTAGTGTTTCCTTTAGTGTTCTACAGGTTAACTCAATGTTCTGATGGTTCCACTACTGTTCTAGTGCTTCCATTCATGGTTCCAGGTTGACTCAGTGTTCTGATGGTTCCACTACTGTTCTAGTGTTTTCTTAGTGTTCTACAGGTTAACGCAGTGTTTTGATAGTTCCACTACTGTTCTAGTGTTTCCTTTAGTGTTCTACAGGTTAACTCAATGTTCTGATGGTTCCACTACTGTTCTAGTGTTTCCTTTAGTAGCTCCAGGTTAACTCAGTGTTCTGATGGTTCCACTACTGTTCTAGTGTTTCCTTTAGCGGTCCCAGGTTGACTCAGTGTTCTGTTCTAGTGTTTCCTTTAGTGTTCTACAGGTTAACTCAGTGTTCTGATGGTTCCACTACTGTTCTAGTGTTTCCTAGAGTGTTTTACCGGTTAACTCAATGTTCTGATGGTTCCACTACTGTTCTAGTGTTTCCTTTAGTGTTCTACAGGTTAACTCAATGTTATGATGGTTGCACTACTGTTCTAGTGTTTCCTTTAGTGTTCTACAGGTTAACTCAGTGTTCTGATGGTTCCACTACTGTTCTAGTGTTTCTTTTAGTGTTCTAAAGGTTAACTCAATGTTCTGATGGTTCCACTACTGGTCTAGTTTTTCCTTTAGTGTTCTACCGGTTAACTCGATGTTCTGATGGTTCCACTACTGTTCTAGTGTTTCCTTTAGTGTTCTACAGGTTGACTCAGTGTTCTGATGGTTCAACTACTGTTCTAGTGTTTCCTCTAATGTTCTACAGGTTACCTCAGTGTTCTGATGTTTCCACTACTGTTCAAGTGTTTACATTAGTGTTCTAAAGGTTAACTCAATTTTCTGATGGTTCCACTGCTGTTCTAGTGTTTCCTTTAGTGTTCTACAGGTTGACTCAGTGTTCTGATGGTTCCACTACTGTTCTAGTGTTTCCTTTAGTGTTCTACAGGTTAACTCAATGTTCTGATGGTTCCACTACTGTTCTAGTGTTTCCTTTAGTGTTCTACAGGTTAACTCAATGTTCTGATGGTTCCACTACTGTTCTAGTGCTTCCATTCATGGTTCCAGGTTGACTCAGTGTTCTGATGGTTCCACTACTGTTCTAGTGTTTCCTTTAGTGGTTCCAGGTTAACTCAGTGTTCTTATGGTTCCACTACTGTTCTAGTGTTTCCTTTAGTGTTCTACAGGTTAATTCAATGTTCTGATGGTTCCACTACTGTTCTAGTGTTCCCTTTAGTGGTTCCAGGTTGACTCAGTGTTCTGATGGTTCCACTACTGTTCTAGTGTTTCCTTTAGTGTTCTACAGGTTAACTCAGTGTTCTGATGGTTCCACTACTGTTCTAGTGTTTTCTTTAGTGGTTCCAGGTTGACTCAGTGTTCTGATGGTTCCACTACTGTTCTAGTGTTTCCTTTAGTGGTTCCAGGTTGACTCAGTGTTCTGATGGTTCCACTGCTGTTCTAGTGTTTCCTTTAGTGTTCTACAGGTTAACCCAATGTTCTGATGGTGACACTGCTGTTCTAGTTTTTCCTTTAGTGTTCTACAGGTTAACGCAATGTTCTGATGGTTCTACTACTGTTCTAGTGTTTCCTTTAGTATTCTACAGGTTAACTCAATGTTCTGATGGTTCCACTACTGTTCTAGTGTTTCCTTTAGTGGTTCCAGGTTGACTCAGTGTTCTGATGGTTCCACTACTGTTCTAGTGTTTCCTTTAGTATTCTACAGGTTAACTCAATGTTCTGATGGTTCCACTACTGTTCTAGTGTTTCCTTTAGTGGTTCCAGGTTGACTCAGTGTTCTGATGGTTCCACTACTGTTCTAGTGTTTCCTTTAGTGTTCTACAGGTTAACTCAATGTTCTGATGGTTCCACTACTGTTCTAGTGTTTCCTTTAGTGTTCTACAGGTTAACTCAATGTTCTGATGGTTCCACTACTGTTCTAGTGCTTCCATTCATGGTTCCAGGTTGACTCAGTGTTCTGATGGTTCCACTACTGTTCTAGTGTTTTCTTAGTGTTCTACAGGTTAATGCAGTGTTTTGATAGTTCCACTACTGTTCTAGTGTTTCCTTTAGTGTTCTACAGGTTAACTCAATGTTCTGATGGTTCCACTACTGTTCTAGTGTTTCCTTTAGTAGCTCCAGGTTGACTCAGTGTTCTGATGGTTGCACTACTGTTCTAGTGTTTCCTTTAGTGGTTCCAGGTTAACTCAGTGTTCTTATGGTTCCACTGCTGTTCTAGTGTTTCCTTTAGTGTTCTACAGGTTAACTCAATGTTCTGATGGTTCTACTACTGTTCTAGTGTTTCCTTTAGTATTCTACAGGTTAACTCAATGTTCTGATGGTTCCACTACTGTTCTAGTGTTACCTTTAGTGTTCTACAGGTTAACTCAATGTTCTGATGGTTCCACTACTGTTCTAGTGTTTCCTTTAGTGTTCTACAGGTTAACTCTGTGATCTGATGGTTCCAATATTGTTCTAGTGGTTCCTTTAGTGGATCCAGGTTAACTCAGTGTTCTGATGGTTCCACTACTGTTCTAGTGTTTCCTTCAGGGTTCTACAGGTTGACTCAGTGTTCTGATGGTTCCACTGCTGTTCTAGTGTTTCCTTTAGCGGTTCCAGGTTGACTCAGTGTTCTGATGTTTCCACTACTGTTCTAGTGTTTCCTTTAGTGGTTACAGGTTAACCCAGAGTTCTGATGGTTCCACTACTGTTCTAGTGTTTCCTTTAGTGTTCTACAGGTTAACTCAATGTTCTGATGGTTCCACTACTGTTCTAGTGTTTCCATTAGTGGTTCCAGGTTGACTCAGTGTTCTGATGCTTCCACAACTGTTCTAGTGTTTCCAATAGTGTTCTAAAGGTTAACTCAATTTTCTGATGGTTCCACTACTGTTCTAGTGTTTCCTTTAGTGGTTCCAGGTTAACTCAATGTTCTGATGGTTCCAGTACTGTTCTAGTGTTTCCTTTAGCGGTCCCAGGTTGACTCAGTGTTCTGATGTTTCCACTACTGTTCTAGTGTTTCCATTAGTGATCTACAGGTTAACTCAATTTTCTGATGGTTCCACTACTGTTCTAGTGTTTCCTTTAGTGGTCTACAGGTTAACTCAATGGTCTGACGGTTCCACTACTGTTCTAGTGTTTCCTTTGGTGTTCTACAGGTTACCTCAGTGTTCTGATGGTTCCACTACTGTTCTAGTGTTTCCTTTAGTGGTTCCAGGTTGACTCAGTGTTCTGATGCTTCCACAACTGTTCTAGTATTTCCTTTAGTGGTTACAGGTTAACTCAGTGTTCTGATGGTTCCACTACTGTTCTAGTGTTTCCTTTAGTGTTCACAGGTTGACTCAGTGTTCTGATGGTTCCACTACTGTTCTAGTGTTTCCTTTAGTGTTCTACAGGTTGACTCAGTGTTCTGATGGTTCCACTACTGTTCTAGTGTTTCCTTTAGTGTTCTACAGGTTGACTCAGTGTTCTGATGGTTCCACTACTGTTCTAGTGTTTCCTTTAGTGTTCTACAGGTTAACTCAATGTTCTGATGGTTCCACTACTGTTCTAGTGTTTCCTTTAGTGTTCTACAGGTTAACTCAATGTTCTGATGGTTCCACTACTGTTCTAGTGCTTCCATTCATGGTTCCAGGTTGACTCAGTCTTCTGATGGTTCCACTCCTGTTCTAGTGTTTTCTTAGTGTTCTACAGGTTAACGCAGTGTTTTGATAGTTCCACTACTGTTCTAGTGTTTCCTTTAGTGTTCTACAGGTTAACTCAATTTTCTGATGGTTCCACTACTGTTCTAGTGTTTCCTTTAGTAGCTCCAGGTTGACTCAGTGTTCTGATGGTTGCACTACTGTTCTAGTGTTTCCTTTAGTGGTTCCAGGTTAACTCAGTGTTCTTATGGTTCCACTACTGTTCTAGTGTTTCCTTTAGTGTTCTACAGGTTAATTCAATGTTCTGATGGTTCCACTACTGTTCTAGTGTTCCCTTTAGTGGTTCCAGGTTGACTCAGTGTTCTGATGGTTCCACTACTGTTCTAGTGTTTCCTTTAGTGTTCTACAGGTTAACTCAGTGTTCTGATGGTTCCACTACTGTTCTAGTGTTTTCTTTAGTGGTTCCAGGTTGACTCAGTGTTCTGATGGTTCCACTACTGTTCTAGTGTTTCCTTTAGTGGTTCCAGGTTGACTCAGTGTTCTGATGGTTCCACTGCTGTTCTAGTGTTTCCTTTAGTGTTCTACAGGTTAACCCAATGTTCTGATGGTGACACTGCTGTTCTAGTGTTTCCTTTAGTGTTCTACAGGTTAACGCAATGTTCTGATGGTTCTACTACTGTTCTAGTGTTTCCTTTAGTATTCTACAGGTTAACTCAATGTTCTGATGGTTCCACTACTGTTCTAGTGTTTCCTTTAGTGGTTCCAGGTTGACTCAGTGTTCTGATGGTTCCACTACTGTTCTAGTGTTTCCTTTAGTGTTCTACAGGTTAACTCAATGTTCTGATGGTTCTACTACTGTTCTAGTGTTTCCTTTAGTATTCTACAGGTTAACTCAATGTTCTGATGGTTCCACTACTGTTCTAGTGTTTCCTTTAGTGGTTCCAGGTTGACTCAGTGTTCTGATGGTTCCACTACTGTTCTAGTGTTTCCTTTAGTGTTCTACAGGTTAACTCAATGTTCTGATGGTTCCACTACTGTTCTAGTGTTTCCTTTAGTGTTCTACAGGTTAACTCAATGTTCTAATGGTTCCACTACTGTTCTAGTGCTTCCATTCATGGTTCCAGGTTGACTCAGTGTTCTGATGGTTCCACTACTGTTCTAGTGTTTTCTTAGTGTTCTACAGGTTAATGCAGTGTTTTGATAGTTCCTCTACTGTTCTAGTGTTTCCTTTAGTGTTCTACAGGTTAACTCAATG
The DNA here is from genome assembly GCF_045791955.1 of Oncorhynchus clarkii lewisi. Lineage (NCBI taxonomy): Eukaryota > Metazoa > Chordata > Actinopteri > Salmoniformes > Salmonidae > Oncorhynchus > Oncorhynchus clarkii. The sequence goes on along the minus strand of NC_092149.1, from coordinate 10,651,379 downwards.
TTCTGATGGTTCCACTACTGTTCTAGTGTTTCCTTTAGTAGCTCCAGGTTGACTCAGTGTTCTGATGGTTGCACTACTGTTCTAGTGTTTCCTTTAGTGGTTCCAGGTTAACTCAGTGTTCTTATGGTTCCACTGCTGTTCTAGTGTTTCCTTTAGTGTTCTACAGGTTAACTCAATGTTCTGATGGTTCTACTACTGTTCTAGTGTTTCCTTTAGTATTCTACAGGTTAACTCAATGTTCTGATGGTTCCACTACTGTTCTAGTGTTACCTTTAGTGTTCTACAGGTTAACTCAATGTTCTGATGGTTCCACTACTGTTCTAGTGTTTCCTTTAGTGTTCTACAGGTTAACTCGGTGATCTGATGGTTCCAATATTGTTCTAGTGGTTCCTTTAGTGGATCCAGGTTAACTCAGTGTTCTGATGGTTCCACTACTGTTCTAGTGTTTCCTTCAGGGTTCTACAGGTTGACTCAGTGTTCTGATGGTTCCACTGCTGTTCTAGTGTTTCCTTTAGCGGTTCCAGGTTGACTCAGTGTTCTGATGTTTCCACTACTGTTCTAGTGTTTCCTTTAGTGGTTACAGGTTAACCCAGAGTTCTGATGGTTCCACTACTGTTCTAGTGTTTCCTTTAGTGTTCTACAGGTTAACTCAATGTTCTGATGGTTCCACTACTGTTCTAGTGTTTCCATTAGTGGTTCCAGGTTGACTCAGTGTTCTGATGCTTCCACAACTGTTCTAGTGTTTCCAATAGTGTTCTAAAGGTTAACTCAATTTTCTGATGGTTCCACTACTGTTCTAGTGTTTCCTTTAGTGGTTCCAGGTTAACTCAATGTTCTGATGGTTCCAGTACTGTTCTAGTGTTTCCTTTAGCGGTCCCAGGTTGACTCAGTGTTCTGATGTTTCCACTACTGTTCTAGTGTTTCCATTAGTGATCTACAGGTTAACTCAATTTTCTGATGGTTCCACTACTGTTCTAGTGTTTCCTTTAGTGGTCTACAGGTTAACTCAATGGTCTGACGGTTCCACTACTGTTCTAGTGTTTCCTTTGGTGTTCTACAGGTTACCTCAGTGTTCTGATGGTTCCACTACTGTTCTAGTGTTTCCTTTAGTGGTTCCAGGTTGACTCAGTGTTCTGATGCTTCCACAACTGTTCTAGTATTTCCTTTAGTGGTTACAGGTTAACTCAGTGTTCTGATGGTTCCACTACTGTTCTAGTGTTTCCTTTAGTGTTCACAGGTTGACTCAGTGTTCTGATGGTTCCACTACTGTTCTAGTGTTTCCTTTAGTGTTCTACAGGTTGACTCAGTGTTCTGATGGTTCCACTACTGTTCTAGTGTTTCCTTTAGTGTTCTACAGGTTGACTCAGTGTTCTGATGGTTCCACTACTGTTCTAGTGTTTCCTTTAGTGTTCTACAGGTTAACTCAATGTTCTGATGGTTCCACTACTGTTCTAGTGCTTCCATTCATGGTTCCAGGTTGACTCAGTCTTCTGATGGTTCCACTACTGTTCTAGTGTTTTCTTAGTGTTCTACAGGTTAACGCAGTGTTTTGATAGTTCCACTACTGTTCTAGTGTTTCCTTTAGTGTTCTACAGGTTAACTCAATGTTCTGATGGTTCCACTACTGTTCTAGTGTTTCCTTTAGTAGCTCCAGGTTGACTCAGTGTTCTGATGGTTGCACTACTGTTCTAGTGTTTCCTTTAGTGGTTCCAGGTTAACTCAGTGTTCTTATGGTTCCACTGCTGTTCTAGTGTTTCCTTTAGTGTTCTACAGGTTAACTCAATGTTCTGATGGTTCTACTACTGTTCTAGTGTTTCCTTTAGTATTCTACAGGTTAACTCAATGTTCTGATGGTTCCACTACTGTTCTAGTGTTACCTTTAGTGTTCTACAGGTTAACTCAATGTTCTGATGGTTCCACTACTGTTCTAGTGTTTCCTTTAGTGTTCTACAGGTTAACTCGGTGATCTGATGGTTCCAATATTGTTCTAGTGGTTCCTTTAGTGGATCCAGGTTAACTCAGTGTTCTGATGGTTCCACTACTGTTCTAGTGTTTCCTTCAGGGTTCTACAGGTTGACTCAGTGTTCTGATGGTTCCACTGCTGTTCTAGTGTTTCCTTTAGCGGTTCCAGGTTGACTCAGTGTTCTGATGTTTCCACTACTGTTCTAGTGTTTCCTTTAGTGGTTACAGGTTAACCCAGAGTTCTGATGGTTCCACTACTGTTCTAGTGTTTCCTTTAGTGTTCTACAGGTTAACTCAATGTTCTGATGGTTCCACTACTGTTCTAGTGTTTCCATTAGTGGTTCCAGGTTGACTCAGTGTTCTGATGCTTCCACAACTGTTCTAGTGTTTCCAATAGTGTTCTAAAGGTTAACTCAATTTTCTGATGGTTCCACTACTGTTCTAGTGTTTCCTTTAGTGGTTCCAGGTTAACTCAATGTTCTGATGGTTCCAGTACTGTTCTAGTGTTTCCTTTAGCGGTCCCAGGTTGACTCAGTGTTCTGATGTTTCCACTACTGTTCTAGTGTTTCCATTAGTGATCTACAGGTTAACTCAATTTTCTGATGGTTCCACTACTGTTCTAGTGTTTCCTTTAGTGGTCTACAGGTTAACTCAATGGTCTGACGGTTCCACTACTGTTCTAGTGTTTCCTTTGGTGTTCTACAGGTTACCTCAGTGTTCTGATGGTTCCACTACTGTTCTAGTGTTTCCTTTAGTGGTTCCAGGTTGACTCAGTGTTCTGATGCTTCCACAACTGTTCTAGTATTTCCTTTAGTGGTTACAGGTTAACTCAGTGTTCTGATGGTTCCACTACTGTTCTAGTGTTTCCTTTAGTGTTCACAGGTTGACTCAGTGTTCTGATGGTTCCACTACTGTTCTAGTGTTTCCTTTAGTGTTCTACAGGTTGACTCAGTGTTCTGATGGTTCCACTACTGTTCTAGTGTTTCCTTTAGTGTTCTACAGGTTGACTCAGTGTTCTGATGGTTCCACTACTGTTCTAGTGTTTCCTTTAGTGTTCTACAGGTTAACTCAATGTTCTGATGGTTCCACTACTGTTCTAGTGCTTCCATTATTGGTTCCAGGTTGACTCAGTCTTCTGATGGTTCCACTACTGTTCTAGTGTTTTCTTAGTGTTCTACAGGTTAACGCAGTGTTTTGATAGTTCCACTACTGTTCTAGTGTTTCCTTTAGTGTTCTACAGGTTAACTCAATGTTCTGATGGTTCCACTACTGTTCTAGTGTTTCCTTTAGTAGCTCCAGGTTGACTCAGTGTTCTGATGGTTGCACTACTGTTCTAGTGTTTCCTTTAGTGGTTCCAGGTTAACTCAGTGTTCTTATGGTTCCACTACTGTTCTAGTGTTTCCTTTAGTGTTCTACAGGTTAATTCAATGTTCTGATGGTTCCACTACTGTTCTAGTGTTCCCTTTAGTGGTTCCAGGTTGACTCAGTGTTCTGATGGTTCCACTACTGTTCTAGTGTTTCCTTTAGTGTTCTACAGGTTAACTCAGTGTTCTGATGGTTCCACTACTGTTCTAGTGTTTTCTTTAGTGGTTCCAGGTTGACTCAGTGTTCTGATGGTTCCACTACTGTTCTAGTGTTTCCTTTAGTGGTTCCAGGTTGACTCAGTGTTCTGATGGTTCCACTGCTGTTCTAGTGTTTCCTTTAGTGTTCTACAGGTTAACCCAATGTTCTGATGGTGACACTGCTGTTCTAGTGTTTCCTTTAGTGTTCTACAGGTTAACGCAATGTTCTGATGGTTCTACTACTGTTCTAGTGTTTCCTTTAGTATTCTACAGGTTAACTCAATGTTCTGATGGTTCCACTACTGTTCTAGTGTTTCCTTTAGTGGTTCCAGGTTGACTCAGTGTTCTGATGGTTCCACTACTGTTCTAGTGTTTCCTTTAGTGTTCTACAGGTTAACTCAATGTTCTGATGGTTCTACTACTGTTCTAGTGTTTCCTTTAGTATTCTACAGGTTAACTCAATGTTCTGATGGTTCCACTACTGTTCTAGTGTTTCCTTTAGTGGTTCCAGGTTGACTCAGTGTTCTGATGGTTCCACTACTGTTCTAGTGTTTCCTTTAGTGTTCTACAGGTTAACTCAATGTTCTGATGGTTCCACTACTGTTCTAGTGTTTCCTTTAGTGTTCTACAGGTTAACTCAATGTTCTGATGGTTCCACTACTGTTCTAGTGCTTCCATTCATGGTTCCAGGTTGACTCAGTGTTCTGATGGTTCCACTACTGTTCTAGTGTTTTCTTAGTGTTCTACAGGTTAATGCAGTGTTTTGATAGTTCCTCTACTGTTCTAGTGTTTCCTTTAGTGTTCTACAGGTTAACTCAATGTTCTGATGGTTCCACTACTGTTCTAGTGTTTCCTTTAGTAGCTCCAGGTTGACTCAGTGTTCTGATGGTTGCACTACTGTTCTAGTGTTTCCTTTAGTGGTTCCAGGTTAACTCAGTGTTCTTATGGTTCCACTGCTGTTCTAGTGTTTCCTTTAGTGTTCTACAGGTTAACTCAATGTTCTGATGGTTCTACTACTGTTCTAGTGTTTCCTTTAGTATTCTACAGGTTAACTCAATGTTCTGATGGTTCCACTACTGTTCTAGTGTTACCTTTAGTGTTCTACAGGTTAACTCAATGTTCTGATGGTTCCACTACTGTTCTAGTGTTTCCTTTAGTGTTCTACAGGTTAACTCGGTGATCTGATGGTTCCAATATTGTTCTAGTGGTTCCTTTAGTGGATCCAGGTTAACTCAGTGTTCTGATGGTTCCACTACTGTTCTAGTGTTTCCTTCAGGGTTCTACAGGTTGACTCAGTGTTCTGATGGTTCCACTGCTGTTCTAGTGTTTCCTTTAGCGGTTCCAGGTTGACTCAGTGTTCTGATGTTTCCACTACTGTTCTAGTGTTTCCTTTAGTGGTTACAGGTTAACCCAGAGTTCTGATGGTTCCACTACTGTTCTAGTGTTTCCTTTAGTGTTCTACAGGTTAACTCAATGTTCTGATGGTTCCACTACTGTTCTAGTGTTTCCATTAGTGGTTCCAGGTTGACTCAGTGTTCTGATGCTTCCACAACTGTTCTAGTGTTTCCAATAGTGTTCTAAAGGTTAACTCAATTTTCTGATGGTTCCACTACTGTTCTAGTGTTTCCTTTAGTGGTTCCAGGTTAACTCAATGTTCTGATGGTTCCAGTACTGTTCTAGTGTTTCCTTTAGCGGTCCCAGGTTGACTCAGTGTTCTGATGTTTCCACTACTGTTCTAGTGTTTTACTGTTCTAGTGTTTCCTTTAGCGGTCCCAGGTTGACTCAGTGTTCTGATGTTTCCACTACTGTTCTAGTGTTTCCATTAGTGATCTACAGGTTAACTCAATTTTCTGATGGTTCCACTACTGTTCTAGTGTTTCCTTTAGTGGTCTACAGGTTAACTCAATGGTCTGACGGTTCCACTACTGTTCTAGTGTTTCCTTTGGTGTTCTACAGGTTACCTCAGTGTTCTGATGGTTCCACTACTGTTCTAGTGTTTCCTTTAGTGGTTCCAGGTTGACTCAGTGTTCTGATGCTTCCACAACTGTTCTAGTATTTCCTTTAGTGGTTACAGGTTAACTCAGTGTTCTGATGGTTCCACTACTGTTCTAGTGTTTCCTTTAGTGTTCACAGGTTGACTCAGTGTTCTGATGGTTCCACTACTGTTCTAGTGTTTCCTTTAGTGTTCTACAGGTTGACTCAGTGTTCTGATGGTTCCACTACTGTTCTAGTGTTTCCTTTAGTGTTCTACAGGTTGACTCAGTGTTCTGATGGTTCCACTACTGTTCTAGTGTTTCCTTTAGTGTTCTACAGGTTAACTCAATGTTCTGATGGTTCCACTACTGTTCTAGTGTTTCCTTTAGTGTTCTACAGGTTAACTCAATGTTCTGATGGTTCCACTACTGTTCTAGTGCTTCCATTCATGGTTCCAGGTTGACTCAGTCTTCTGATGGTTCCACTACTGTTCTAGTGTTTTCTTAGTGTTCTACAGGTTAACGCAGTGTTTTGATAGTTCCACTACTGTTCTAGTGTTTCCTTTAGTGTTCTACAGGTTAACTCAATGTTCTGATGGTTCCACTACTGTTCTAGTGTTTCCTTTAGTAGCTCCAGGTTGACTCAGTGTTCTGATGGTTGCACTACTGTTCTAGTGTTTCCTTTAGTGGTTCCAGGTTAACTCAGTGTTCTTATGGTTCCACTACTGTTCTAGTGTTTCCTTTAGTGTTCTACAGGTTAATTCAATGTTCTGATGGTTCCACTACTGTTCTAGTGTTCCCTTTAGTGGTTCCAGGTTGACTCAGTGTTCTGATGGTTCCACTACTGTTCTAGTGTTTCCTTTAGTGTTCTACAGGTTAACTCAGTGTTCTGATGGTTCCACTACTGTTCTAGTGTTTTCTTTAGTGGTTCCAGGTTGACTCAGTGTTCTGATGGTTCCACTACTGTTCTAGTGTTTCCTTTAGTGGTTCCAGGTTGACTCAGTGTTCTGATGGTTCCACTGCTGTTCTAGTGTTTCCTTTAGTGTTCTACAGGTTAACCCAATGTTCTGATGGTGACACTGCTGTTCTAGTGTTTCCTTTAGTGTTCTACAGGTTAACGCAATGTTCTGATGGTTCTACTACTGTTCTAGTGTTTCCTTTAGTATTCTACAGGTTAACTCAATGTTCTGATGGTTCCACTACTGTTCTAGTGTTTCCTTTAGTGGTTCCAGGTTGACTCAGTGTTCTGATGGTTCCACTACTGTTCTAGTGTTTCCTTTAGTGTTCTACAGGTTAACTCAATGTTCTGATGGTTCTACTACTGTTCTAGTGTTTCCTTTAGTATTCTACAGGTTAACTCAATGTTCTGATGGTTCCACTACTGTTCTAGTGTTTCCTTTAGTGGTTCCAGGTTGACTCAGTGTTCTGATGGTTCCACTACTGTTCTAGTGTTTCCTTTAGTGTTCTACAGGTTAACTCAATGTTCTGATGGTTCCACTACTGTTCTAGTGTTTCCTTTAGTGTTCTACAGGTTAACTCAATGTTCTGATGGTTCCACTACTGTTCTAGTGCTTCCATTCATGGTTCCAGGTTGACTCAGTGTTCTGATGGTTCCACTACTGTTCTAGTGTTTTCTTAGTGTTCTACAGGTTAATGCAGTGTTTTGATAGTTCCTCTACTGTTCTAGTGTTTCCTTTAGTGTTCTACAGGTTAACTCAATGTTCTGATGGTTCCACTACTGTTCTAGTGTTTCCTTTAGTAGCTCCAGGTTGACTCAGTGTTCTGATGGTTGCACTACTGTTCTAGTGTTTCCTTTAGTGGTTCCAGGTTAACTCAGTGTTCTTATGGTTCCACTGCTGTTCTAGTGTTTCCTTTAGTGTTCTACAGGTTAACTCAATGTTCTGATGGTTCTACTACTGTTCTAGTGTTTCCTTTAGTATTCTACAGGTTAACTCAATGTTCTGATGGTTCCACTACTGTTCTAGTGTTACCTTTAGTGTTCTACAGGTTAACTCAGTGTTCTGATGGTTCCACTGCTGTTCTAGTGTTTCCTTTAGCGGTTCCAGGTTGACTCAGTGTTCTGATGTTTCCACTACTGTTCTAGTGTTTCCTTTAGTGGTTACAGGTTAACCCAGAGTTCTGATGGTTCCACTACTGTTCTAGTGTTTCCTTTAGTGTTCTACAGGTTAACTCAATGTTCTGATGGTTCCACTACTGTTCTAGTGTTTCCATTAGTGGTTCCAGGTTGACTCAGTGTTCTGATGCTTCCACAACTGTTCTAGTGTTTCCAATAGTGTTCTAAAGGTTAACTCAATTTTCTGATGGTTCCACTACTGTTCTAGTGTTTCCTTTAGTGGTTCCAGGTTAACTCAATGTTCTGATGGTTCCAGTACTGTTCTAGTGTTTCCTTTAGCGGTCCCAGGTTGACTCAGTGTTCTGATGTTTCCACTACTGTTCTAGTGTTTCCATTAGTGATCTACAGGTTAACTCAATTTTCTGATGGTTCCACTACTGTTCTAGTGTTTCCTTTAGTGGTCTACAGGTTAACTCAATGGTCTGACGGTTCCACTACTGTTCTAGTGTTTCCTTTGGTGTTCTACAGGTTACCTCAGTGTTCTGATGGTTCCACTACTGTTCTAGTGTTTCCTTTAGTGGTTCCAGGTTGACTCAGTGTTCTGATGCTTCCACAACTGTTCTAGTATTTCCTTTAGTGGTTACAGGTTAACTCAGTGTTCTGATGGTTCCACTACTGTTCTAGTGTTTCCTTTAGTGTTCACAGGTTGACTCAGTGTTCTGATGGTTCCACTACTGTTCTAGTGTTTCCTTTAGTGTTCTACAGGTTGACTCAGTGTTCTGATGGTTCCACTACTGTTCTAGTGTTTCCTTTAGTGTTCTACAGGTTGACTCAGTGTTCTGATGGTTCCACTACTGTTCTAGTGTTTCCTTTAGTGTTCTACAGGTTAACTCAATGTTCTGATGGTTCCACTACTGTTCTAGTGTTTCCTTTAGTAGCTCCAGGTTGACTCAGTGTTCTGATGGTTGCACTACTGTTCTAGTGTTTCCTTTAGTGGTTCCAGGTTAACTCAGTGTTCTTATGGTTCCACTACTGTTCTAGTGTTTCCTTTAGTGTTCTACAGGTTAATTCAATGTTCTGATGGTTCCACTACTGTTCTAGTGTTCCCTTTAGTAGCTCCAGGTTGACTCAGTGTTCTGATGGTTGCACTACTGTTCTAGTGTTTCCTTTAGTGGTTCCAGGTTAACTCAGTGTTCTTATGGTTCCACTACTGTTCTAGTGTTTCCTTTAGTGTTCTACAGGTTAATTCAATGTTCTGATGGTTCCACTACTGTTCTAGTGTTCCCTTTAGTGGTTCCAGGTTAACTTAGTGTTCTGATGGTTCCACTACTGTTCTAGTGTTTTCTTTAGTGGTTCCAGGTTGACTCAGTGTTCTGATGGTTCCACTACTGTTCTAGTGTTTCCTTTAGTGGTTCCAGGTTGACTCAGTGTTCTGATGGTTCCACTGCTGTTCTAGTGTTTCCTTTAGTGTTCTACAGGTTAACCCAATGTTCTGATGGTGACACTGCGGTTCTAGTGTTTCCTTTAGTGTTCTACAGGTTAACTCAATGTTCTGATGGTTCTACTACTGTTCTAGTGTTTCCTTTAGTATTCTACAGGTTAACTCAATGTTCTGATGGTTCCACTACTGTTCTAGTGTTTCCTTTAGTGGTTCCAGGTTGACTCAGTGTTCTGATGGTTCCACTACTGTTCTAGTGTTTCCTTTAGTGTTCTACAGGTTAACTCAATGTTCTGATGGTTCTACTACTGTTCTAGTGTTTCCTTTAGTATTCTACAGGTTAACTCAATGTTCTGATGGTTCCACTACTGTTCTAGTGTTTTCTTTAGTGGTTCCAGGTTGACTCAGTGTTCTGATGGTTCCACTACTGTTCTAGTGTTTCCTTTAGTGGTTCCAGGTTGACTCAGTGTTCTGATGGTTCCACTGCTGTTCTAGTGTTTCCTTTAGTGTTCTACAGGTTAACCCAATGTTCTGATGGTGACACTGCGGTTCTAGTGTTTCCTTTAGTATTCTACAGGTTAACTCAATGTTCTGATGGTTCCACTACTGTTCTAGTGTTACCTTTAGTGTTCTACAGGTTAACTCAATGTTCTGATGGTTCCACTACTGTTCTAGTGTTTCCTTTAGTGTTCTACAGGTTAACTCGGTGATCTGATGGTTCCAATATTGTTCTAGTGGTTCCTTTAGTGGATCCAGGTTAACTCAGTGTTCTGATGGTTCCACTACTGTTCTAGTGTTTCCTTCAGGGTTCTACAGGTTGACTCAGTGTTCTGATGGTTCCACTGCTGTTCTAGTGTTTCCTTTAGTATTCTACAGGTTAACTCAATGTTCTGATGGTTCCACTACTGTTCTAGTGTTTCCTTTAGTGGTTCCAGGTTGACTCAGTGTTCTGATGGTTCCACTACTGTTCTAGTGTTTCCTTTAGTGTTCTACAGGTTAACTCAATGTTCTGATGGTTCTACTACTGTTCTAGTGTTTCCTTTAGTATTCTACAGGTTAACTCAATGTTCTGATGGTTCCACTACTGTTCTAGTGTTTTCTTTAGTGGTTCCAGGTTGACTCAGTGTTCTGATGGTTCTGATGGTTCCACTACTGTTCTAGTGTGTTTCTTTAGTGGTTCCAGGTTGCACTACTGTTCTAGTGTTCAGGTTAACTCAGTGTTCTGATGGTTCCACTGCTGTTCTAGTGTTTCCTTTAGTGTTCTACAGGTTAACCCAATGTTCTGATGGTGACACTGCGGTTCTAGTGTTTCCTTTAGTATTCTACAGGTTAACTCAATGTTCTGATGGTTCCACTACTGTTCTAGTGTTACCTTTAGTGTTCTACAGGTTAACTCAATGTTCTGATGGTTCCACTACTGTTCTAGTGTTTCCTTTAGTGTTCTACAGGTTAACTCGGTGATCTGATGGTTCCAATATTGTTCTAGTGGTTCCTTTAGTGGATCCAGGTTAACTCAGTGTTCTGATGGTTCCACTACTGTTCTAGTGTTTCCTTCAGGGTTCTACAGGTTGACTCAGTGTTCTGATGGTTCCACTGCTGTTCTAGTGTTTCCTTTAGCGGTTCCAGGTTGACTCAGTGTTCTGATGTTTCCACTACTGTTCTAGTGTTTCCTTTAGTGGTTACAGGTTAACCCAGAGTTCTGATGGTTCCACTACTGTTCTAGTGTTTCCTTTAGTGTTCTACAGGTTAACTCAATGTTCTGATGGTTCCACTACTGTTCTAGTGTTTCCATTAGTGGTTCCAGGTTGACTCAGTGTTCTGATGCTTCCACAACTGTTCTAGTGTTTCCAATAGTGTTCTAAAGGTTAACTCAATTTTCTGATGGTTCCACTACTGTTCTAGTGTTTCCTTTAGTGGTTCCAGGTTAACTCAATGTTCTGATGGTTCCAGTACTGTTCTAGTGTTTCCTTTAGCGGTCCCAGGTTGACTCAGTGTTCTGATGTTTCCACTACTGTTCTAGTGTTTCCATTAGTGATCTACAGGTTAACTCAATTTTCTGATGGTTCCACTACTGTTCTAGTGTTTCCTTTAGTGGTCTACAGGTTAACTCAATGGTCTGACGGTTCCACTACTGTTCTAGTGTTTCCTTTGGTGTTCTACAGGTTACCTCAGTGTTCTGATGGTTCCACTACTGTTCTAGTGTTTCCTTTAGTGGTTCCAGGTTGACTCAGTGTTCTGATGCTTCCACAACTGTTCTAGTATTTCCTTTAGTGGTTACAGGTTAACTCAGTGTTCTGATGGTTCCACTACTGTTCTAGTGTTTCCTTTAGTGTTCACAGGTTGACTCAGTGTTCTGATGGTTCCACTACTGTTCTAGTGTTTCCTTTAGTGTTCTACAGGTTGACTCAGTGTTCTGATGGTTCCACTACTGTTCTAGTGTTTCCTTTAGTGTTCTACAGGTTGACTCAGTGTTCTGATGGTTCCACTACTGTTCTAGTGTTTCCTTTAGTGTTCTACAGGTTAACTCAATGTTCTGATGGTTCCACTACTGTTCTAGTGTTTCCTTTAGTAGCTCCAGGTTGACTCAGTGTTCTGATGGTTGCACTACTGTTCTAGTGTTTCCTTTAGTGGTTCCAGGTTAACTCAGTGTTCTTATGGTTCCACTACTGTTCTAGTGTTTCCTTTAGTGTTCTACAGGTTAATTCAATGTTCTGATGGTTCCACTACTGTTCTAGTGTTCCCTTTAGTGGTTCCAGGTTGACTCAGTGTTCTGATGGTTCCACTACTGTTCTAGTGTTTCCTTTAGTGTTCTACAGGTTAACTCAGTGTTCTGATGGTTCCACTACTGTTCTAGTGTTTTCTTTAGTGGTTCCAGGTTGACTCAGTGTTCTGATGGTTCCACTACTGTTCTAGTGTTTCCTTTAGTGGTTCCAGGTTGACTCAGTGTTCTGATGGTTCCACTGCTGTTCTAGTGTTTCCTTTAGTGTTCTACAGGTTAACCCAATGTTCTGATGGTGACACTGCTGTTCTAGTTTTTCCTTTAGTGTTCTACAGGTTAACGCAATGTTCTGATGGTTCTACTACTGTTCTAGTGTTTCCTTTAGTATTCTACAGGTTAACTCAATGTTCTGATGGTTCCACTACTGTTCTAGTGTTTCCTTTAGTGGTTCCAGGTTGACTCAGTGTTCTGATGGTTCCACTACTGTTCTAGTGTTTCCTTTAGTATTCTACAGGTTAACTCAATGTTCTGATGGTTCCACTACTGTTCTAGTGTTTCCTTTAGTGGTTCCAGGTTGACTCAGTGTTCTGATGGTTCCACTACTGTTCTAGTGTTTCCTTTAGTGTTCTACAGGTTAACTCAATGTTCTGATGGTTCCACTACTGTTCTAGTGTTTCCTTTAGTGTTCTACAGGTTAACTCAATGTTCTGATGGTTCCACTACTGTTCTAGTGCTTCCATTCATGGTTCCAGGTTGACTCAGTGTTCTGATGGTTCCACTACTGTTCTAGTGTTTTCTTAGTGTTCTACAGGTTAATGCAGTGTTTTGATAGTTCCACTACTGTTCTAGTGTTTCCTTTAGTGTTCTACAGGTTAACTCAATGTTCTGATGGTTCCACTACTGTTCTAGTGTTTCCTTTAGTAGCTCCAGGTTGACTCAGTGTTCTGATGGTTGCACTACTGTTCTAGTGTTTCCTTTAGTGGTTCCAGGTTAACTCATTGTTCTTATGGTTCCACTGCTGTTCTAGTGTTTCCTTTAGTGTTCTACAGGTTAACTCAATGTTCTGATGGTTCTACTACTGTTCTAGTGTTTCCTTTAGTATTCTACAGGTTAACTCAATGTTCTGATGGTTCCACTACTGTTCTAGTGTTACCTTTAGTGTTCTACAGGTTAACTCAATGTTCTGATGGTTCCACTACTGTTCTAGTGTTTCCTTTAGTGTTCTACAGGTTAACTCGGTGATCTGATGGTTCCAATATTGTTCTAGTGGTTCCTTTAGTGGATCCAGGTTAACTCAGTGTTCTGATGGTTCCACTACTGTTCTAGTGTTTCCTTCAGGGTTCTACAGGTTGACTCAGTGTTCTGATGGTTCCACTGCTGTTCTAGTGTTTCCTTTAGCGGTTCCAGGTTGACTCAGTGTTCTGATGTTTCCACTACTGTTCTAGTGTTTCCTTTAGTGGTTACAGGTTAACCCAGAGTTCTGATGGTTCCACTACTGTTCTAGTGTTTCCTTTAGTGTTCTACAGGTTAACTCAATGTTCTGATGGTTCCACTACTGTTCTAGTGTTTCCATTAGTGGTTCCAGGTTGACTCAGTGTTCTGATGCTTCCACAACTGTTCTAGTGTTTCCAATAGTGTTCTAAAGGTTAACTCAATTTTCTGATGGTTCCACTACTGTTCTAGTGTTTCCTTTAGTGGTTCCAGGTTAACTCAATGTTCTGATGGTTCCAGTACTGTTCTAGTGTTTCCTTTAGCGGTCCCAGGTTGACTCAGTGTTCTGATGTTTCCACTACTGTTCTAGTGTTTCCATTAGTGATCTACAGGTTAACTCAATTTTCTGATGGTTCCACTACTGTTCTAGTGTTTCCTTTAGTGGTCTACAGGTTAACTCAATGGTCTGACGGTTCCACTACTGTTCTAGTGTTTCCTTTGGTGTTCTACAGGTTACCTCAGTGTTCTGATGGTTCCACTACTGTTCTAGTGTTTCCTTTAGTGGTTCCAGGTTGACTCAGTGTTCTGATGCTTCCACAACTGTTCTAGTATTTCCTTTAGTGGTTACAGGTTAACTCAGTGTTCTGATGGTTCCACTACTGTTCTAGTGTTTCCTTTAGTGTTCACAGGTTGACTCAGTGTTCTGATGGTTCCACTACTGTTCTAGTGTTTCCTTTAGTGTTCTACAGGTTGACTCAGTGTTCTGATGGTTCCACTACTGTTCTAGTGTTTCCTTTAGTGTTCTACAGGTTGACTCAGTGTTCTGATGGTTCCACTACTGTTCTAGTGTTTCCTTTAGTGTTCTACAGGTTAACTCAATGTTCTGATGGTTCCACTACTGTTCTAGTGTTTCCTTTAGTGTTCTACAGGTTAACTCAATGTTCTGATGGTTCCACTACTGTTCTAGTGCTTCCATTCATGGTTCCAGGTTGACTCAGTCTTCTGATGGTTCCACTACTGTTCTAGTGTTTTCTTAGTGTTCTACAGGTTAACGCAGTGTTTTGATAGTTCCACTACTGTTCTAGTGTTTCCTTTAGTGTTCTACAGGTTAACTCAATGTTCTGATGGTTCCACTACTGTTCTAGTGTTTCCTTTAGTAGCTCCAGGTTGACTCAGTGTTCTGATGGTTGCACTACTGTTCTAGTGTTTCCTTTAGTGGTTCCAGGTTAACTCAGTGTTCTTATGGTTCCACTACTGTTCTAGTGTTTCCTTTAGTGTTCTACAGGTTAATTCAATGTTCTGATGGTTCAACTACTGTTCTAGTGTTCCCTTTATTGGTTCCAGGTTGACTCAGTGTTCTGATGGTTCCACTACTGTTCTAGTGTTTCCTTTAGTGTTCTACAGGTTAACTCAGTGTTCTGATGGTTCCACTACTGTTCTAGTGTTTTCTTTAGTGGTTCCAGGTTGACTCAGTGTTCTGATGGTTCCACTACTGTTCTAGTGTTTCCTTTAGTGGTTCCAGGTTGACTCAGTGTTCTGATGGTTCCACTGCTGTTCTAGTGTTTCCTTTAGTGTTCTACAGGTTAACCCAATGTTCTGATGGTGACACTGCTGTTCTAGTGTTTCCTTTAGTGTTCTACAGGTTAACGCAATGTTCTGATGGTTCTACTACTGTTCTAGTGTTTCCTTTAGTATTCTACAGGTTAACTCAATGTTCTGATGGTTCCACTACTGTTCTAGTGTTTCCTTTAGTGTTCTACAGGTTAACTCAATGTTCTGATGGTTCCACTACTGTTCTAGTGTTTCCTTTAGTGTTCTACAGGTTAACTCAATGTTCTGATGGTTCCACTACTGTTCTAGTGCTTCCATTCATGGTTCCAGGTTGACTCAGTGTTCTGATGGTTCCACTACTGTTCTAGTGTTTTCTTAGTGTTCTACAGGTTAATGCAGTGTTTTGATAGTTCCACTACTGTTCTAGTGTTTCCTTTAGTGTTCTACAGGTTAACTCAATGTTCTGATGGTTCCACTACTGTTCTAGTGTTTCCTTTAGTAGCTCCAGGTTGACTCAGTGTTCTGATGGTTGCACTACTGTTCTAGTGTTTCCTTTAGTGGTTCCAGGTTAACTCATTGTTCTTATGGTTCCACTGCTGTTCTAGTGTTTCCTTTAGTGTTCTACAGGTTAACTCAATGTTCTGATGGTTCTACTACTGTTCTAGTGTTTCCTTTAGTATTCTACAGGTTAACTCAATGTTCTGATGGTTCCACTACTGTTCTAGTGTTACCTTTAGTGTTCTACAGGTTAACTCAATGTTCTGATGGTTCCACTACTGTTCTAGTGTTTCCTTTAGTGTTCTACAGGTTAACTCGGTGATCTGATGGTTCCAATATTGTTCTAGTGGTTCCTTTAGTGGATCCAGGTTAACTCAGTGTTCTGATGGTTCCACTACTGTTCTAGTGTTTCCTTCAGGGTTCTACAGGTTGACTCAGTGTTCTGATGGTTCCACTGCTGTTCTAGTGTTTCCTTTAGCGGTTCCAGGTTGACTCAGTGTTCTGATGTTTCCACTACTGTTCTAGTGTTTCCTTTAGTGGTTACAGGTTAACCCAGAGTTCTGATGGTTCCACTACTGTTCTAGTGTTTCCTTTAGTGTTCTACAGGTTAACTCAATGTTCTGATGGTTCCACTACTGTTCTAGTGTTTCCATTAGTGGTTCCAGGTTGACTCAGTGTTCTGATGCTTCCACAACTGTTCTAGTGTTTCCAATAGTGTTCTAAAGGTTAACTCAATTTTCTGATGGTTCCACTACTGTTCTAGTGTTTCCTTTAGTGGTTCCAGGTTAACTCAATGTTCTGATGGTTCCAGTACTGTTCTAGTGTTTCCTTTAGCGGTCCCAGGTTGACTCAGTGTTCTGATGTTTCCACTACTGTTCTAGTGTTTCCATTAGTGATCTACAGGTTAACTCAATTTTCTGATGGTTCCACTACTGTTCTAGTGTTTCCTTTAGTGGTCTACAGGTTAACTCAATGGTCTGACGGTTCCACTACTGTTCTAGTGTTTCCTTTGGTGTTCTACAGGTTACCTCAGTGTTCTGATGGTTCCACTACTGTTCTAGTGTTTCCTTTAGTGGTTCCAGGTTGACTCAGTGTTCTGATGCTTCCACAACTGTTCTAGTATTTCCTTTAGTGGTTACAGGTTAACTCAGTGTTCTGATGGTTCCACTACTGTTCTAGTGTTTCCTTTAGTGTTCACAGGTTGACTCAGTGTTCTGATGGTTCCACTACTGTTCTAGTGTTTCCTTTAGTGTTCTACAGGTTGACTCAGTGTTCTGATGGTTCCACTACTGTTCTAGTGTTTCCTTTAGTGTTCTACAGGTTGACTCAGTGTTCTGATGGTTCCACTACTGTTCTAGTGTTTCCTTTAGTGTTCTACAGGTTAACTCAATGTTCTGATGGTTCCACTACTGTTCTAGTGTTTCCTTTAGTGTTCTACAGGTTAACTCAATGTTCTGATGGTTCCACTACTGTTCTAGTGCTTCCATTCATGGTTCCAGGTTGACTCAGTCTTCTGATGGTTCCACTACTGTTCTAGTGTTTTCTTAGTGTTCTACAGGTTAACGCAGTGTTTTGATAGTTCCACTACTGTTCTAGTGTTTCCTTTAGTGTTCTACAGGTTAACTCAATGTTCTGATGGTTCCACTACTGTTCTAGTGTTTCCTTTAGTAGCTCCAGGTTGACTCAGTGTTCTGATGGTTGCACTACTGTTCTAGTGTTTCCTTTAGTGGTTCCAGGTTAACTCAGTGTTCTTATGGTTCCACTACTGTTCTAGTGTTTCCTTTAGTGTTCTACAGGTTAATTCAATGTTCTGATGGTTCCACTACTGTTCTAGTGTTCCCTTTAGTGGTTCCAGGTTGACTCAGTGTTCTGATGGTTCCACTACTGTTCTAGTGTTTCCTTTAGTGTTCTACAGGTTAACTCAGTGTTCTGATGGTTCCACTACTGTTCTAGTGTTTTCTTTAGTGGTTCCAGGTTGACTCAGTGTTCTGATGGTTCCACTACTGTTCTAGTGTTTCCTTTAGTGGTTCCAGGTTGACTCAGTGTTCTGATGGTTCCACTGCTGTTCTAGTGTTTCCTTTAGTGTTCTACAGGTTAACCCAATGTTCTGATGGTGACACTGCTGTTCTAGTGTTTCCTTTAGTGTTCTACAGGTTAACGCAATGTTCTGATGGTTCTACTACTGTTCTAGTGTTTCCTTTAGTATTCTACAGGTTAACTCAATGTTCTGATGGTTCCACTACTGTTCTAGTGTTTCCTTTAGTGGTTCCAGGTTGACTCAGTGTTCTGATGGTTCCACTACTGTTCTAGTGTTTCCTTTAGTGTTCTACAGGTTAACTCAATGTTCTGATGGTTCTACTACTGTTCTAGTGTTTCCTTTAGTATTCTACAGGTTAACTCAATGTTCTGATGGTTCCACTACTGTTCTAGTGTTTCCTTTAGTGGTTCCAGGTTGACTCAGTGTTCTGATGGTTCCACTACTGTTCTAGTGTTTCCTTTAGTGTTCTACAGGTTAACTCAATGTTCTGATGGTTCCACTACTGTTCTAGTGTTTCCTTTAGTGTTCTACAGGTTAACTCAATGTTCTGATGGTTCCACTACTGTTCTAGTGCTTCCATTCATGGTTCCAGGTTGACTCAGTGTTCTGATGGTTCCACTACTGTTCTAGTGTTTTCTTAGTGTTCTACAGGTTAATGCAGTGTTTTGATAGTTCCTCTACTGTTCTAGTGTTTCCTTTAGTGTTCTACAGGTTAACTCAATGTTCTGATGGTTCCACTACTGTTCTAGTGTTTCCTTTAGTAGCTCCAGGTTGACTCAGTGTTCTGATGGTTGCACTACTGTTCTAGTGTTTCCTTTAGTGGTTCCAGGTTAACTCAGTGTTCTTATGGTTCCACTGCTGTTCTAGTGTTTCCTTTAGTGTTCTACAGGTTAACTCAATGTTCTGATGGTTCTACTACTGTTCTAGTGTTGACTTTAGTATTCTACAGGTTAACTCAATGTTCTGATGGTTCCACTACTGTTCTAGTGTTACCTTTAGTGTTCTACAGGTTAACTCAATGTTCTGATGGTTCCACTACTGTTCTAGTGTTTCCTTTAGTGTTCTACAGGTTAACTCGGTGATCTGATGGTTCCAATATTGTTCTAGTGGTTCCTTTAGTGGATCCAGGTTAACTCAGTGTTCTGATGGTTCCACTACTGTTCTAGTGTTTCCTTCAGGGTTCTACAGGTTGACTCAGTGTTCTGATGGTTCCACTGCTGTTCTAGTGTTTCCTTTAGCGGTTCCAGGTTGACTCAGTGTTCTGATGTTTCCACTACTGTTCTAGTGTTTCCTTTAGTGGTTACAGGTTAACCCAGAGTTCTGATGGTTCCACTACTGTTCTAGTGTTTCCTTTAGTGTTCTACAGGTTAACTCAATGTTCTGATGGTTCCACTACTGTTCTAGTGTTTCCATTAGTGGTTCCAGGTTGACTCAGTGTTCTGATGCTTCCACAACTGTTCTAGTGTTTCCAATAGTGTTCTAAAGGTTAACTCAATTTTCTGATGGTTCCACTACTGTTCTAGTGTTTCCTTTAGTGGTTCCAGGTTAACTCAATGTTCTGATGGTTCCAGTACTGTTCTAGTGTTTCCTTTAGCGGTCCCAGGTTGACTCAGTGTTCTGATGTTTCCACTACTGTTCTAGTGTTTCCATTAGTGATCTACAGGTTAACTCAATTTTCTGATGGTTCCACTACTGTTCTAGTGTTTCCTTTAGTGGTCTACAGGTTAACTCAATGGTCTGACGGTTCCACTACTGTTCTAGTGTTTCCTTTGGTGTTCTACAGGTTACCTCAGTGTTCTGATGGTTCCACTACTGTTCTAGTGTTTCCTTTAGTGGTTCCAGGTTGACTCAGTGTTCTGATGCTTCCACAACTGTTCTAGTATTTCCTTTAGTGGTTACAGGTTAACTCAGTGTTCTGATGGTTCCACTACTGTTCTAGTGTTTCCTTTAGTGTTCACAGGTTGACTCAGTGTTCTGATGGTTCCACTACTGTTCTAGTGTTTCCTTTAGTGTTCTACAGGTTGACTCAGTGTTCTGATGGTGACACTGCTGTTCTAGTGTTTCCTTTAGTGTTCTACAGGTTAACGCAATGTTCTGATGGTTCTACTACTGTTCTAGTGTTTCCTTTAGTATTCTACAGGTTAACTCAATGTTCTGATGGTTCCACTACTGTTCTAGTGTTTCCTTTAGTGGTTCCAGGTTGACTCAGTGTTCTGATGGTTCCACTACTGTTCTAGTGTTTTCTTAGTGTTCTACAGGTTAATGCAGTGTTTTGATAGTTCCACTACTGTTCTAGTGTTTCCTTTAGTGTTCTACAGGTTAACTCAATGTTCTGATGGTTCCACTACTGTTCTAGTGTTTCCTTTAGTAGCTCCAGGTTGACTCAGTGTTCTGATGGTTGCACTACTGTTCTAGTGTTTCCTTTAGTGGTTCCAGGTTAACTCATTGTTCTTATGGTTCCACTGCTGTTCTAGTGTTTCCTTTAGTGTTCTACAGGTTAACTCAATGTTCTGATGGTTCTACTACTGTTCTAGTGTTTCCTTTAGTATTCTACAGGTTAACTCAATGTTCTGATGGTTCCACTACTGTTCTAGTGTTACCTTTAGTGTTCTACAGGTTAACTCAATGTTCTGATGGTTCCACTACTGTTCTAGTGTTTCCTTTAGTGTTCTACAGGTTAACTCGGTGATCTGATGGTTCCAATATTGTTCTAGTGGTTCCTTTAGTGGATCCAGGTTAACTCAGTGTTCTGATGGTTCCACTACTGTTCTAGTGTTTCCTTCAGGGTTCTACAGGTTGACTCAGTGTTCTGATGGTTCCACTGCTGTTCTAGTGTTTCCTTTAGCGGTTCCAGGTTGACTCAGTGTTCTGATGTTTCCACTACTGTTCTAGTGTTTCCTTTAGTGGTTACAGGTTAACCCAGAGTTCTGATGGTTCCACTACTGTTCTAGTGTTTCCTTTAGTGTTCTACAGGTTAACTCAATGTTCTGATGGTTCCACTACTGTTCTAGTGTTTCCATTAGTGGTTCCAGGTTGACTCAGTGTTCTGATGCTTCCACAACTGTTCTAGTGTTTCCAATAGTGTTCTAAAGGTTAACTCAATTTTCTGATGGTTCCACTACTGTTCTAGTGTTTCCTTTAGTGGTTCCAGGTTAACTCAATGTTCTGATGGTTCCAGTACTGTTCTAGTGTTTCCTTTAGCGGTCCCAGGTTGACTCAGTGTTCTGATGTTTCCACTACTGTTCTAGTGTTTCCATTAGTGATCTACAGGTTAACTCAATTTTCTGATGGTTCCACTACTGTTCTAGTGTTTCCTTTAGTGGTCTACAGGTTAACTCAATGGTCTGACGGTTCCACTACTGTTCTAGTGTTTCCTTTGGTGTTCTACAGGTTACCTCAGTGTTCTGATGGTTCCACTACTGTTCTAGTGTTTCCTTTAGTGGTTCCAGGTTGACTCAGTGTTCTGATGCTTCCACAACTGTTCTAGTATTTCCTTTAGTGGTTACAGGTTAACTCAGTGTTCTGATGGTTCCACTACTGTTCTAGTGTTTCCTTTAGTGTTCACAGGTTGACTCAGTGTTCTGATGGTTCCACTACTGTTCTAGTGTTTCCTTTAGTGTTCTACAGGTTGACTCAGTGTTCTGATGGTTCCACTACTGTTCTAGTGTTTCCTTTAGTGTTCTACAGGTTGACTCAGTGTTCTGATGGTTCCACTACTGTTCTAGTGTTTCCTTTAGTGTTCTACAGGTTAACTCAATGTTCTGATGGTTCCACTACTGTTCTAGTGTTTCCTTTAGTGTTCTACAGGTTAACTCAATGTTCTGATGGTTCCACTACTGTTCTAGTGCTTC
Source organism: Oncorhynchus clarkii lewisi (assembly GCF_045791955.1). Taxonomy (NCBI): domain Eukaryota; kingdom Metazoa; phylum Chordata; class Actinopteri; order Salmoniformes; family Salmonidae; genus Oncorhynchus; species Oncorhynchus clarkii. The sequence continues at coordinate 10,630,282 of NC_092149.1, read as the reverse complement.
CATTCATGGTTCCAGGTTGACTCAGTCTTCTGATGGTTCCACTACTGTTCTAGTGTTTTCTTAGTGTTCTACAGGTTAACGCAGTGTTTTGATAGTTCCACTACTGTTCTAGTGTTTCCTTTAGTGTTCTACAGGTTAACTCAATGTTCTGATGGTTCCACTACTGTTCTAGTGTTTCCTTTAGTAGCTCCAGGTTGACTCAGTGTTCTGATGGTTGCACTACTGTTCTAGTGTTTCCTTTAGTGGTTCCAGGTTAACTCAGTGTTCTTATGGTTCCACTACTGTTCTAGTGTTTCCTTTAGTGTTCTACAGGTTAATTCAATGTTCTGATGGTTCCACTACTGTTCTAGTGTTCCCTTTAGTGGTTCCAGGTTGACTCAGTGTTCTGATGGTTCCACTACTGTTCTAGTGTTTCCTTTAGTGTTCTACAGGTTAACTCAGTGTTCTGATGGTTCCACTACTGTTCTAGTGTTTTCTTTAGTGGTTCCAGGTTGACTCAGTGTTCTGATGGTTCCACTACTGTTCTAGTGTTTCCTTTAGTGGTTCCAGGTTGACTCAGTGTTCTGATGGTTCCACTGCTGTTCTAGTGTTTCCTTTAGTGTTCTACAGGTTAACCCAATGTTCTGATGGTGACACTGCTGTTCTAGTGTTTCCTTTAGTGTTCTACAGGTTAACGCAATGTTCTGATGGTTCTACTACTGTTCTAGTGTTTCCTTTAGTATTCTACAGGTTAACTCAATGTTCTGATGGTTCCACTACTGTTCTAGTGTTTCCTTTAGTGGTTCCAGGTTGACTCAGTGTTCTGATGGTTCCACTACTGTTCTAGTGTTTCCTTTAGTGTTCTACAGGTTAACTCAATGTTCTGATGGTTCTACTACTGTTCTAGTGTTTCCTTTAGTATTCTACAGGTTAACTCAATGTTCTGATGGTTCCACTACTGTTCTAGTGTTTCCTTTAGTGGTTCCAGGTTGACTCAGTGTTCTGATGGTTCCACTACTGTTCTAGTGTTTCCTTTAGTGTTCTACAGGTTAACTCAATGTTCTGATGGTTCCACTACTGTTCTAGTGTTTCCTTTAGTGTTCTACAGGTTAACTCAATGTTCTGATGGTTCCACTACTGTTCTAGTGCTTCCATTCATGGTTCCAGGTTGACTCAGTGTTCTGATGGTTCCACTACTGTTCTAGTGTTTTCTTAGTGTTCTACAGGTTAATGCAGTGTTTTGATAGTTCCTCTACTGTTCTAGTGTTTCCTTTAGTGTTCTACAGGTTAACTCAATGTTCTGATGGTTCCACTACTGTTCTAGTGTTTCCTTTAGTAGCTCCAGGTTGACTCAGTGTTCTGATGGTTGCACTACTGTTCTAGTGTTTCCTTTAGTGGTTCCAGGTTAACTCAGTGTTCTTATGGTTCCACTGCTGTTCTAGTGTTTCCTTTAGTGTTCTACAGGTTAACTCAATGTTCTGATGGTTCTACTACTGTTCTAGTGTTGACTTTAGTATTCTACAGGTTAACTCAATGTTCTGATGGTTCCACTACTGTTCTAGTGTTACCTTTAGTGTTCTACAGGTTAACTCAATGTTCTGATGGTTCCACTACTGTTCTAGTGTTTCCTTTAGTGTTCTACAGGTTAACTCGGTGATCTGATGGTTCCAATATTGTTCTAGTGGTTCCTTTAGTGGATCCAGGTTAACTCAGTGTTCTGATGGTTCCACTACTGTTCTAGTGTTTCCTTCAGGGTTTACAGGTTGACTCAGTGTTCTGATGGTTCCACTGCTGTTCTAGTGTTTCCTTTAGCGGTTCCAGGTTGACTCAGTGTTCTGATGTTTCCACTACTGTTCTAGTGTTTCCTTTAGTGGTTACAGGTTAACCCAGAGTTCTGATGGTTCCACTACTGTTCTAGTGTTTCCTTTAGTGTTCTACAGGTTGACTCAGTGTTCTGATGGTTCCACTGCTGTTCTAGTGTTTCCTTTAGCGGTTCCAGGTTGACTCAGTGTTCTGATGTTTCCACTACTGTTCTAGTGTTTCCTTTAGTGGTTACAGGTTAACAATTTTCTGATGGTTCCACTACTGTTCTAGTGTTTCCTTTAGTGGTTCTACAGGTTAACTCAATGTTCTGATGGTTCCACTACTGTTCTAGTGTTAGCGGTCCCAGGTTGACTCAGTGTTCTGATGTTTCCACTACTGTTCTAGTGTTTCCATTAGTGATCTACAGGTTAACTCAATTTTCTGATGGTTCCACTACTGTTCTAGTGTTTCCTTTAGTGGTCTACAGGTTAACTCAATGGTCTGACGGTTCCACTACTGTTCTAGTGTTTCCTTTGGTGTTCTACAGGTTACCTCAGTGTTCTGATGGTTCCACTACTGTTCTAGTGTTTCCTTTAGTGGTTCCAGGTTGACTCAGTGTTCTGATGCTTCCACAACTGTTCTAGTATTTCCTTTAGTGGTTACAGGTTAACTCAGTGTTCTGATGGTTCCACTACTGTTCTAGTGTTTCCTTTAGTGTTCACAGGTTGACTCAGTGTTCTGATGGTTCCACTACTGTTCTAGTGTTTCCTTTAGTGTTCTACAGGTTGACTCAGTGTTCTGATGGTGACACTGCTGTTCTAGTGTTTCCTTTAGTGTTCTACAGGTTAACGCAATGTTCTGATGGTTCTACTACTGTTCTAGTGTTTCCTTTAGTATTCTACAGGTTAACTCAATGTTCTGATGGTTCCACTACTGTTCTAGTGTTTCCTTTAGTGGTTCCAGGTTGACTCAGTGTTCTGATGGTTCCACTACTGTTCTAGTGTTTTTAGTGTTCTACAGGTTAACTCAATGTTCTGATGGTTCTACTACTGTTCTAGTGTTTCCTTTAGTATTCTACAGGTTAACTCAATGTTCTGATGGTTCCACTACTGTTCTAGTGTTTCCTTTAGTGGTTCCAGGTTGACTCAGTGTTCTGATGGTTCCACTACTGTTCTAGTGTTTCCTTTAGTGTTCTACAGGTTAACTCAATGTTCTGATGGTTCCACTACTGTTCTAGTGTTTCCTTTAGTGTTCTACAGGTTAACTCAATGTTCTGATGGTTCCACTACTGTTCTAGTGCTTCCATTCATGGTTCCAGGTTGACTCAGTGTTCTGATGGTTCCACTACTGTTCTAGTGTTTTCTTAGTGTTCTACAGGTTAATGCAGTGTTTTGATAGTTCCTCTACTGTTCTAGTGTTTCCTTTAGTGTTCTACAGGTTAACTCAATGTTCTGATGGTTCCACTACTGTTCTAGTGTTTCCTTTAGTAGCTCCAGGTTGACTCAGTGTTCTGATGGTTGCACTACTGTTCTAGTGTTTCCTTTAGTGGTTCCAGGTTAACTCAGTGTTCTTATGGTTCCACTGCTGTTCTAGTGTTTCCTTTAGTGTTCTACAGGTTAACTCAATGTTCTGATGGTTCTACTACTGTTCTAGTGTTTCCTTTAGTATTCTACAGGTTAACTCAATGTTCTGATGGTTCCACTACTGTTCTAGTGTTACCTTTAGTGTTCTACAGGTTAACTCAATGTTCTGATGGTTCCACTACTGTTCTAGTGTTTCCTTTAGTGTTCTACAGGTTAACTCGGTGATCTGATGGTTCCAATATTGTTCTAGTGGTTCCTTTAGTGGATCCAGGTTAACTCAGTGTTCTGATGGTTCCACTACTGTTCTAGTGTTTCCTTCAGGGTTCTACAGGTTGACTCAGTGTTCTGATGGTTCCACTGCTGTTCTAGTGTTTCCTTTAGCGGTTCCAGGTTGACTCAGTGTTCTGATGTTTCCACTATCTACAGGTTAACTCAATGTTCTGATGGTTCCACTACTGTTCTAGTGTTACCTTTAGTGTTCTACAGGTTAACTCAATGTTCTGATGGTTCCACTACTGTTCTAGTGTTTCCTTTAGTGTTCTACAGGTTAACTCGGTGATCTGATGGTTCCAATATTGTTCTAGTGGTTCCTTTAGTGGATCCAGGTTAACTCAGTGTTCTGATGGTTCCACTACTGTTCTAGTGTTTCCTTCAGGGTTCTACAGGTTGACTCAGTGTTCTGATGGTTCCACTGCTGTTCTAGTGTTTCCTTTAGCGGTTCCAGGTTGACTCAGTGTTCTGATGTTTCCACTACTGTTCTAGTGTTTCCTTTAGTGGTTACAGGTTAACCCAGAGTTCTGATGGTTCCACTACTGTTCTAGTGTTTCCTTTAGTGTTCTACAGGTTAACTCAATGTTCTGATGGTTCCACTACTGTTCTAGTGTTTCCATTAGTGGTTCCAGGTTGACTCAGTGTTCTGATGCTTCCACAACTGTTCTAGTGTTTCCAATAGTGTTCTAAAGGTTAACTCAATTTTCTGATGGTTCCACTACTGTTCTAGTGTTTCCTTTAGTGGTTCCAGGTTAACTCAATGTTCTGATGGTTCCAGTACTGTTCTAGTGTTTCCTTTAGCGGTCCCAGGTTGACTCAGTGTTCTGATGTTTCCACTACTGTTCTAGTGTTTCCATTAGTGATCTACAGGTTAACTCAATTTTCTGATGGTTCCACTACTGTTCTAGTGTTTCCTTTAGTGGTCTACAGGTTAACTCAATGGTCTGACGGTTCCACTACTGTTCTAGTGTTTCCTTTGGTGTTCTACAGGTTACCTCAGTGTTCTGATGGTTCCACTACTGTTCTAGTGTTTCCTTTAGTGGTTCCAGGTTGACTCAGTGTTCTGATGCTTCCACAACTGTTCTAGTATTTCCTTTAGTGGTTACAGGTTAACTCAGTGTTCTGATGGTTCCACTACTGTTCTAGTGTTTCCTTTAGTGTTCACAGGTTGACTCAGTGTTCTGATGGTTCCACTACTGTTCTAGTGTTTCCTTTAGTGTTCTACAGGTTGACTCAGTGTTCTGATGGTGACACTGCTGTTCTAGTGTTTCCTTTAGTGTTCTACAGGTTAACGCAATGTTCTGATGGTTCTACTACTGTTCTAGTGTTTCCTTTAGTATTCTACAGGTTAACTCAATGTTCTGATGGTTCCACTACTGTTCTAGTGTTTCCTTTAGTGGTTCCAGGTTGACTCAGTGTTCTGATGGTTCCACTACTGTTCTAGTGTTTCCTTTAGTGTTCTACAGGTTAACTCAATGTTCTGATGGTTCTACTACTGTTCTAGTGTTTCCTTTAGTATTCTACAGGTTAACTCAATGTTCTGATGGTTCCACTACTGTTCTAGTGTTTCCTTTAGTGGTTCCAGGTTGACTCAGTGTTCTGATGGTTCCACTACTGTTCTAGTGTTTCCTTTAGTGTTCTACAGGTTAACTCAATGTTCTGATGGTTCCACTACTGTTCTAGTGTTTCCTTTAGTGTTCTACAGGTTAACTCAATGTTCTGATGGTTCCACTACTGTTCTAGTGCTTCCATTCATGGTTCCAGGTTGACTCAGTGTTCTGATGGTTCCACTACTGTTCTAGTGTTTTCTTAGTGTTCTACAGGTTAATGCAGTGTTTTGATAGTTCCTCTACTGTTCTAGTGTTTCCTTTAGTGTTCTACAGGTTAACTCAATGTTCTGATGGTTCCACTACTGTTCTAGTGTTTCCTTTAGTAGCTCCAGGTTGACTCAGTGTTCTGATGGTTGCACTACTGTTCTAGTGTTTCCTTTAGTGGTTCCAGGTTAACTCAGTGTTCTTATGGTTCCACTGCTGTTCTAGTGTTTCCTTTAGTGTTCTACAGGTTAACTCAATGTTCTGATGGTTCTACTACTGTTCTAGTGTTTCCTTTAGTATTCTACAGGTTAACTCAATGTTCTGATGGTTCCACTACTGTTCTAGTGTTACCTTTAGTGTTCTACAGGTTAACTCAATGTTCTGATGGTTCCACTACTGTTCTAGTGTTTCCTTTAGTGTTCTACAGGTTAACTCGGTGATCTGATGGTTCCAATATTGTTCTAGTGGTTCCTTTAGTGGATCCAGGTTAACTCAGTGTTCTGATGGTTCCACTACTGTTCTAGTGTTTCCTTCAGGGTTCTACAGGTTGACTCAGTGTTCTGATGGTTCCACTGCTGTTCTAGTGTTTCCTTTAGCGGTTCCAGGTTGACTCAGTGTTCTGATGTTTCCACTACTGTTCTAGTGTTTCCTTTAGTGGTTACAGGTTAACCCAGAGTTCTGATGGTTCCACTACTGTTCTAGTGTTTCCTTTAGTGTTCTACAGGTTAACTCAATGTTCTGATGGTTCCACTACTGTTCTAGTGTTTCCATTAGTGGTTCCAGGTTGACTCAGTGTTCTGATGCTTCCACAACTGTTCTAGTGTTTCCAATAGTGTTCTAAAGGTTAACTCAATTTTCTGATGGTTCCACTACTGTTCTAGTGTTTCCTTTAGTGGTTCCAGGTTAACTCAATGTTCTGATGGTTCCAGTACTGTTCTAGTGTTTCCTTTAGCGGTCCCAGGTTGACTCAGTGTTCTGATGTTTCCACTACTGTTCTAGTGTTTCCATTAGTGATCTACAGGTTAACTCAATTTTCTGATGGTTCCACTACTGTTCTAGTGTTTCCTTTAGTGGTCTACAGGTTAACTCAATGGTCTGACGGTTCCACTACTGTTCTAGTGTTTCCTTTGGTGTTCTACAGGTTACCTCAGTGTTCTGATGGTTCCACTACTGTTCTAGTGTTTCCTTTAGTGGTTCCAGGTTGACTCAGTGTTCTGATGCTTCCACAACTGTTCTAGTATTTCCTTTAGTGGTTACAGGTTAACTCAGTGTTCTGATGGTTCCACTACTGTTCTAGTGTTTCCTTTAGTGTTCACAGGTTGACTCAGTGTTCTGATGGTTCCACTACTGTTCTAGTGTTTCCTTTAGTGTTCTACAGGTTGACTCAGTGTTCTGATGGTGACACTGCTGTTCTAGTGTTTCCTTTAGTGTTCTACAGGTTAACGCAATGTTCTGATGGTTCTACTACTGTTCTAGTGTTTCCTTTAGTATTCTACAGGTTAACTCAATGTTCTGATGGTTCCACTACTGTTCTAGTGTTTCCTTTAGTGGTTCCAGGTTGACTCAGTGTTCTGATGGTTCCACTACTGTTCTAGTGTTTCCTTTAGTGTTCTACAGGTTAACTCAATGTTCTGATGGTTCTACTACTGTTCTAGTGTTTCCTTTAGTATTCTACAGGTTAACTCAATGTTCTGATGGTTCCACTACTGTTCTAGTGTTTCCTTTAGTGGTTCCAGGTTGACTCAGTGTTCTGATGGTTCCACTACTGTTCTAGTGTTTCCTTTAGTGTTCTAACTCAATGTTCAGGTTAACTCAGTGTTCTGATGGTTCCACTACTGTTCTAGTGTTTCCTTTAGTGTTCTACAGGTTAACTCAATGTTCTGATGGTTTACTGTTCTAGTGCTTCCATTCATGGTTCCAGGTTGACTCAGTGTTCTGATGGTTCCACTCTGTTCTAGTGTTTTCTTAGTGTTCTACAGGTTAATGCAGTGTTTTGATAGTTCCTCTACTGTTCTAGTGTTTCCTTTAGTGTTCTACAGGTTAACTCAATGTTCTGATGGTTCCACTACTGTTCTAGTGTTTCCTTTAGTAGCTCCAGGTTGACTCAGTGTTCTGATGGTTGCACTACTGTTCTAGTGTTTCCTTTAGTGGTTCCAGGTTAACTCAGTGTTCTTATGGTTCCACTGCTGTTCTAGTGTTTCCTTTAGTGTTCTACAGGTTAACTCAATGTTCTGATGGTTCTACTACTGTTCTAGTGTTTCCTTTAGTATTCTACAGGTTAACTCAATGTTCTGATGGTTCCACTACTGTTCTAGTGTTACCTTTAGTGTTCTACAGGTTAACTCAATGTTCTGATGGTTCCACTACTGTTCTAGTGTTTCCTTTAGTGTTCTACAGGTTAACTCGGTGATCTGATGGTTCCAATATTGTTCTAGTGGTTCCTTTAGTGGATCCAGGTTAACTCAGTGTTCTGATGGTTCCACTACTGTTCTAGTGTTTCCTTCAGGGTTCTACAGGTTGACTCAGTGTTCTGATGGTTCCACTGCTGTTCTAGTGTTTCCTTTAGCGGTTCCAGGTTGACTCAGTGTTCTGATGTTTCCACTACTGTTCTAGTGTTTCCTTTAGTGGTTACAGGTTAACCCAGAGTTCTGATGGTTCCACTACTGTTCTAGTGTTTCCTTTAGTGTTCTACAGGTTAACTCAATGTTCTGATGGTTCCACTACTGTTCTAGTGTTTCCATTAGTGGTTCCAGGTTGACTCAGTGTTCTGATGCTTCCACAACTGTTCTAGTGTTTCCAATAGTGTTCTAAAGGTTAACTCAATTTTCTGATGGTTCCACTACTGTTCTAGTGTTTCCTTTAGTGGTTCCAGGTTAACTCAATGTTCTGATGGTTCCAGTACTGTTCTAGTGTTTCCTTTAGCGGTCCCAGGTTGACTCAGTGTTCTGATGTTTCCACTACTGTTCTAGTGTTTCCATTAGTGATCTACAGGTTAACTCAATTTTCTGATGGTTCCACTACTGTTCTAGTGTTTCCTTTAGTGGTCTACAGGTTAACTCAATGGTCTGACGGTTCCACTACTGTTCTAGTGTTTCCTTTGGTGTTCTACAGGTTACCTCAGTGTTCTGATGGTTCCACTACTGTTCTAGTGTTTCCTTTAGTGGTTCCAGGTTGACTCAGTGTTCTGATGCTTCCACAACTGTTCTAGTATTTCCTTTAGTGGTTACAGGTTAACTCAGTGTTCTGATGGTTCCACTACTGTTCTAGTGTTTCCTTTAGTGTTCACAGGTTGACTCAGTGTTCTGATGGTTCCACTACTGTTCTAGTGTTTCCTTTAGTGTTCTACAGGTTGACTCAGTGTTCTGATGGTTCCACTACTGTTCTAGTGTTTCCTTTAGTGTTCTACAGGTTGACTCAGTGTTCTGATGGTTCCACTACTGTTCTAGTGTTTCCTTTAGTGTTCTACAGGTTAACTCAATGTTCTGATGGTTCCACTACTGTTCTAGTGTTTCCTTTAGTAGCTCCAGGTTGACTCAGTGTTCTGATGGTTGCACTACTGTTCTAGTGTTTCCTTTAGTGGTTCCAGGTTAACTCAGTGTTCTTATGGTTCCACTACTGTTCTAGTGTTTCCTTTAGTGTTCTACAGGTTAATTCAATGTTCTGATGGTTCCACTACTGTTCTAGTGTTTTCTTTAGTGGTTCCAGGTTGACTCAGTAATCTGATGGTTCCACTACTGTTCTAGTGTTTCCTTTAGTGGTTCCAGGTTGACTCAGTGTTCTGATGGTTCCACTGCTGTTCTAGTGTTTCCTTTAGTGTTCTACAGGTTAACCCAATGTTCTGATGGTGACACTGCGGTTCTAGTGTTTCCTTTAGTGTTCTACAGGTTAACTCAATGTTCTGATGGTTCTACTACTGTTCTAGTGTTTCCTTTAGTATTCTACAGGTTAACTCAATGTTCTGATGGTTCCACTACTGTTCTAGTGTTTCCTTTAGTGGTTCCAGGTTGACTCAGTGTTCTGATGGTTCCACTACTGTTCTAGTGTTTCCTTTAGTGTTCTACAGGTTAACTCAATGTTCTGATGGTTCTACTACTGTTCTAGTGTTTCCTTTAGTATTCTACAGGTTAACTCAATGTTCTGATGGTTCCACTACTGTTCTAGTGTTTTCTTTAGTGGTTCCAGGTTGACTCAGTGTTCTGATGGTTCCACTACTGTTCTAGTGTTTCCTTTAGTGGTTCCAGGTTGACTCAGTGTTCTGATGGTTCCACTGCTGTTCTAGTGTTTCCTTTAGTGTTCTACAGGTTAACCCAATGTTCTGATGGTGACACTGCGGTTCTAGTGTTTCCTTTAGTATTCTACAGGTTAACTCAATGTTCTGATGGTTCCACTACTGTTCTAGTGTTACCTTTAGTGTTCTACAGGTTAACTCAATGTTCTGATGGTTCCACTACTGTTCTAGTGTTTCCTTTAGTGTTCTACAGGTTAACTCGGTGATCTGATGGTTCCAATATTGTTCTAGTGGTTCCTTTAGTGGATCCAGGTTAACTCAGTGTTCTGATGGTTCCACTACTGTTCTAGTGTTTCCTTCAGGGTTCTACAGGTTGACTCAGTGTTCTGATGGTTCCACTGCTGTTCTAGTGTTTCCTTTAGCGGTTCCAGGTTGACTCAGTGTTCTGATGTTTCCACTACTGTTCTAGTGTTTCCTTTAGTGGTTACAGGTTAACCCAGAGTTCTGATGGTTCCACTACTGTTCTAGTGTTTCCTTTAGTGTTCTACAGGTTAACTCAATGTTCTGATGGTTCCACTACTGTTCTAGTGTTTCCATTAGTGGTTCCAGGTTGACTCAGTGTTCTGATGCTTCCACAACTGTTCTAGTGTTTCCAATAGTGTTCTAAAGGTTAACTCAATTTTCTGATGGTTCCACTACTGTTCTAGTGTTTCCTTTAGTGGTTCCAGGTTAACTCAATGTTCTGATGGTTCCAGTACTGTTCTAGTGTTTCCTTTAGCGGTCCCAGGTTGACTCAGTGTTCTGATGTTTCCACTACTGTTCTAGTGTTTCCATTAGTGATCTACAGGTTAACTCAATTTTCTGATGGTTCCACTACTGTTCTAGTGTTTCCTTTAGTGGTCTACAGGTTAACTCAATGGTCTGACGGTTCCACTACTGTTCTAGTGTTTCCTTTGGTGTTCTACAGGTTACCTCAGTGTTCTGATGGTTCCACTACTGTTCTAGTGTTTCCTTTAGTGGTTCCAGGTTGACTCAGTGTTCTGATGCTTCCACAACTGTTCTAGTATTTCCTTTAGTGGTTACAGGTTAACTCAGTGTTCTGATGGTTCCACTACTGTTCTAGTGTTTCCTTTAGTGTTCACAGGTTGACTCAGTGTTCTGATGGTTCCACTACTGTTCTAGTGTTTCCTTTAGTGTTCTACAGGTTAACTCAATGTTCTGATGGTTCCACTACTGTTCTAGTGTTTCCTTTAGTAGCTCCAGGTTGACTCAGTGTTCTGATGGTTGCACTACTGTTCTAGTGTTTCCTTTAGTGGTTCCAGGTTAACTCAGTGTTCTTATGGTTCCACTACTGTTCTAGTGTTTCCTTTAGTGTTCTACAGGTTAATTCAATGTTCTGATGGTTCCACTACTGTTCTAGTGTTCCCTTTAGTGGTTCCAGGTTGACTCAGTGTTCTGATGGTTCCACTACTGTTCTAGTGTTTCCTTTAGTGTTCTACAGGTTAACTCAGTGTTCTGATGGTTCCACTACTGTTCTAGTGTTTTCTTTAGTGGTTCCAGGTTGACTCAGTGTTCTGATGGTTCCACTACTGTTCTAGTGTTTCCTTTAGTGGTTCCAGGTTGACTCAGTGTTCTGATGGTTCCACTGCTGTTCTAGTGTTTCCTTTAGTGTTCTACAGGTTAACCCAATGTTCTGATGGTGACACTGCGGTTCTAGTGTTTCCTTTAGTGTTCTACAGGTTAACTCAATGTTCTGATGGTTCTACTACTGTTCTAGTGTTTCCTTTAGTATTCTACAGGTTAACTCAATGTTCTGATGGTTCCACTACTGTTCTAGTGTTTCCTTCAGGGTTCTACAGGTTGACTCAGTGTTCTGATGGTTCCACTGCTGTTCTAGTGTTTCCTTTAGCGGTTCCAGGTTGACTCAGTGTTCTGATGTTTCCACTACTGTTCTAGTGTTTCCTTTAGTGGTTACAGGTTAACCCAGAGTTCTGATGGTTCCACTACTGTTCTAGTGTTTCCTTTAGTGTTCTACAGGTTAACTCAATGTTCTGATGGTTCCACTACTGTTCTAGTGTTTCCATTAGTGGTTCCAGGTTGACTCAGTGTTCTGATGCTTCCACAACTGTTCTAGTGTTTCCAATAGTGTTCTAAAGGTTAACTCAATTTTCTGATGGTTCCACTACTGTTCTAGTGTTTCCTTTAGTGGTTCCAGGTTAACTCAATGTTCTGATGGTTCCAGTACTGTTCTAGTGTTTCCTTTAGCGGTCCCAGGTTGACTCAGTGTTCTGATGTTTCCACTACTGTTCTAGTGTTTCCATTAGTGATCTACAGGTTAACTCAATTTTCTGATGGTTCCACTACTGTTCTAGTGTTTCCTTTAGTGGTCTACAGGTTAACTCAATGGTCTGACGGTTCCACTACTGTTCTAGTGTTTCCTTTGGTGTTCTACAGGTTACCTCAGTGTTCTGATGGTTCCACTACTGTTCTAGTGTTTCCTTTAGTGGTTCCAGGTTGACTCAGTGTTCTGATGCTTCCACAACTGTTCTAGTATTTCCTTTAGTGGTTACAGGTTAACTCAGTGTTCTGATGGTTCCACTACTGTTCTAGTGTTTCCTTTAGTGTTCACAGGTTGACTCAGTGTTCTGATGGTTCCACTACTGTTCTAGTGTTTCCTTTAGTGTTCTACAGGTTGACTCAGTGTTCTGATGGTTCCACTACTGTTCTAGTGTTTCCTTTAGTGTTCTACAGGTTGACTCAGTGTTCTGATGGTTCCACTACTGTTCTAGTGTTTCCTTTAGTGTTCTACAGGTTAACTCAATGTTCTGATGGTTCCACTACTGTTCTAGTGTTTCCTTTAGTAGCTCCAGGTTGACTCAGTGTTCTGATGGTTGCACTACTGTTCTAGTGTTTCCTTTAGTGGTTCCAGGTTAACTCAGTGTTCTGATGGTTCCACTACTGTTCTAGTGTTTCCTTTAGTGTTCTACAGGTTAATTCAATGTTCTGATGGTTCCACTACTGTTCTAGTGTTTTCTTTAGTGGTTCCAGGTTGACTCAGTGTTCTGATGGTTCCACTACTGTTCTAGTGTTTCCTTTAGTGGTTCCAGGTTGACTCAGTGTTCTGATGGTTCCACTGCTGTTCTAGTGTTTCCTTTAGTGTTCTACAGGTTAACCCAATGTTCTGATGGTGACACTGCGGTTCTAGTGTTTCCTTTAGTGTTCTACAGGTTAACTCAATGTTCTGATGGTTCTACTACTGTTCTAGTGTTTCCTTTAGTATTCTACAGGTTAACTCAATGTTCTGATGGTTCCACTACTGTTCTAGTGTTTCCTTTAGTGGTTCCAGGTTGACTCAGTGTTCTGATGGTTCCACTACTGTTCTAGTGTTTCCTTTAGTGTTCTACAGGTTAACTCAATGTTCTGATGGTTCTACTACTGTTCTAGTGTTTCCTTTAGTATTCTACAGGTTAACTCAATGTTCTGATGGTTCCACTACTGTTCTAGTGTTTTCTTTAGTGGTTCCAGGTTGACTCAGTGTTCTGATGGTTCCACTACTGTTCTAGTGTTTCCTTTAGTGGTTCCAGGTTGACTCAGTGTTCTGATGGTTCCACTGCTGTTCTAGTGTTTCCTTTAGTGTTCTACAGGTTAACCCAATGTTCTGATGGTGACACTGCGGTTCTAGTGTTTCCTTTAGTATTCTACAGGTTAACTCAATGTTCTGATGGTTCCACTACTGTTCTAGTGTTACCTTTAGTGTTCTACAGGTTAACTCAATGTTCTGATGGTTCCACTACTGTTCTAGTGTTTCCTTTAGTGTTCTACAGGTTAACTCGGTGATCTGATGGTTCCAATATTGTTCTAGTGGTTCCTTTAGTGGATCCAGGTTAACTCAGTGTTCTGATGGTTCCACTACTGTTCTAGTGTTTCCTTCAGGGTTCTACAGGTTGACTCAGTGTTCTGATGGTTCCACTGCTGTTCTAGTGTTTCCTTTAGCGGTTCCAGGTTGACTCAGTGTTCTGATGTTTCCACTACTGTTCTAGTGTTTCCTTTAGTGGTTACAGGTTAACCCAGAGTTCTGATGGTTCCACTACTGTTCTAGTGTTTCCTTTAGTGTTCTACAGGTTAACTCAATGTTCTGATGGTTCCACTACTGTTCTAGTGTTTCCATTAGTGGTTCCAGGTTGACTCAGTGTTCTGATGCTTCCACAACTGTTCTAGTGTTTCCAATAGTGTTCTAAAGGTTAACTCAATTTTCTGATGGTTCCACTACTGTTCTAGTGTTTCCTTTAGTGGTTCCAGGTTAACTCAATGTTCTGATGGTTCCAGTACTGTTCTAGTGTTTCCTTTAGCGGTCCCAGGTTGACTCAGTGTTCTGATGTTTCCACTACTGTTCTAGTGTTTCCATTAGTGATCTACAGGTTAACTCAATTTTCTGATGGTTCCACTACTGTTCTAGTGTTTCCTTTAGTGGTCTACAGGTTAACTCAATGGTCTGACGGTTCCACTACTGTTCTAGTGTTTCCTTTGGTGTTCTACAGGTTACCTCAGTGTTCTGATGGTTCCACTACTGTTCTAGTGTTTCCTTTAGTGGTTCCAGGTTGACTCAGTGTTCTGATGCTTCCACAACTGTTCTAGTATTTCCTTTAGTGGTTACAGGTTAACTCAGTGTTCTGATGGTTCCACTACTGTTCTAGTGTTTCCTTTAGTGTTCACAGGTTGACTCAGTGTTCTGATGGTTCCACTACTGTTCTAGTGTTTCCTTTAGTGTTCTACAGGTTGACTCAGTGTTCTGATGGTTCCACTACTGTTCTAGTGTTTCCTTTAGTGTTCTACAGGTTGACTCAGTGTTCTGATGGTTCCACTACTGTTCTAGTGTTTCCTTTAGTGTTCTACAGGTTAACTCAATGTTCTGATGGTTCCACTACTGTTCTAGTGTTTCCTTTAGTAGCTCCAGGTTGACTCAGTGTTCTGATGGTTGCACTACTGTTCTAGTGTTTCCTTTAGTGGTTCCAGGTTAACTCAGTGTTCTTATGGTTCCACTACTGTTCTAGTGTTTCCTTTAGTGTTCTACAGGTTAATTCAATGTTCTGATGGTTCCACTACTGTTCTAGTGTTCCCTTTAGTGGTTCCAGGTTGACTCAGTGTTCTGATGGTTCCACTACTGTTCTAGTGTTTCCTTTAGTGTTCTACAGGTTAACTCAGTGTTCTGATGGTTCCACTACTGTTCTAGTGTTTTCTTTAGTGGTTCCAGGTTGACTCAGTGTTCTGATGGTTCCACTACTGTTCTAGTGTTTCCTTTAGTGGTTCCAGGTTGACTCAGTGTTCTGATGGTTCCACTGCTGTTCTAGTGTTTCCTTTAGTGTTCTACAGGTTAACCCAATGTTCTGATGGTGACACTGCGGTTCTAGTGTTTCCTTTAGTGTTCTACAGGTTAACTCAATGTTCTGATGGTTCTACTACTGTTCTAGTGTTTCCTTTAGTATTCTACAGGTTAACTCAATGTTCTGATGGTTCCACTACTGTTCTAGTGTTTCCTTTAGTGGTTCCAGGTTGACTCAGTGTTCTGATGGTTCCACTACTGTTCTAGTGTTTCCTTTAGTGTTCTACAGGTTAACTCAATGTTCTGATGGTTCTACTACTGTTCTAGTGTTTCCTTTAGTATTCTACAGGTTAACTCAATGTTCTGATGGTTCCACTACTGTTCTAGTGTTTTCTTTAGTGGTTCCAGGTTGACTCAGTGTTCTGATGGTTCCACTACTGTTCTAGTGTTTCCTTTAGTGTTCTACAGGTCAACTCAGTGTTCTGATGGTTCCACTGCTGTTCTAGTGTTTCCTTTAGTGTTCTACAGGTTAACTCAGTGTTCTGATGGTTCCACTACTGATCTAGTTTTTCCTTTAGTTCTACCGGTTAACTCAATGTTCTGATGGTTCCACTACTGTTCTAGTGTTTCCTTTAGTGTTCTACAGGTTGACTCATTGTTCTGATGGTTCCACTACTGTTCTAGTGTTTCCTTTAGTGTTCTACAGGTTGACTCAGTGTTCTGATGGTTCCACTGCTGTTCTAGTGTTTCCTTTAGCGGTTCCAGGTTGACTCAGTGTTCTGATGTTTCCACTACTGTTCTAGTGTTTCCTTTAGTGGTTACAGGTTAACCCAGAGTTCTGATGGTTCCACTGCTGTTCTAGTGTTTCCTTTAGTGTTCTACAGGTTAACTCAATGTTCTGATGGTTCCACTACTGTTCTAGTGTTTCCATTAGTGGTTCCAGGTTGACTCAGTGTTCTGATGCTTCCACAACTGTTCTAGTGTTTCCAATAGTGTTCTAAAGGTTAACTCAATTTTCTGATGGTTCCACTACTGTTCTAGTGTTTCCTTTAGTGGTTCCAGGTTAACTCAATGTTCTGATGGTTCCAGTACTGTTCTAGTGTTTCCTTTAGCGGTCCCAGGTTGACTCAGTGTTCTGATGTTTCCACTACTGTTCTAGTGTTTCCATTAGTGTTCTACAGGTTAACTCAATTTTCTGATGGTTCCACTACTGTTCTAGTGTTTCCTTTAGTGGTCTACAGGTTAACTCAATGGTCTGATGGTTCCACTACTGTTCTAGTGTTTCCTTTGGTGTTCTACAGGTTACCTCAGTGTTCTGATGGTTCCACTACTGTTCTAGTGTTTCCTTTAGTGGTTCCAGGTTGACTCAGTGTTCTGATGCTTCCACAACTGTTCTAGTATTTCCTTTAGTGGTTACAGGTTAACTCAGTGTTCTGATGGTTCCACTACTGTTCTAGTGTTTCCTTTAGTGTTCACAGGTTGACTCAGTGTTCTGATGGTTCCACTACTGTTCTAGTGTTTCCTTTAGTGTTCTACAGGTTGACTCAGTGTTCTGATGGTTCCACTACTGTTCAAGTGTTTCCAATAGTGTTATAAAGGTTAACTCAATTTTCTGATGGTTCCACTACTGTTCTAGTGTTTCCTTTAGTGGTTCCAGGTTAAATCAATGTTCTGATGGTTCCACTACTGTTCTAGTGTTTCCTTTAGCGGTTCCAGGTTGACTCAGTGTTCTGTTGTCTCCACTACTGTTCTAGTGTTTCCATTAGTGTTCTACAGGTTAACTCAATGTTCTGATGGTTCCACTACTGTTCTAGTGTTTCCTTTAGCGGTTCCAGGTTGACTCAGTGTTCTGATGGTTCCACTACTGTTCTAGTGTTTCCTTCAGGGTTCTACAGATTAACTCAATGTTCTGATGGTTCCAATACTGTTCTAGTGTTCCCTTTAGTGGTTCCAGGTTAACTCAGTGTTCTGATGGTTCCACTACTGTTCTAGTGTTTTATTTAGTGTTCTACAGGTTAACTCAATGTTCAGATGGTTCCACTACTGTTCTGGTGTTTCCTTTAGTGGTTACAGGTTGACTCAGTGTTCTGATGGTTCCACTACTGTTCGAGTTTTTCTTTTAGCGGTCCCAGGTTGACTCAGTGTTCTGTTCTAGTGTTTCCTTTAGTGTTCTACAGGTTAACTCAGTGTTCTGATGGTTCCACTACTTTTCTAGTGTTTCCTAGAGTGCTTTACCGGTTAACTCAATGTTCTGATGGTTCCACTACTGTTCTAGTGTTTCCTTTAGTGTTCTACAGGTTAACTCAATGTTCTGATGGTTCCACTACTGTTCTAGTGTTTCCTTTAGTGTTCTACAGGTTAACTCAATGTTCTGATGGTTCCACTACTGTTCTAGTGTTTCCTTTAGTGTTTCCCGGTTGACTCAATGTTCTGATGGTTCCACTACTGTTCTAGTGTTTCCTTTAGTGTTCTACAGGTCAACTGAATGTTCTGATGGTTCCACTGCTGTTCTAGTGTTTCCTTCAGTGTTCTACAGGTTAACTCAGTGTTCTGATGGTTCCACTACTGATCTAGTTTTTCCTTTAGTTCTACCGGTCAACTCAATGTTCTGATGGTTCCACTACTGTTCTAGTGTTTCCTTTAGTGTTCTACAGGTTGACTCATTGTTCTGATGGTTCCACTACTGTTCTAGTGTTTCCTTTAGTGTTCTACAGGTTGACTCAGTGTTCTGATGGTTCCACTGCTGTTCTAGTGTTTCCTTTAGCGGTTCCAGGTTGACTCAGTGTTCTGATGTTTCCACTACTGTTCTAGTGTTTCCTTTAGTGGTTACAGGTTAACCCAGAGTTCTGATGGTTCCACTGCTGTTCTAGTGTTTCCTTTAGTGTTCTACAGGTTAACTCAATGTTCTGATGGTTCCACTACTGTTCTAGTGTTTCCATTAGTGGTTCCAGGTTGACTCAGTGTTCTGATGCTTCCACAACTGTTCTAGTGTTTCCAATAGTGTTCTAAAGGTTAACTCAATTTTCTGATGGTTCCACTACTGTTCTAGTGTTTCCTTTAGTGGTTCCAGGTTAACTCAATGTTCTGATGGTTCCAGTACTGTTCTAGTGTTTCCTTTAGCGGTCCCAGGTTGACTCAGTGTTCTGATGTTTCCACTACTGTTCTAGTGTTTCCATTAGTGTTCTACAGGTTAACTCAATTTTCTGATGGTTCCACTACTGTTCTAGTGTTTCCTTTAGTGGTCTACAGGTTAACTCAATGGTCTGATGGTTCCACTACTGTTCTAGTGTTTCCTTTGGTGTTCTACAGGTTACCTCAGTGTTCTGATCTAGTGTTTCCTTTAGTGTTCTACAGGTTAACTCAGTGTTCTGATGGTTCCACTACTTTTCTAGTGTTTCCTAGAGTGCTTTACCGGTTAACTCAATGTTCTGATGGTTCCACTACTGTTCTAGTGTTTCCTTTAGTGTTCTACAGGTTAACTCAATGTTCTGATGGTTCCACTACTGTTCTAGTGTTTTCTTTAGTGTTCTACAGGTTAACTCAATGTTCTGATGGTTCCACTACAGTTCTAGTGTTTCCTTTAGTGTTCTACAGGTTAACTCAATGTTCTGATGGTTCCACTACTGTTCTAGTGTTTCCTTTAGTGTTTCCCGGTTGACTCAATGTTCTGATGGTTCCACTACTGTTCTAGTGTTTCCTTTAGTGTTCTACAGGTCAACTCAATGTTCTGATGGTTCCACTGCTGTTCTAGTGTTTCCTTTAGTGTTCTACAGGTTAATTCAGTGTTCTGATGGTTCCACTACTGATCTAGTTTTTCCTTTAGTTCTACCGGTCAACTCAATGTTCTGATGGTTCCACTACTGTTCTAGTGTTTCCTTTAGTGTTCTACAGGTTGACTCATTGTTCTGATGGTTCCACTACTGTTCTAGTGTTTCCTTTAGTGTTCTACAGGTTGACTCAGTGTTCTGATGGTTCCACTGCTGTTCTAGTGTTTCCTTTAGCGGTTCCAGGTTGACTCAGTGTTCTGATGTTTCCACTACTGTTCTAGTGTTTCCTTTAGTGGTTACAGGTTAACCCAGAGTTCTGATGGTTCCACTGCTGTTCTAGTGTTTCCTTTAGTGTTCTACAGGTTAACTCAATGTTCTGATGGTTCCACTACTGTTCTAGTGTTTCCATTAGTGGTTCCAGGTTGACTCAGTGTTCTGATGCTTCCACAACTGTTCTAGTGTTTCCAATAGTGTTCTAAAGGTTAACTCAATTTTCTGATGGTTCCACTACTGTTCTAGTGTTTCCTTTAGTGGTTCCAGGTTAACTCAATGTTCTGATGGTTCCAGTACTGTTCTAGTGTTTCCTTTAGCGGTCCCAGGTTGACTCAGTGTTCTGATGTTTCCACTACTGTTCTAGTGTTTCCATTAGTGTTCTACAGGTTAACTCAATTTTCTGATGGTTCCACTACTGTTCTAGTGTTTCCTTTAGTGGTCTACAGGTTAACTCAATGGTCTGATGGTTCCACTACTGTTCTAGTGTTTCCTTTGGTGTTCTACAGGTTACCTCAGTGTTCTGATGGTTCCACTACTGTTCTAGTGTTTCCTTTAGTGGTTCCAGGTTGACTCAGTGTTCTGATGCTTCCACAACTGTTCTAGTATTTCCTTTAGTGGTTACAGGTTAACTCAGTGTTCTGATGGTTCCACTACTGTTCTATTGTTTCCTTTAGTGTTCACAGGTTGACTCAGTGTTCTGATGGTTCCACTACTGTTCTAGTGTTTCCTTTAGTGTTCTACAGGTTGACTCAGTGTTCTGATGGTTCCACTACTGTTCAAGTGTTTCCAATAGTGTTATAAAGGTTAACTCAATTTTCTGATGGTTCCACTACTGTTCTAGTGTTTCCTTTAGTGGTTCCAGGTTAAATCAATGTTCTGATGGTTCCACTACTGTTCTAGTGTTTCCTTTGGTGTTCTACAGGTTACCTCAGTGTTCTGATGGTTCCACTACTGTTCTAGTGTTTCCTTTAGTGGTTCCAGGTTGACTCAGTGTTCTGATGCTTCCACAACTGTTCTAGTATTTCCTTTAGTGGTTACAGGTTAACTCAGTGTTCTGATGGTTCCACTACTGTTCTATTGTTTCCTTTAGTGTTCACAGGTTGACTCAGTGTTCTGATGGTTCCACTACTGTTCTAGTGTTTCCTTTAGTGTTCTACAGGTTGACTCAGTGTTCTGATGGTTCCACTACTGTTCAAGTGTTTCCAATAGTGTTATAAAGGTTAACTCAATTTTCTGATGGTTCCACTACTGTTCTAGTGTTTCCTTTAGTGGTTCCAGGTTAAATCAATGTTCTGATGGTTCCACTACTGTTCTAGTGTTTCCTTTAGCGGTTCCAGGTTGACTCAGTGTTCTGATGGTTCCACTACTGTTCTAGTGTTTCCTTCAGGGTTCTACAGATTAACTCAATGTTCTGATGGTTCCAATACTGTTCTAGTGTTCCCTTTAGTGGTTCCAGGTTAACTCAGTGTTCTGATGGTTCCACTACTGTTCTAGTGTTTTATTTAGTGTTCTACAGGTTAACTCAATGTTCAGATGGTTCCACTACTGTTCTGGTGTTTCCTTTAGTGGTTACAGGTTGACTCAGTGTTCTGATGGTTCCACTACTGTTCTAGTGTTTCCTTTAGCGGTCCCAGGTTGACTCAGTGTTCTGTTCTAGTGTTTCCTTTAGTATTCTACAGGTTAACTCAGTGTTCTGATGGTTCCACTACTGTTCTAGTGTTTCCTAGAGTGCTTTACCGGTTAACTCAATGTTCTGATGGTTCCACTACTGTTCTAGTGTTTCCTTTAGTGTTCTACAGGTTAACTCAATGTTCTGATGGTTCCACTACTGTTCTAGTGTTTCCTTTAGTGTTCTACAGGTTAACTCAATGTTCTGATGGTTCCACTACAGTTCTAGTGTTTCCTTTAGTGTTCTACAGGTTAACTCAATGTTCTGATGGTTCCACTACTGTTCTAGTGTTTCCTTTAGTGTTTCCCGGTTGACTCAATGTTCTGATGGTTCCACTACTGTTCTAGTGTTTCCTTTAGTGTTCTACAGGTCAACTCAATGTTTTGACGGTTCCACTGCTGTTCTAGTGTTTCCTTTAGTGTTCTAAAGGTTAACTCAGTGTTCTGATGGTTCCACTACTGATCTAGTTTTTCCTTTAGTTCTACCGGTTAACTCAATGTTCTGATGGTTCCACTACTGTTCTAGTGTTTCCTTTAGTGTTCTACAGGTTGACTCAGTGTTCTGATGGTTCCACTACTGTTCTAGTGTTTCCTTTAGTGTTCTACAGGTTGACTCAGTGTTCTGATGGTTCCACTGCGGTTCTAGTGTTTCCTTTAGCGGTTCCAGGTTGACTCAGTGTTCTGATGTTTCCACTACTGTTCTAGTGTTTCCTTTAGTGGTTACAGGTTAACCCAGAGTTCTGATGGTTCCACTGCTGTTCTAGTGTTTCCTTTAGTGTTCTACAGGTTAACTCAATGTTGTGATGGTTCCACTACTGTTCTAGTGTTTCCATTAGTGGTTCCAGGTTGACTCAGTGTTCTGATGCTTCCACAACTGTTCTAGTGTTTCCAATAGTGTTCTAAAGGTTAACTCAATTTTCTGATGGTTCCACTACTGTTCTAGTGTTTCCTTTAGTGGTTCCAGGTTAACTCAATGTTCTGATGGTTCCAGTACTGTTCTAGTGTTTCCTTTAGCGGTCCCAGGTTGACTCAGTGTTTTGATGTTTCCACTACTGTTCTAGTGTTTCCATTAGTGTTCTACAGGTTAGCTCAATTTTCTGATGGTTCCACTACTGTTCTAGTGTTTCCTTTAGTGGTCTACAGGTTAACTCAATGTTCTGATGGTTCCACTACTGTTCTAGTGTTTCCTTTAGCGGTTCCAGGTTGACTCAGTGTTCTGATGTTTCCACTACTGTTCTAGTGTTTCCATTAGTGTTCTACAGGTTAACTCAATATTCTGATGGTTCCACTACTGTTCTAGTGTTTCCTTTAGTGGTTCCAGGTTAACTCAGTGTTCTGATGGTTCCACTACTGTTCTAGTATTTCCTTTAGTGTTCTACAGGTTAACTCAGTGTTCTAATGGTTCCACAACTGTTCTAGTGTTTCCTTTAGTGTTTTACCGGTTAACTCAATGTTCTGATGGTTCCACTACTATTCTAGTGTTTCCTTTAGTGTTCTACAGGTCGACTCAGTATTCTGATGGTTCCACTGCTGTGCTAGTGTTTCCTTTAGTGTTCTACAGGTTAACTCAATGTTCTGATGGTTCCACTACTGTTCTAGTGTTTCCTTTGGTGTTCTACAGGTTAACTCAATGTTCTGATGGTTCCACTACTGTTCTAGTGTTTCCTTTAGTGTTCTACAGGTTAACTCAGTGTTCTGATGGTTCCACTGCTGTTCTCGTGTTTCCTTTAGTGTTCTACAGTTTAACTCAATGTTCTGATGGTTCCACTACTGTTCTAATGTCTCCTTTAGTGGTTCCAGGTTAACTCAGTGTTCTGATGTTTCCACTACTGTTCTAGTGTTTCCTTTAGTGGTTCCAGGTTGACTCAGTGTTCTGATGGTTCCACTACTGTTCTAGTGTTTCCTCTAATGTTCTACAGGTTACCTCAGTGTTCTGATGTTTCCAATACTGTTCAAGTGTTTACATTAGTGTTCTAAAGGTTAACTCAATTTTCTGATGGTTCCACTGCTGTTCTAGTGTTTCCTTTAGTGTTCTACAGGTTAACTCAATGTTCTGATGGTTCCACTACTGTTCTAGTGTTTCCTTTAGTGTTCTACAGGTTAACTCAATGTTCTGATGGTTCCACTACTGTTCTAGTGTTTCCTTTAGTGTTCTACAGGTTAACTCAATGTTCTGATGGTTCCACTACAGTTCTAGTGTTTCCTTTAGTGTTCTACAGGTTAACTCAATGTTCTGATGGTTCCACTACTGTTCTAGTGTTTCCTTTAGTGTTTCCCGGTTGACTCAATGTTCTGATGGTTCCACTACTGTTCTAGTGTTTCCTTTAGTGTTATACAGGTCAACTCAATGTTCTGATGGTTCCACTGCTGTTCTAGTGTTTCCTTTAGTGTTCTACAGGTTAACTCAGTGTTCTGATGGTTCCACTACTGATCTAGTTTTTCCTTTAGTTCTACCGGCTAACTCAATGTTCTGATGGTTCCACTACTGTTCTAGTGTTTCCTTTCGTGTTCTACAGGTTGACTCAGTGTTCTGATGGTTCCACTACTGTTCTAGTGTTTCCTTTAGTGTTCTACAGGTTGACTCAGTGTTCTGATGGTTCCACTGCTGTTCTAGTGTTTCCTTTAGCGGTTCCAGGTTGACTCAATGTTCTGATGTTTCCACTACTGTTCTAGTGTTTCCTTTAGTGGTTACAGGTTAACCCAGAGTTCTGATGGTTCCACTACTGTTCTAGTGTTTCCTTTAGTGTTCTACAGGTTAACTCAATGTTCTGATGGTTCCACTACTGTTCTAGTGTTTCCATTAGTGGTTCCAGGTTGACTCAGTGTTCTGATGCTTCCACAACTGTTCTAGTGTTTCCAATAGTGTTCTAAAGGTTAACTCAATTTTCTGATGGTTCCACTACTGTTCTAGTGTTTCCTTTAGTGGTTCCAGGTTAACTCAATGTTCTGATGGTTCCAGTACTGTTCTAGTGTTTCCTTTAGCGGTCCCAGGTTGACTCAGTGTTCTGATGTTTCCACTACTGTTCTAGTGTTTCCATTAGTGTTCTACAGGTTAACTCAATTTTCTGATGGTTCCACTACTGTTCTAGTGTTTCCTTTAGTGGTCTACAGGTTAACTCAATGGTCGGATGGTTCCACTACTGTTCTAGTGTTTCCTTTGGTGTTCTACAGGTTACCTCAGTGTTCTGATGGTTCCACTACTGTTCTAGTGTTTCCTTTAGTGTTCACAGGTTGACTCAGTGTTCTGATGGTTCCACTACTGTTCTAGTGTTTCCTTTAGTGTTCTACAGGTTGACTCAGTGTTCTGATGGTTCCACTACTGTTCAAGTGTTTCCAATAGTGTTATAAAGGTTAACTCAATTTTCTGATGGTTCCACTACTATTCTAGTGTTTCCTTTAGTGGTTCCAGGTTAAATCAATGTTCTGATGGTTCCACTACTGTTCTAGTGTTTCCTTTAGCGGTTCCAGGTTGACTCAGTTTTCTGTTGTTTCCACTACTGTTCTAGTGTTTCCATTAGTGTTCTACAGGTTAACTCAATGTTCTGATGGTTCCACTACTGTTCTAGTGTTTCCTTTAGCGGTTCCAGGTTGACTCAGTGTTCTGATGTTTCCACTACTGTTCTAGTGTTTCCATTAGTGTTCTACAGGTTAACTCAATATTCTGATGGTTCCACTACTGTTCTAGTGTTTCCTTTAGTGGTTCCAGGTTAACTCAGTGTTCTGATGGTTCCACTACTGTTCTAGTATTTCCTTTAGTGTTCTACAGGTTAACTCAGTGTTCTGATGGTTCCACAACTGTTCTAGTGTTTCCTTTAGTGTTTTACCGGTTAACTCAATGTTCTGATGGTTCCACTACTATTCTAGTGTTTCCTTTAGTGTTCTACAGGTCGACTCAGTATTCTGATGGTTCCACTGCTGTGCTAGTGTTTCCTTTAGTGTTCTACAGGTTAACTCAGTGTTCTGATGGTTCCACTGCTGTTCTCGTGTTTCCTTTAGTGTTCTACAGGTTAACTCAATTTTCTGATGGTTCCACTACTGTTCTAGTGTTTCCTTTAGTGGTTCCAGGTTAAATCAATGTTCTGATGGTTCCACTACTGTTCTAGTGTTTCCTTTAGCGGTTCCAGGTTGACTCAGTGTTCTGTTGTTTCCACTACTGTTCTAGTGTTTCCATTAGTGTTCTACAGGTTAACTCAATGTTCTGATGGTTCCACTACTGTTCTAGTGTTTCCTTTAGCGGTTCCAGGTTGACTCAGTGTTCTGATGTTTCCACTACTGTTCTAGTGTTTCATTAGTGTTCTACAGGTTAATTCAATATTCTGATGGTTCCACTACTGTTCTAGTGTTTCCTTTAGTGGTTCCAGGTTAACTCAGTGTTCTGATGGTTCCACTACTGTTCTAGTCTTTCCTTTAGTGTTCTACAGGTTAACTCAGTGTTCTGATGGTTCCACAACTGTTCTAGTGTTTCCTTTAGTGTTTTACCGGTTAACTCAATGTTCTGATGGTTCCACTACTATTCTAGTGTTTCCTTTAGTGTTCTACAGGTCGACTCAGTATTCTGATGGTTCCACTGCTGTGCTAG
Organism: Oncorhynchus clarkii lewisi; assembly: GCF_045791955.1. NCBI lineage: Eukaryota > Metazoa > Chordata > Actinopteri > Salmoniformes > Salmonidae > Oncorhynchus > Oncorhynchus clarkii. The sequence continues at coordinate 10,604,998 of NC_092149.1, read as the reverse complement.
TGTTTCCTTTAGTGTTCTACAGGTTAACTCAATGTTCTGATGGTTCCACTACTGTTCTAGTGTTTCCTTTAGTGTTTCCCGGTTGACTCAATGTTCTGATGGTTCCACTACTGTTCTAGTGTTTCCTTTAGTGTTCTACAGGTCAACTCAATGTTTTGACGGTTCCACTGCTGTTCTAGTGTTTCCTTTAGTGTTCTAAAGGTTAACTCAGTGTTCTGATGGTTCCACTACTGATCTAGTTTTTCCTTTAGTTCTACCGGTTAACTCAATGTTCTGATGGTTCCACTACTGTTCTAGTGTTTCCTTTAGTGTTCTACAGGTTGACTCAGTGTTCTGATGGTTCCACTACTGTTCTAGTGTTTCCTTTAGTGTTCTACAGGTTGACTCAGTGTTCTGATGGTTCCACTGCGGTTCTAGTGTTTCCTTTAGCGGTTCCAGGTTGACTCAGTGTTCTGATGTTTCCACTACTGTTCTAGTGTTTCCTTTAGTGGTTACAGGTTAACCCAGAGTTCTGATGGTTCCACTGCTGTTCTAGTGTTTCCTTTAGTGTTCTACAGGTTAACTCAATGTTGTGATGGTTCCACTACTGTTCTAGTGTTTCCATTAGTGGTTCCAGGTTGACTCAGTGTTCTGATGCTTCCACAACTGTTCTAGTGTTTCCAATAGTGTTCTAAAGGTTAACTCAATTTTCTGATGGTTCCACTACTGTTCTAGTGTTTCCTTTAGTGGTTCCAGGTTAACTCAATGTTCTGATGGTTCCAGTACTGTTCTAGTGTTTCCTTTAGCGGTCCCAGGTTGACTCAGTGTTTTGATGTTTCCACTACTGTTCTAGTGTTTCCATTAGTGTTCTACAGGTTAGCTCAATTTTCTGATGGTTCCACTACTGTTCTAGTGTTTCCTTTAGTGGTCTACAGGTTAACTCAATGTTCTGATGGTTCCACTACTGTTCTAGTGTTTCCTTTAGCGGTTCCAGGTTGACTCAGTGTTCTGATGTTTCCACTACTGTTCTAGTGTTTCCATTAGTGTTCTACAGGTTAACTCAATATTCTGATGGTTCCACTACTGTTCTAGTGTTTCCTTTAGTGGTTCCAGGTTAACTCAGTGTTCTGATGGTTCCACTACTGTTCTAGTATTTCCTTTAGTGTTCTACAGGTTAACTCAGTGTTCTGATGGTTCCACAACTGTTCTAGTGTTTCCTTTAGTGTTTTACCGGTTAACTCAATGTTCTGATGGTTCCACTACTATTCTAGTGTTTCCTTTAGTGTTCTACAGGTCGACTCAGTATTCTGATGGTTCCACTGCTGTGCTAGTGTTTCCTTTAGTGTTCTACAGGTTAACTCAATGTTCTGATGGTTCCACTACTGTTCTAGTGTTTCCTTTGGTGTTCTACAGGTTAACTCAATGTTCTGATGGTTCCACTACTGTTCTAGTGTTTCCTTTAGTGTTCTACAGGTTAACTCAGTGTTCTGATGGTTCCACTGCTGTTCTCGTGTTTCCTTTAGTGTTCTACAGTTTAACTCAATGTTCTGATGGTTCCACTACTGTTCTAATGTCTCCTTTAGTGGTTCCAGGTTAACTCAGTGTTCTGATGTTTCCACTACTGTTCTAGTGTTTCCTTTAGTGGTTCCAGGTTGACTCAGTGTTCTGATGGTTCCACTACTGTTCTAGTGTTTCCTCTAATGTTCTACAGGTTACCTCAGTGTTCTGATGTTTCCAATACTGTTCAAGTGTTTACATTAGTGTTCTAAAGGTTAACTCAATTTTCTGATGGTTCCACTGCTGTTCTAGTGTTTCCTTTAGTGTTCTACAGGTTAACTCAATGTTCTGATGGTTCCACTACTGTTCTAGTGTTTCCTTTAGTGTTCTACAGGTTAACTCAATGTTCTGATGGTTCCACTACTGTTCTAGTGTTTCCTTTAGTGTTCTACAGGTTAACTCAATGTTCTGATGGTTCCACTACAGTTCTAGTGTTTCCTTTAGTGTTCTACAGGTTAACTCAATGTTCTGATGGTTCCACTACTGTTCTAGTGTTTCCTTTAGTGTTTCCCGGTTGACTCAATGTTCTGATGGTTCCACTACTGTTCTAGTGTTTCCTTTAGTGTTATACAGGTCAACTCAATGTTCTGATGGTTCCACTGCTGTTCTAGTGTTTCCTTTAGTGTTCTACAGGTTAACTCAGTGTTCTGATGGTTCCACTACTGATCTAGTTTTTCCTTTAGTTCTACCGGCTAACTCAATGTTCTGATGGTTCCACTACTGTTCTAGTGTTTCCTTTAGTGTTCTACAGGTTGACTCAGTGTTCTGATGGTTCCACTACTGTTCTAGTGTTTCCTTTAGTGTTCTACAGGTTGACTCAGTGTTCTGATGGTTCCACTGCTGTTCTAGTGTTTCCTTTAGCGGTTCCAGGTTGACTCAATGTTCTGATGTTTCCACTACTGTTCTAGTGTTTCCTTTAGTGGTTACAGGTTAACCCAGAGTTCTGATGGTTCCACTACTGTTCTAGTGTTTCCTTTAGTGTTCTACAGGTTAACTCAATGTTCTGATGGTTCCACTACTGTTCTAGTGTTTCCATTAGTGGTTCCAGGTTGACTCAGTGTTCTGATGCTTCCACAACTGTTCTAGTGTTTCCAATAGTGTTCTAAAGGTTAACTCAATTTTCTGATGGTTCCACTACTGTTCTAGTGTTTCCTTTAGTGGTTCCAGGTTAACTCAATGTTCTGATGGTTCCAGTACTGTTCTAGTGTTTCCTTTAGCGGTCCCAGGTTGACTCAGTGTTCTGATGTTTCCACTACTGTTCTAGTGTTTCCATTAGTGTTCTACAGGTTAACTCAATTTTCTGATGGTTCCACTACTGTTCTAGTGTTTCCTTTAGTGGTCTACAGGTTAACTCAATGGTCGGATGGTTCCACTACTGTTCTAGTGTTTCCTTTGGTGTTCTACAGGTTACCTCAGTGTTCTGATGGTTCCACTACTGTTCTAGTGTTTCCTTTAGTGTTCACAGGTTGACTCAGTGTTCTGATGGTTCCACTACTGTTCTAGTGTTTCCTTTAGTGTTCTACAGGTTGACTCAGTGTTCTGATGGTTCCACTACTGTTCAAGTGTTTCCAATAGTGTTATAAAGGTTAACTCAATTTTCTGATGGTTCCACTACTATTCTAGTGTTTCCTTTAGTGGTTCCAGGTTAAATCAATGTTCTGATGGTTCCACTACTGTTCTAGTGTTTCCTTTAGCGGTTCCAGGTTGACTCAGTTTTCTGTTGTTTCCACTACTGTTCTAGTGTTTCCATTAGTGTTCTACAGGTTAACTCAATGTTCTGATGGTTCCACTACTGTTCTAGTGTTTCCTTTAGCGGTTCCAGGTTGACTCAGTGTTCTGATGTTTCCACTACTGTTCTAGTGTTTCCATTAGTGTTCTACAGGTTAACTCAATATTCTGATGGTTCCACTACTGTTCTAGTGTTTCCTTTAGTGGTTCCAGGTTAACTCAGTGTTCTGATGGTTCCACTACTGTTCTAGTATTTCCTTTAGTGTTCTACAGGTTAACTCAGTGTTCTGATGGTTCCACAACTGTTCTAGTGTTTCCTTTAGTGTTTTACCGGTTAACTCAATGTTCTGATGGTTCCACTACTATTCTAGTGTTTCCTTTAGTGTTCTACAGGTCGACTCAGTATTCTGATGGTTCCACTGCTGTGCTAGTGTTTCCTTTAGTGTTCTACAGGTTAACTCAGTGTTCTGATGGTTCCACTGCTGTTCTCGTGTTTCCTTTAGTGTTCTACAGGTTAACTCAATTTTCTGATGGTTCCACTACTGTTCTAGTGTTTCCTTTAGTGGTTCCAGGTTAAATCAATGTTCTGATGGTTCCACTACTGTTCTAGTGTTTCCTTTAGCGGTTCCAGGTTGACTCAGTGTTCTGTTGTTTCCACTACTGTTCTAGTGTTTCCATTAGTGTTCTACAGGTTAACTCAATGTTCTGATGGTTCCACTACTGTTCTAGTGTTTCCTTTAGCGGTTCCAGGTTGACTCAGTGTTCTGATGTTTCCACTACTGTTCTAGTGTTTCATTAGTGTTCTACAGGTTAATTCAATATTCTGATGGTTCCACTACTGTTCTAGTGTTTCCTTTAGTGGTTCCAGGTTAACTCAGTGTTCTGATGGTTCCACTACTGTTCTAGTCTTTCCTTTAGTGTTCTACAGGTTAACTCAGTGTTCTGATGGTTCCACAACTGTTCTAGTGTTTCCTTTAGTGTTTTACCGGTTAACTCAATGTTCTGATGGTTCCACTACTATTCTAGTGTTTCCTTTAGTGTTCTACAGGTCGACTCAGTATTCTGATGGTTCCACTGCTGTGCTAGTGTTTCCTTTAGTGTTCTACAGGTTAACTCAATGTTCTGATGGTTCCACTACTGTTCTAGTGTTTCCTTTGGTGTTCTACAGGTTAACTCAATGTTCTGATGGTTCCACTACTGTTCTAGTGTTTCCTTTAGTGGTTCCAGGTTGACTCAGTGTTCTGATGGTTCCACTACTGTTCTAGTGTTTCCTTTAGTGTTCTACAGGTCGACTCAGTATTCTGATGGTTCCACTGCTGTGCTAGTGTTTCCTTTAGTGTTCTACAGGTTAACTCAATGTTCTGATGGTTCCACTACTGTTCTAGTGTTTCCTTTGGTGTTCTACAGGTTAACTCAATGTTCTGATGGTTCCACTACTGTTCTAGTGTTTCCTTTAGTGTTCTACAGGTTAACTCAGTGTTCTGATGGTTCCACTGCTGTTCTCGTGTTTCCTTTAGTGTTCTACAGTTTAACTCAATGTTCTGATGGTTCCACTACTGTTCTAATGTCTCCTTTAGTGGTTCCAGGTTAACTCAGTGTTCTGATGTTTCCACTACTGTTCTAGTGTTTCCCTTAGTGTTCTACAGGTTAACTCAATGTTCTGATGCTTCCACTACTGTTCTAGTGTTTCCTTTAGTGTTCTACAGGTTAACTCAATGTTCTGGTGGTTCCACTACTGTTCTAGTGTTTCCTTTAGTGTTCTACAGGTTAACTCAATGTTCTGATGGTTCCACTACTGTTCTAGTGTTTCCTTTAGTGTTCTACAGGTTAACTCAATGTTCTGATGGTTCCACTACAGTTCTAGTGTTTCCTTTAGTGTTCTACAGGTTAACTCAATGTTCTGATGGTTCCACTACTGTTCTAGTGTTTCCTTTAGTGTTTCCCGGTTGACTCAATGTTCTGATGGTTCCACTACTGTTCTAGTGTTTCCTTTAGTGTTATACAGGTCAACTCAATGTTCTGATGGTTCCACTGCTGTTCTAGTGTTTCCTTTAGTGTTCTACAGGTTAACTCAGTGTTCTGATGGTTCCACTATTGATCTAGTTTTTCCTTTAGTTCTACCGGTTAACTCAATGTTCTGATGGTTCCACTACTGTTCTAGTGTTTCCTTTAGTGTTCTACAGGTTGACTCAGTGTTCTGATGGTTCCACTACTGTTCTAGTGTTTCCTTTAGTGTTCTACAGGTTGACTCAGTGTTCTGATGGTTCCACTGCTGTTCTAGTGTTTCCTTTAGCGGTTCCAGGTTGACTCAGTGTTCTGATGTTTCCACTACTGTTCTAGTGTTTCCTTTAGTGGTTACAGGTTAACCCAGAGTTCTGATGGTTCCACTACTGCTCTAGTGTTTCCTTTAGTGTTCTACAGGTTAACTCAATGTTCTGATGGTTCCACTACTGTTCTAGTGTTTCCATTAGTGGTTCCAGGTTGACTCAGTGTTCTGATGCTTCCACAACTGTTCTAGTGTTTCCAATAGTGTTCTAAAGGTTAACTCAATTTTCTGATGGTTCCACTACTGTTCTAGTGTTTCCTTTAGTGGTTCCAGGTTAACTCAATGTTCTGATGGTTCCAGTACTGTTCTAGTGTTTCCTTTAGCGGTCCCAGGTTGACTCAGTGTTCTGATGTTTCCACTACTGTTCTAGTGTTTCCATTAGTGATCTACAGGTTAACTCAATTTTCTGATGGTTCCACTACTGTTCTAGTGTTTCCTTTAGTGGTCTACAGGTTAACTCAATGGTCTGACGGTTCCACTACTGTTCTAGTGTTTCCTTTGGTGTTCTACAGGTTACCTCAGTGTTCTGATGGTTCCACTACTGTTCTAGTGTTTCCTTTAGTGGTTCCAGGTTGACTCAGTGTTCTGATGCTTCCACAACTGTTCTAGTATTTCCTTTAGTGGTTACAGGTTAACTCAGTGTTCTGATGGTTCCACTACTGTTCTAGTGTTTCCTTTAGTGTTCACAGGTTGACTCAGTGTTCTGATGGTTCCACTACTGTTCTAGTGTTTCCTTTAGTGTTCTACAGGTTGACTCAGTGTTCTGATGGTTCCACTACTGTTCTAGTGTTTCCTTTAGTGTTCTACAGGTTGACTCAGTGTTCTGATGGTTCCACTACTGTTCTAGTGTTTCCTTTAGTGTTCTACAGGTTAACTCAATGTTCTGATGGTTCCACTACTGTTCTAGTGTTTCCTTTAGTGTTCTACAGGTTAACTCAATGTTCTGATGGTTCCACTACTGTTCTAGTGCTTCCATTCATGGTTCCAGGTTGACTCAGTCTTCTGATGGTTCCACTACTGTTCTAGTGTTTTCTTAGTGTTCTACAGGTTAACGCAGTGTTTTGATAGTTCCACTACTGTTCTAGTGTTTCCTTTAGTGTTCTACAGGTTAACTCAATGTTCTGATGGTTCCACTACTGTTCTAGTGTTTCCTTTAGTAGCTCCAGGTTGACTCAGTGTTCTGATGGTTGCACTACTGTTCTAGTGTTTCCTTTAGTGGTTCCAGGTTAACTCAGTATTCTTATGGTTCCACTACTGTTCTAGTGTTTCGTTTAGTGTTCTACAGGTTAATTCAATGTTCTGATGGTTCCACTACTGTTCTAGTGTTCCCTTTAGTGGTTCCAGGTTGACTCAGTGTTCTGATGGTTCCACTACTGTTCTAGTGTTTCCTTTAGTGTTCTACAGGTTAACTCAGTGTTCTGATGGTTCCACTACTGTTCTAGTGTTTTCTTTAGTGGTTCCAGGTTGACTCAGTGTTCTGATGGTTCCACTACTGTTCTAGTGTTTCCTTTAGTGGTTCCAGGTTGACTCAGTGTTCTGATGGTTCCACTACTGTTCTAGTGTTTTCTTAGTGTTCTACAGGTTAATGCAGTGTTCTTATGGTTCCACTGCTGTTCTAGTGTTTCCTTTAGTGTTCTACAGGTTAACTCAATGTTCTGATGGTTCCACTACTGTTCTAGTGTTTCCTTTAGTAGCTCCAGGTTGACTCAGTGTTCTGATGGTTGCACTACTGTTCTATTGTTTCCTTTAGTGGTTCCAGGTTAACTCAGTGTTCTTATGGTTCCACTGCTGTTCTAGTGTTTCCTTTAGTGTTCTACAGGTTAACTCAATGTTCTGATGGTTCTACTACTGTTCTAGTGTTTCCTTTAGTATTCTACAGGTTAACTCAATGTTCTGATGGTTCCAGTACTGTTCTAGTGTTTCCTTTAGCGGTCCCAGGTTGACTCAGTGTTCTGATGTTTCCACTACTGTTCTAGTGTTTCCATTAGTGATCTACAGGTTAACTCAATTTTCTGATGGTTCCACTACTGTTCTAGTGTTTCCTTTAGTGGTCTACAGGTTAACTCAATGGTCTGACGGTTCCACTACTGTTCTAGTGTTTCCTTTGGTGTTCTACAGGTTACCTCAGTGTTCTGATGGTTCCACTACTGTTCTAGTGTTTCCTTTAGTGGTTCCAGGTTGACTCAGTGTTCTGATGCTTCCACAACTGTTCTAGTATTTCCTTTAGTGGTTACAGGTTAACTCAGTGTTCTGATGGTTCCACTACTGTTCTAGTGTTTCCTTTAGTGTTCACAGGTTGACTCAGTGTTCTGATGGTTCCACTACTGTTCTAGTGTTTCCTTTAGTGTTCTACAGGTTGACTCAGTGTTCTGATGGTTCCACTACTGTTATAGTGTTTCCTTTAGTGTTCTACAGGTTGACTCAGTGTTCTGATGGTTCCACTACTGTTCTAGTGTTTCCTTTAGTGTTCTACAGGTTAACTCAATGTTCTGATGGTTCCACTACTGTTCTAGTGTTTCCTTTAGTGTTCTACAGGTTAACTCAATGTTCTGATGGTTCCACTACTGTTCTAGTGCTTCCATTCATGGTTCCAGGTTGACTCAGTCTTCTGATGGTTCCACTACTGTTCTAGTGTTTTCTTAGTGTTCTACAGGTTAACGCAGTGCTTTGATAGTTCCACTACTGTTTTAGTGTTTCCTTTAGTGTTCTACAGGTTAACTCAATGTTCTGATGGTTCCACTACTGTTCTAGTGTTTCCTTTAGTAGCTCCAGGTTGACTCAGTGTTCTGATGGTTGCACTACTGTTCTAGTGTTTCCTTTAGTGGTTCCAGGTTAACTCAGTGTTCTTATGGTTCCACTACTGTTCTAGTGTTTCCTTTAGTGTTCTACAGGTTAATTCAATGTTCTGATGGTTCCACTACTGTTCTAGTGTTCCCTTTAGTGGTTCCAGGTTGACTCAGTGTTCTGATGGTTCCACTACTGTTCTAGTGTTTCCTTTAGTGTTCTACAGGTTAACTCAGTGTTCTGATGGTTCCACTACTGTTCTAGTGTTTTCTTTAGTGGTTCCAGGTTGACTCAGTGTTCTGATGGTTCCACTACTGTTCTAGTGTTTCCTTTAGTGGTTCCAGGTTGACTCAGTGTTCTGATGGTTCCACTGCTGTTCTAGTGTTTCCTTTAGTGTTCTACAGGTTAACCCAATGTTCTGATGGTGACACTGCGGTTCTAGTGTTTCCTTTAGTGTTCTACAGGTTAACTCAATGTTCTGATGGTTCTACTACTGTTCTAGTGTTTTCTTTAGTATTCTACAGGTTAACTCAATGTTCTGATGGTTCCACTACTGTTCTAGTGTTTCCTTTAGTGGTTCCAGGTTGACTCAGTGTTCTGATGTTTCCACTACTGTTCTAGTGTTTCCTTTAGTGTTCTACAGGTTAACTCAATGTTCTGATGGTTCTACTACTGTTCTAGTGTTTCCTTTAGTATTCTACAGGTTAACTCAATGTTCTGATGGTTCCACTACTGTTCTAGTGTTTCCTTTAGTGGTTCCAGGTTGACTCAGTGTTCTGATGGTTCCACTACTGTTCTAGTGTTTCCTTTAGTGTTCTACAGGTTAACTCAATGTTCTGATGGTTCCACTACTGTTCTAGTGTTTCCTTTAGTGTTCTACAGGTTAACTCAATGTTCTGATGGTTCCACTACTGTTCTAGTGCTTCCATTCATGGTTCCAGGTTGACTCAGTGTTCTGATGGTTCCACTACTGTTCTAGTGTTTTCTTAGTGTTCTACAGGTTAATGCAGTGTTTTGATAGTTCCACTACTGTTCTAGTGTTTCCTTTAGTGTTCTACAGGTTAACTCAATGTTCTGATGGTTCCACTACTGTTCTAGTGTTTCCTTTAGTAGCTCCAGGTTGACTCAGTGTTCTGATGGTTGCACTACTGTTCTATTGTTTCCTTTAGTGGTTGCAGGTTAACTCAGTGTTCTTATGGTTCCACTGCTGTTCTAGTGTTTCCTTTAGTGTTCTACAGGTTAACTCAATGTTCTGATGGTTCTACTACTGTTCTAGTGTTTCCTTTAGTATTCTACAGGTTAACTCAATGTTCTGATGGTTCCACTACTGTTCTAGTGTTACCTTTAGTGTTCTACAGGTTAACTCAATGTTCTGATGGTTCCACTAATGTTCTAGTGTTTCCTTTAGTGTTCTACAGGTTAACTCAATGTTCTGATGGTTCCACTACTGTTCTAGTGTTTTCTTAGTGTTCTACAGGTTAACGCAGTGTTTTGATAGTTCCACTACTGTTCTAGTGTTTCCTTTAGTGTTCTACAGGTTAACTCAATGTTCTGATGGTTCCACTACTGTTCTAGTGTTTCCTTTAGTAGCTCCAGGTTGACTCAGTGTTCTGATGGTTGCACTACTGTTCTAGTGTTTCCTTTAGTGGTTCCAGGTTAACTCAGTGTTCTTATGGTTCCACTACTGTTCTAGTGTTTCCTTTAGTGTTCTACAGGTTAATTCAATGTTCTGATGGTTCCACTACTGTTCTAGTGTTCCCTTTAGTGGTTCCAGGTTGACTCAGTGTTCTGATGGTTCCACTACTGTTCTAGTGTTTCCTTTAGTGTTCTACAGGTTAACTCAGTGTTCTGATGGTTCCACTACTGTTCTAGTGTTTTCTTTAGTGGTTCCAGGTTGACTCAGTGTTCTGATGGTTCCACTACTGTTCTAGTGTTTCCTTTAGTGGTTCCAGGTTGACTCAGTGTTCTGATTGTTCCACTGCTGTTCTAGTGTTTCCTTTAGTGTTCTACAGGTTAACCCAATGTTCTGATGGTGACACTGCGGTTCTAGTGTTTCCTTTAGTGTTCTACAGGTTAACTCAATGTTCTGATGGTTCTACTACTGTTCTAGTGTTTCCTTTAGTATTCTACAGGTTAACTCAATGTTCTGATGGTTCCACTACTGTTCTAGTGTTTCCTTTAGTGGTTCCAGGTTGACTCAGTGTTCTGATGGTTCCACTACTGTTCTAGTGTTTCCTTTAGTGTTCTACAGGTTAACTCAATGTTCTGATGGTTCTACTACTGTTCTAGTGTTTCCTTTAGTATTCTACAGGTTAACTCAATGTTCTGATGGTTCCACTACTGTTCTAGTGTTTCCTTTAGTGGTTCCAGGTTGACTCAGTGTTCTGATGGTTCCACTACTGTTCTAGTGTTTCCTTTAGTGTTCTACAGGTTAACTCAATGTTCTGATGGTTCCACTACTGTTCTAGTGTTTCCTTTAGTGTTCTACAGGTTAACTCAATGTTCTGATGGTTCCACTACTGTTCTAGTGCTTCCATTCATGGTTCCAGGTTGACTCAGTGTTCTGATGGTTCCACAACTGTTCTAGTGTTTTCTTAGTGTTCTACAGGTTAATGCAGTGTTTTGATAGTTCCACTACTGTTCTAGTGTTTCCTTTAGTGTTCTACAGGTTAACTCAATGTTCTGATGGTTCCACTACTGTTCTAGTGTTTCCTTTAGTAGCTCCAGGTTGACTCAGTGTTCTGATGGTTGCACTACTGTTCTATTGTTTCCTTTAGTGGTTCCAGGTTAACTCAGTGTTCTTATGGTTCCACTGCTGTTCTAGTGTTTCCTTTAGTGTTCTACAGGTTAACTCAATGTTCTGATGGTTCTACTACTGTTCTAGTGTTTCCTTTAGTATTCTACAGGTTAACTCAATGTTCTGATGGTTCCACTACTGTTCTAGTGTTACCTTTAGTGTTCTACAGGTTAACTCAATGTTCTGATGGTTCCACTAATGTTCTAGTGTTTCCTTTAGTGTTCTACAGGTTAACTCGGTGATCTGATGGTTCCAATATTGTTCTAGTGGTTCCTTTAGTGGTTCCAGGTTAACTCAGTGTTCTGATGGTTCCACTACTGTTCTAGTGGTTCCTTTAGTGGATCCAGGTTAACTCAGTGTTCTGATGGTTCCACTACTGTTCTAGTGTTTCCTTCAGGGTTCTACAGATTAACTCAATGTTCTGATGGTTCCAATACTGTTCTAGTGTTCCCTTTAGTGGTTCCAGGTTAACTCAGTGTTCTGATGGTTCCACTACTGTTCTAGTGTTTTCTTTAGTGTTCTACAGGTTAACTCAATGTTCAGATGGTTCCACTACTGTTCTGGTGTTTCCTTTAGTGGTTACAGGTTGACTCAGTGTTCTGATGGTTCCACTACTGTTCTAGTGTTTCCTTTAGCGGTCCCAGGTTGACTCAGTGTTCTGTTCTAGTGTTTCCTTTAGTGTTCTACAGGTTAACTCAGTGTTCTGATGGTTCCACTACTGTTCTAGTGTTTCCTAGAGTGTTTTACCGGTTAACTCAATGTTCTGATGGTTCCACTACTGTTCTAGTGTTCCCTTTAGTGGTTCCAGGTTGACTCAGTGTTCTGATGGTTCCACTACTGTTCTAGTGTTTCCTTTAGTGTTCTACAGGTTAACTCAGTGTTCTGATGGTTCCACTACTGTTCTAGTGTTTCCTTTAGTGGTTCCAGGTTGACTCAGTGTTCTGATGGTTCCACTACTGTTCTAGTGTTTCCTTTAGTGGTTCCAGGTTAACTCGGTGTTCTTATGGTTCCACTACTGTTCTAGTGTTTCCTTTAGTGTTCTACAGGTTAATTCAATGTTCTGATGGTTCCACTACTGTTCTAGTGTTCCCTTTAGTGGTTCCAGGTTGACTCAGTGTTCTGATGGTTCCACTACTGTTCTAGTGTTTCCTTTAGTGTTCTACAGGTTAACTCAGTGTTCTGATGGTTCCACTACTGTTCTAGTGTTTCCTTTAGTGGTTCCAGGTTGACTCAGTGTTCTGATGGTTCCACTACTGTTCTAGTGTTTCCTTTAGTGGTTCCAGGTTGACTCAGTGTTCTGATGGTTCCACTGCTGTTCTAGTGTTTCCTTTAGTGTTCTACAGGTTAACCCAATGTTCTGATGGTGACACTGCTGTTCTAGTGTTTCCTTTAGTGTTCTACAGGTTAACTCAATGTTCTGATGGTTCTACTACTGTTCTAGTGTTTCCTTTAGTATTCTACAGGTTAACTCAATGTTCTGATGGTTCCACTACTGTTCTAGTGTTTCCTTTAGTGGTTCCAGGTTGACTCAGTGTTCTGATGGTTCCACTACTGTTCTAGTGTTTCCTTTAGTGTTCTACAGGTTAACTCAATGTTCTGATGGTTCCACTACTGTTCTAGTGCTTCCTTTAGTGTTCTACAGGTTAACTCAATGTTCTGATGGTTCCACTACTGTTCTAGTGCTTCCATTCATGGTTCCAGGTTGACTCAGTGTTCTGATGGTTCCACTACTGTTCTAGTGTTTTCTTAGTGTTCTACAGGTTAATGCAGTGTTTTGATAGTTCCACTACTGTTCTAGTGTTTCCTTTAGTGTTCTACAGGTTAACTCAATGTTCTGATGGTTCCACTACTGTTCTAGTGTTTCCTTTAGTAGCTCCAGGTTGACTCAGTGTTCTGATGGTTGCACTACTGTTCTAGTGTTTCCTTTAGTGGTTCCAGGTTAACTCAGTGTTCTTATGGTTCCACTGCTGTTCTAGTGTTTCCTTTAGTGTTCTACAGGTTAACTCAATGTTCTGATGGTTCTACTACTGTTCTAGTGTTTCCTTTAGTATTCTACAGGTTAACTCAATGTTCTGATGGTTCCACTACTGTTCTAGTGTTACCTTTAGTGTTCTACAGGTTAACTCAATGTTCTGATGGTTCCACTACTGTTCTAGTGTTTCCTTTAGTGTTCTACAGGTTAACTCGGTGATCTGATGGTTCCAGTACTGTTCTAGTGTTTCCTTTAGTGTTCTACAGGTTGACTCAATGTTCTGATGGTTCCAATATTGTTCTAGTGTTTCCTTTAGTGGTTCCAGGTTAACTCAGTGTTCTGATGGTTCCACTACTGTTCTAGTGTTTCCTTTAGCGGTCCCAGGTTGACTCAGTGTTCTGTTCTAGTGTTTCCTTTAGTGTTCTACAGGTTAACTCAGTGTTCTGATGGTTCCACTACTGTTCTAGTGTTTCCTAGAGTGTTTTACCGGTTAACTCAATGTTCTGATGGTTCCACTACTGTTCTAGTGTTTCCTTTAGTGTTCTACAGGTTAACTCAATGTTATGATGGTTGCACTACTGTTCTAGTGTTTCCTTTAGTGTTCTACAGGTTAACTCAGTGTTCTGATGGTTCCACTACTGTTCTAGTGTTTCTTTTAGTGTTCTAAAGGTTAACTCAATGTTCTGATGGTTCCACTACTGGTCTAGTTTTTCCTTTAGTGTTCTACCGGTTAACTCGATGTTCTGATGGTTCCAATACTGTTCTAGTGTTTCCTTTAGTGTTCTACAGGTTGACTCAGTGTTCTGATGGTTCAACTACTGTTCTAGTGTTTCCTCTAATGTTCTACAGGTTACCTCAGTGTTCTGATGTTTCCACTACTGTTCAAGTGTTTACATTAGTGTTCTAAAGGTTAACTCAATTTTCTGATGGTTCCACTGCTGTTCTAGTGTTTCCTTTAGTGTTCTACAGGTTGACTCAGTGTTCTGATGGTTCCACTACTGTTCTAGTGTTTCCTTTAGTGTTCTACAGGTTAACTCAATGTTCTGATGGTTCCACTACTGTTCTAGTGTTTCCTTTAGTGTTCTACAGGTTAACTCAATGTTCTGATGGTTCCACTACTGTTCTAGTGCTTCCATTCATGGTTCCAGGTTGACTCAGTGTTCTGATGGTTCCACTACTGTTCTAGTGTTTTCTTAGTGTTCTACAGGTTAACGCAGTGTTTTGATAGTTCCACTACTGTTCTAGTGTTTCCTTTAGTGTTCTACAGGTTAACTCAATGTTCTGATGGTTCCACTACTGTTCTAGTGTTTCCTTTAGTAGCTCCAGGTTAACTCAGTGTTCTGATGGTTCCACTACTGTTCTAGTGTTTCCTTTAGCGGTCCCAGGTTGACTCAGTGTTCTGTTCTAGTGTTTCCTTTAGTGTTCTACAGGTTAACTCAGTGTTCTGATGGTTCCACTACTGTTCTAGTGTTTCCTAGAGTGTTTTACCGGTTAACTCAATGTTCTGATGGTTCCACTACTGTTCTAGTGTTTCCTTTAGTGTTCTACAGGTTAACTCAATGTTATGATGGTTGCACTACTGTTCTAGTGTTTCCTTTAGTGTTCTACAGGTTAACTCAGTGTTCTGATGGTTCCACTACTGTTCTAGTGTTTCTTTTAGTGTTCTAAAGGTTAACTCAATGTTCTGATGGTTCCACTACTGGTCTAGTTTTTCCTTTAGTGTTCTACCGGTTAACTCGATGTTCTGATGGTTCCACTACTGTTCTAGTGTTTCCTTTAGTGTTCTACAGGTTGACTCAGTGTTCTGATGGTTCAACTACTGTTCTAGTGTTTCCTCTAATGTTCTACAGGTTACCTCAGTGTTCTGATGTTTCCACTACTGTTCAAGTGTTTACATTAGTGTTCTAAAGGTTAACTCAATTTTCTGATGGTTCCACTGCTGTTCTAGTGTTTCCTTTAGTGTTCTACAGGTTGACTCAGTGTTCTGATGGTTCCACTACTGTTCTAGTGTTTCCTTTAGTGTTCTACAGGTTAACTCAATGTTCTGATGGTTCCACTACTGTTCTAGTGTTTCCTTTAGTGTTCTACAGGTTAACTCAATGTTCTGATGGTTCCACTACTGTTCTAGTGCTTCCATTCATGGTTCCAGGTTGACTCAGTGTTCTGATGGTTCCACTACTGTTCTAGTGTTTCCTTTAGTGGTTCCAGGTTAACTCAGTGTTCTTATGGTTCCACTACTGTTCTAGTGTTTCCTTTAGTGTTCTACAGGTTAATTCAATGTTCTGATGGTTCCACTACTGTTCTAGTGTTCCCTTTAGTGGTTCCAGGTTGACTCAGTGTTCTGATGGTTCCACTACTGTTCTAGTGTTTCCTTTAGTGTTCTACAGGTTAACTCAGTGTTCTGATGGTTCCACTACTGTTCTAGTGTTTTCTTTAGTGGTTCCAGGTTGACTCAGTGTTCTGATGGTTCCACTACTGTTCTAGTGTTTCCTTTAGTGGTTCCAGGTTGACTCAGTGTTCTGATGGTTCCACTGCTGTTCTAGTGTTTCCTTTAGTGTTCTACAGGTTAACCCAATGTTCTGATGGTGACACTGCTGTTCTAGTTTTTCCTTTAGTGTTCTACAGGTTAACGCAATGTTCTGATGGTTCTACTACTGTTCTAGTGTTTCCTTTAGTATTCTACAGGTTAACTCAATGTTCTGATGGTTCCACTACTGTTCTAGTGTTTCCTTTAGTGGTTCCAGGTTGACTCAGTGTTCTGATGGTTCCACTACTGTTCTAGTGTTTCCTTTAGTATTCTACAGGTTAACTCAATGTTCTGATGGTTCCACTACTGTTCTAGTGTTTCCTTTAGTGGTTCCAGGTTGACTCAGTGTTCTGATGGTTCCACTACTGTTCTAGTGTTTCCTTTAGTGTTCTACAGGTTAACTCAATGTTCTGATGGTTCCACTACTGTTCTAGTGTTTCCTTTAGTGTTCTACAGGTTAACTCAATGTTCTGATGGTTCCACTACTGTTCTAGTGCTTCCATTCATGGTTCCAGGTTGACTCAGTGTTCTGATGGTTCCACTACTGTTCTAGTGTTTTCTTAGTGTTCTACAGGTTAATGCAGTGTTTTGATAGTTCCACTACTGTTCTAGTGTTTCCTTTAGTGTTCTACAGGTTAACTCAATGTTCTGATGGTTCCACTACTGTTCTAGTGTTTCCTTTAGTAGCTCCAGGTTGACTCAGTGTTCTGATGGTTGCACTACTGTTCTAGTGTTTCCTTTAGTGGTTCCAGGTTAACTCAGTGTTCTTATGGTTCCACTGCTGTTCTAGTGTTTCCTTTAGTGTTCTACAGGTTAACTCAATGTTCTGATGGTTCTACTACTGTTCTAGTGTTTCCTTTAGTATTCTACAGGTTAACTCAATGTTCTGATGGTTCCACTACTGTTCTAGTGTTACCTTTAGTGTTCTACAGGTTAACTCAATGTTCTGATGGTTCCACTACTGTTCTAGTGTTTCCTTTAGTGTTCTACAGGTTAACTCTGTGATCTGATGGTTCCAATATTGTTCTAGTGGTTCCTTTAGTGGATCCAGGTTAACTCAGTGTTCTGATGGTTCCACTACTGTTCTAGTGTTTCCTTCAGGGTTCTACAGGTTGACTCAGTGTTCTGATGGTTCCACTGCTGTTCTAGTGTTTCCTTTAGCGGTTCCAGGTTGACTCAGTGTTCTGATGTTTCCACTACTGTTCTAGTGTTTCCTTTAGTGGTTACAGGTTAACCCAGAGTTCTGATGGTTCCACTACTGTTCTAGTGTTTCCTTTAGTGTTCTACAGGTTAACTCAATGTTCTGATGGTTCCACTACTGTTCTAGTGTTTCCATTAGTGGTTCCAGGTTGACTCAGTGTTCTGATGCTTCCACAACTGTTCTAGTGTTTCCAATAGTGTTCTAAAGGTTAACTCAATTTTCTGATGGTTCCACTACTGTTCTAGTGTTTCCTTTAGTGGTTCCAGGTTAACTCAATGTTCTGATGGTTCCAGTACTGTTCTAGTGTTTCCTTTAGCGGTCCCAGGTTGACTCAGTGTTCTGATGTTTCCACTACTGTTCTAGTGTTTCCATTAGTGATCTACAGGTTAACTCAATTTTCTGATGGTTCCACTACTGTTCTAGTGTTTCCTTTAGTGGTCTACAGGTTAACTCAATGGTCTGACGGTTCCACTACTGTTCTAGTGTTTCCTTTGGTGTTCTACAGGTTACCTCAGTGTTCTGATGGTTCCACTACTGTTCTAGTGTTTCCTTTAGTGGTTCCAGGTTGACTCAGTGTTCTGATGCTTCCACAACTGTTCTAGTATTTCCTTTAGTGGTTACAGGTTAACTCAGTGTTCTGATGGTTCCACTACTGTTCTAGTGTTTCCTTTAGTGTTCACAGGTTGACTCAGTGTTCTGATGGTTCCACTACTGTTCTAGTGTTTCCTTTAGTGTTCTACAGGTTGACTCAGTGTTCTGATGGTTCCACTACTGTTCTAGTGTTTCCTTTAGTGTTCTACAGGTTGACTCAGTGTTCTGATGGTTCCACTACTGTTCTAGTGTTTCCTTTAGTGTTCACAGGTTGACTCAGTGTTCTGATGGTTCCACTACTGTTCTAGTGTTTCCTTTAGTGTTCTACAGGTTAACTCAGTGTTCTGATGGTTCCACTACTGTTCTAGTGTTTTCTTTAGTGGTTCCAGGTTGACTCAGTGTTCTGATGGTTCCACTACTGTTCTAGTGTTTCCTTTAGTGGTTCCAGGTTGACTCAGTGTTCTGATGGTTCCACTGCTGTTCTAGTGTTTCCTTTAGTGTTCTACAGGTTAACCCAATGTTCTGATGGTGACACTGCTGTTCTAGTGTTTCCTTTAGTGTTCTACAGGTTAACGCAATGTTCTGATGGTTCTACTACTGTTCTAGTGTTTCCTTTAGTATTCTACAGGTTAACTCAATGTTCTGATGGTTCCACTACTGTTCTAGTGTTTCCTTTAGTGGTTCCAGGTTGACTCAGTGTTCTGATGGTTCCACTACTGTTCTAGTGTTTCCTTTAGTGTTCTACAGGTTAACTCAATGTTCTGATGGTTCTACTACTGTTCTAGTGTTTCCTTTAGTATTCTACAGGTTAACTCAATGTTCTGATGGTTCCACTACTGTTCTAGTGTTTCCTTTAGTGGTTCCAGGTTGACTCAGTGTTCTGATGGTTCCACTACTGTTCTAGTGTTTCCTTTAGTGTTCTACAGGTTAACTCAATGTTCTGATGGTTCCACTACTGTTCTAGTGTTTCCTTTAGTGTTCTACAGGTTAACTCAATGTTCTGATGGTTCCACTACTGTTCTAGTGCTTCCATTCATGGTTCCAGGTTGACTCAGTGTTCTGATGGTTCCACTACTGTTCTAGTGTTTTCTTAGTGTTCTACAGGTTAACGCAGTGTTTTGATAGTTCCACTACTGTTCTAGTGTTTCCTTTAGTGTTCTACAGGTTAACTCAATGTTCTGATGGTTCCACTACTGTTCTAGTGTTTCCTTTAGTATTCTACAGGTTAACTCAATGTTCTGATGGTTCCACTAAGTGGATCCAGGTTAACTCAGTGTTCTGATGGTTCCACTACTGTTCTAGTGTTTCCTTCAGGGTTCTACAGGTTGACTCAGTGTTCTGATGGTTCCACTGCTGTTCTAGTGTTTCCTTTAGCGGTTCCAGGTTGACTCAGTGTTCTGATGTTTCCACTACTGTTCTAGTGTTTCCTTTAGTGGTTACAGGTTAACCCAGAGTTCTGATGGTTCCACTACTGTTCTAGTGTTTCCTTTAGTGTTCTACAGGTTAACTCAATGTTCTGATGGTTCCACTACTGTTCTAGTGTTTCCATTAGTGGTTCCAGGTTGACTCAGTGTTCTGATGCTTCCACAACTGTTCTAGTGTTTCCAATAGTGTTCTAAAGGTTAACTCAATTTTCTGATGGTTCCACTACTGTTCTAGTGTTTCCTTTAGTGGTTCCAGGTTAACTCAATGTTCTGATGGTTCCAGTACTGTTCTAGTGTTTCCTTTAGCGGTCCCAGGTTGACTCAGTGTTGTTCCACTACTGTTCTAGTGTTTCCTTTGGTGTTCTACAGGTTACCTCAGTGTTCTGATGGTTCCACTACTGTTCTAGTGTTTCCTTTAGTGGTTCCAGGTTGACTCAGTGTTCTGATGCTTCCACAACTGTTCTAGTATTTCCTTTAGTGGTTACAGGTTAACTCAGTGTTCTGATGGTTCCACTACTGTTCTAGTGTTTCCTTTAGTGCTCCAGGTTGACTCAGTGTTCTGATGGTTGCACTACTGTTCTAGTGTTTCCTTTAGTGGTTCCAGGTTAACTCAGTGTTCTTATGGTTCCACTACTGTTCTAGTGTTTCCTTTAGTGTTCTACAGGTTAATTCAATGTTCTGATGGTTCCACTACTGTTCTAGTGTTCCCTTTAGTGGTTCCAGGTTGACTCAGTGTTCTGATGGTTCCACTACTGTTCTAGTGTTTCCTTTAGTGTTCTACAGGTTAACTCAGTGTTCTGATGGTTCCACTACTGTTCTAGTGTTTTCTTTAGTGGTTCCAGGTTGACTCAGTGTTCTGATGGTTCCACTACTGTTCTAGTGTTTCCTTTAGTGGTTCCAGGTTGACTCAGTGTTCTGATGGTTCCACTGCTGTTCTAGTGTTTCCTTTAGTGTTCTACAGGTTAACCCAATGTTCTGATGGTGACACTGCTGTTCTAGTGTTTCCTTTAGTGTTCTACAGGTTAACGCAATGTTCTGATGGTTCTACTACTGTTCTAGTGTTTCCTTTAGTATTCTACAGGTTAACTCAATGTTCTGATGGTTCCACTACTGTTCTAGTGTTTCCTTTAGTGGTTCCAGGTTGACTCAGTGTTCTGATGGTTCCACTACTGTTCTAGTGTTTCCTTTAGTGTTCTACAGGTTAACTCAATGTTCTGATGGTTCTACTACTGTTCTAGTGTTTCCTTTAGTATTCTACAGGTTAACTCAATGTTCTGATGGTTCCACTACTGTTCTAGTGTTTCCTTTAGTGGTTCCAGGTTGACTCAGTGTTCTGATGGTTCCACTACTGTTCTAGTGTTTCCTTTAGTGTTCTACAGGTTAACTCAATGTTCTGATGGTTCCACTACTGTTCTAGTGTTTCCTTTAGTGTTCTACAGGTTAACTCAATGTTCTAATGGTTCCACTACTGTTCTAGTGCTTCCATTCATGGTTCCAGGTTGACTCAGTGTTCTGATGGTTCCACTACTGTTCTAGTGTTTTCTTAGTGTTCTACAGGTTAATGCAGTGTTTTGATAGTTCCTCTACTGTTCTAGTGTTTCCTTTAGTGTTCTACAGGTTAACTCAATGTTCTGATGGTTCCACTACTGTTCTAGTGTTTCCTTTAGTAGCTCCAGGTTGACTCAGTGTTCTGATGGTTGCACTACTGTTCTAGTGTTTCCTTTAGTGGTTCCAGGTTAACTCAGTGTTCTTATGGTTCCACTGCTGTTCTAGTGTTTCCTTTAGTGTTCTACAGGTTAACTCAATGTTCTGATGGTTCTACTACTGTTCTAGTGTTTCCTTTAGTATTCTACAGGTTAACTCAATGTTCTGATGGTTCCACTACTGTTCTAGTGTTACCTTTAGTGTTCTACAGGTTAACTCAATGTTCTGATGGTTCCACTACTGTTCTAGTGTTTCCTTTAGTGTTCTACAGGTTAACTCGGTGATCTGATGGTTCCAATATTGTTCTAGTGGTTCCTTTAGTGGATCCAGGTTAACTCAGTGTTCTGATGGTTCCACTACTGTTCTAGTGTTTCCTTCAGGGTTCTACAGGTTGACTCAGTGTTCTGATGGTTCCACTGCTGTTCTAGTGTTTCCTTTAGCGGTTCCAGGTTGACTCAGTGTTCTGATGTTTCCACTACTGTTCTAGTGTTTCCTTTAGTGGTTACAGGTTAACCCAGAGTTCTGATGGTTCCACTACTGTTCTAGTGTTTCCTTTAGTGTTCTACAGGTTAACTCAATGTTCTGATGGTTCCACTACTGTTCTAGTGTTTCCATTAGTGGTTCCAGGTTGACTCAGTGTTCTGATGCTTCCACAACTGTTCTAGTGTTTCCAATAGTGTTCTAAAGGTTAACTCAATTTTCTGATGGTTCCACTACTGTTCTAGTGTTTCCTTTAGTGGTTCCAGGTTAACTCAATGTTCTGATGGTTCCAGTACTGTTCTAGTGTTTCCTTTAGCGGTCCCAGGTTGACTCAGTGTTCTGATGTTTCCACTACTGTTCTAGTGTTTCCATTAGTGATCTACAGGTTAACTCAATTTTCTGATGGTTCCACTACTGTTCTAGTGTTTCCTTTAGTGGTCTACAGGTTAACTCAATGGTCTGACGGTTCCACTACTGTTCTAGTGTTTCCTTTGGTGTTCTACAGGTTACCTCAGTGTTCTGATGGTTCCACTACTGTTCTAGTGTTTCCTTTAGTGGTTCCAGGTTGACTCAGTGTTCTGATGGTTCCACTACTGTTCTAGTGTTTCCTTTAGTGTTCTACAGGTTAACTCAGTGTTCTGATGGTTCCACTACTGTTCTAGTGTTTTCTTTAGTGGTTCACAGGTTGACTCAGTGTTCTGATGGTTCCACTACTGTTCTAGTGTTTCCTTTAGTGGTTCCAGGTTGACTCAGTGTTCTGATGGTTCCACTGCTGTTCTAGTGTTTCCTTTAGTGTTCTACAGGTTAACCCAATGTTCTGATGGTGACACTGCTGTTCTAGTGTTTCCTTTAGTGTTCTACAGGTTAACGCAATGTTCTGATGGTTCTACTACTGTTCTAGTGTTTCCTTTAGTATTCTACAGGTTAACTCAATGTTCTGATGGTTCCACTACTGTTCTAGTGTTTCCTTTAGTGGTTCCAGGTTGACTCAGTGTTCTGATGGTTCCACTACTGTTCTAGTGTTTCCTTTAGTGTTCTACAGGTTAACTCAATGTTCTGATGGTTCTACTACTGTTCTAGTGTTTCCTTTAGTATTCTACAGGTTAACTCAATGTTCTGATGGTTCCACTACTGTTCTAGTGTTTCCTTTAGTGGTTCCAGGTTGACTCAGTGTTCTGATGGTTCCACTACTGTTCTAGTGTTTCCTTTAGTGTTCTACAGGTTAACTCAATGTTCTGATGGTTCCACTACTGTTCTAGTGTTTCCTTTAGTGTTCTACAGGTTAACTCAATGTTCTGATGGTTCCACTACTGTTCTAGTGCTTCCATTCATGGTTCCAGGTTGACTCAGTGTTCTGATGGTTCCACTACTGTTCTAGTGTTTTCTTAGTGTTCTACAGGTTAATGCAGTGTTTTGATAGTTCCACTACTGTTCTAGTGTTTCCTTTAGTGTTCTACAGGTTAACTCAATGTTCTGATGGTTCCACTACTGTTCTAGTGTTTCCTTTAGTAGCTCCAGGTTGACTCAGTGTTCTGATGGTTGCACTACTGTTCTAGTGTTTCCTTTAGTGGTTCCAGGTTAACTCAGTGTTCTTATGGTTCCACTGCTGTTCTAGTGTTTCCTTTAGTGTTCTACAGGTTAACTCAATGTTCTGATGGTTCTACTACTGTTCTAGTGTTTCCTTTAGTATTCTACAGGTTAACTCAATGTTCTGATGGTTCCACTACTGTTCTAGTGTTACCTTTAGTGTTCTACAGGTTAACTCAATGTTCTGATGGTTCCACTACTGTTCTAGTGTTTCCTTTAGTGTTCTACAGGTTAACTCGGTGATCTGATGGTTCCAATATTGTTCTAGTGGTTCCTTTAGTGGATCCAGGTTAACTCAGTGTTCTGATGGTTCCACTACTGTTCTAGTGTTTCCTTCAGGGTTCTACAGGTTGACTCAGTGTTCTGATGGTTCCACTGCTGTTCTAGTGTTTCCTTTAGCGGTTCCAGGTTGACTCAGTGTTCTGATGTTTCCACTACTGTTCTAGTGTTTCCTTTAGTGGTTACAGGTTAACCCAGAGTTCTGATGGTTCCACTACTGTTCTAGTGTTTCCTTTAGTGTTCTACAGGTTAACTCAATGTTCTGATGGTTCCACTACTGTTCTAGTGTTTCCATTAGTGGTTCCAGGTTGACTCAGTGTTCTGATGCTTCCACAACTGTTCTAGTGTTTCCAATAGTGTTCTAAAGGTTAACTCAATTTTCTGATGGTTCCACTACTGTTCTAGTGTTTCCTTTAGTGGTTCCAGGTTAACTCAATGTTCTGATGGTTCCAGTACTGTTCTAGTGTTTCCTTTAGCGGTCCCAGGTTGACTCAGTGTTCTGATGTTTCCACTACTGTTCTAGTGTTTCCATTAGTGATCTACAGGTTAACTCAATTTTCTGATGGTTCCACTACTGTTCTAGTGTTTCCTTTAGTGGTCTACAGGTTAACTCAATGGTCTGACGGTTCCACTACTGTTCTAGTGTTTCCTTTGGTGTTCTACAGGTTACCTCAGTGTTCTGATGGTTCCACTACTGTTCTAGTGTTTCCTTTAGTGGTTCCAGGTTGACTCAGTGTTCTGATGCTTCCACAACTGTTCTAGTATTTCCTTTAGTGGTTACAGGTTAACTCAGTGTTCTGATGGTTCCACTACTGTTCTAGTGTTTCCTTTAGTGTTCACAGGTTGACTCAGTGTTCTGATGGTTCCACTACTGTTCTAGTGTTTCCTTTAGTGTTCTACAGGTTGACTCAGTGTTCTGATGGTTCCACTACTGTTCTAGTGTTTCCTTTAGTGTTCTACAGGTTGACTCAGTGTTCTGATGGTTCCACTACTGTTCTAGTGTTTCCTTTAGTGTTCTACAGGTTAACTCAATGTTCTGATGGTTCCACTACTGTTCTAGTGCTTCCATTCATGGTTCCAGGTTGACTCAGTCTTCTGATGGTTCCACTACTGTTCTAGTGTTTTCTTAGTGTTCTACAGGTTAACGCAGTGTTTTGATAGTTCCACTACTGTTCTAGTGTTTCCTTTAGTGTTCTACAGGTTAACTCAATGTTCTGATGGTTCCACTACTGTTCTAGTGTTTCCTTTAGTAGCTCCAGGTTGACTCAGTGTTCTGATGGTTGCACTACTGTTCTAGTGTTTCCTTTAGTGGTTCCAGGTTAACTCAGTGTTCTTATGGTTCCACTACTGTTCTAGTGTTTCCTTTAGTGTTCTACAGGTTAATTCAATGTTCTGATGGTTCCACTACTGTTCTAGTGTTCCCTTTAGTGGTTCCAGGTTGACTCAGTGTTCTGATGGTTCCACTACTGTTCTAGTGTTTCCTTTAGTGTTCTACAGGTTAACTCAGTGTTCTGATGGTTCCACTACTGTTCTAGTGTTTTCTTTAGTGGTTCCAGGTTGACTCAGTGTTCTGATGGTTCCACTACTGTTCTAGTGTTTCCTTTAGTGGTTCCAGGTTGACTCAGTGTTCTGATGGTTCCACTGCTGTTCTAGTGTTTCCTTTAGTGTTCTACAGGTTAACCCAATGTTCTGATGGTGACACTGCTGTTCTAGTGTTTCCTTTAGTGTTCTACAGGTTAACGCAATGTTCTGATGGTTCTACTACTGTTCTAGTGTTTCCTTTAGTATTCTACAGGTTAACTCAATGTTCTGATGGTTCCACTACTGTTCTAGTGTTTCCTTTAGTGGTTCCAGGTTGACTCAGTGTTCTGATGGTTCCACTACTGTTCTAGTGTTTCCTTTAGTGTTCTACAGGTTAACTCAATGTTCTGATGGTTCTACTACTGTTCTAGTGTTTCCTTTAGTATTCTACAGGTTAACTCAATGTTCTGATGGTTCCACTACTGTTCTAGTGTTTCCTTTAGTGGTTCCAGGTTGACTCAGTGTTCTGATGGTTCCACTACTGTTCTAGTGTTTCCTTTAGTGTTCTACAGGTTAACTCAATGTTCTGATGGTTCCACTACTGTTCTAGTGTTTCCTTTAGTGTTCTACAGGTTAACTCAATGTTCTGATGGTTCCACTACTGTTCTAGTGCTTCCATTCATGGTTCCAGGTTGACTCAGTGTTCTGATGGTTCCACTACTGTTCTAGTGTTTTCTTAGTGTTCTACAGGTTAATGCAGTGTTTTGATAGTTCCTCTACTGTTCTAGTGTTTCCTTTAGTGTTCTACAGGTTAACTCAATGTTCTGATGGTTCCACTACTGTTCTAGTGTTTCCTTTAGTAGCTCCAGGTTGACTCAGTGTTCTGATGGTTGCACTACTGTTCTAGTGTTTCCTTTAGTGGTTCCAGGTTAACTCAGTGTTCTTATGGTTCCACTGCTGTTCTAGTGTTTCCTTTAGTGTTCTACAGGTTAACTCAATGTTCTGATGGTTCTACTACTGTTCTAGTGTTTCCTTTAGTATTCTACAGGTTAACTCAATGTTCTGATGGTTCCACTACTGTTCTAGTGTTTCCTTTAGTGGTTCCAGGTTGACTCAGTGTTCTGATGGTTCCACTACTGTTCTAGTGTTTCCTTTAGTGTTCTACAGGTTAACTCAATGTTCTGATGGTTCCACTACTGTTCTAGTGTTTCCTTTAGTGTTCTACAGGTTAACTCAATGTTCTGATGGTTCCACTACTGTTCTAGTGCTTCCATTCATGGTTCCAGGTTGACTCAGTCTTCTGATGGTTCCACTACTGTTCTAGTGTTTTCTTAGTGTTCTACAGGTTAACGCAGTGTTTTGATAGTTCCACTACTGTTCTAGTGTTTCCTTTAGTGTTCTACAGGTTAACTCAATGTTCTGATGGTTCCACTACTGTTCTAGTGTTTCCTTTAGTAGCTCCAGGTTGACTCAGTGTTCTGATGGTTGCACTACTGTTCTAGTGTTTCCTTTAGTGGTTCCAGGTTAACTCAGTGTTCTTATGGTTCCACTACTGTTCTAGTGTTTCCTTTAGTGTTCTACAGGTTAATTCAATGTTCTGATGGTTCCACTACTGTTCTAGTGTTCCCTTTAGTGGTTCCAGGTTGACTCAGTGTTCTGATGGTTCCACTACTGTTCTAGTGTTTCCTTTAGTGTTCTACAGGTTAACTCAGTGTTCTGATGGTTCCACTACTGTTCTAGTGTTTTCTTTAGTGGTTCCAGGTTGACTCAGTGTTCTGATGGTTCCACTACTGTTCTAGTGTTTCCTTTAGTGGTTCCAGGTTGACTCAGTGTTCTGATGGTTCCACTGCTGTTCTAGTGTTTCCTTTAGTGTTCTACAGGTTAACCCAATGTTCTGATGGTGACACTGCTGTTCTAGTGTTTCCTTTAGTGTTCTACAGGTTAACGCAATGTTCTGATGGTTCTACTACTGTTCTAGTGTTTCCTTTAGTATTCTACAGGTTAACTCAATGTTCTGATGGTTCCACTACTGTTCTAGTGTTTCCTTTAGTGGTTCCAGGTTGACTCAGTGTTCTGATGGTTCCACTACTGTTCTAGTGTTTCCTTTAGTGTTCTACAGGTTAACTCAATGTTCTGATGGTTCTACTACTGTTCTAGTGTTTCCTTTAGTATTCTACAGGTTAACTCAATGTTCTGATGGTTCCACTACTGTTCTAGTGTTTCCTTTAGTGGTTCCAGGTTGACTCAGTGTTCTGATGGTTCCACTACTGTTCTAGTGTTTCCTTTAGTGTTCTACAGGTTAACTCAATGTTCTGATGGTTCCACTACTGTTCTAGTGTTTCCTTTAGTGTTCTACAGGTTAACTCAATGTTCTGATGGTTCCACTACTGTTCTAGTGCTTCCATTCATGGTTCCAGGTTGACTCAGTGTTCTGATGGTTCCACTACTGTTCTAGTGTTTTCTTAGTGTTCTACAGGTTAATGCAGTGTTTTGATAGTTCCTCTACTGTTCTAGTGTTTCCTTTAGTGTTCTACAGGTTAACTCAATGTTCTGATGGTTCCACTACTGTTCTAGTGTTTCCTTTAGTAGCTCCAGGTTGACTCAGTGTTCTGATGGTTGCACTACTGTTCTAGTGTTTCCTTTAGTGGTTCCAGGTTAACTCAGTGTTCTTATGGTTCCACTGCTGTTCTAGTGTTTCCTTTAGTGTTCTACAGGTTAACTCAATGTTCTGATGGTTCTACTACTGTTCTAGTGTTTCCTTTAGTATTCTACAGGTTAACTCAATGTTCTGATGGTTCCACTACTGTTCTAGTGTTACCTTTAGTGTTCTACAGGTTAACTCAATGTTCTGATGGTTCCACTACTGTTCTAGTGTTTCCTTTAGTGTTCTACAGGTTAACTCGGTGATCTGATGGTTCCAATATTGTTCTAGTGGTTCCTTTAGTGGATCCAGGTTAACTCAGTGTTCTGATGGTTCCACTACTGTTCTAGTGTTTCCTTCAGGGTTCTACAGGTTGACTCAGTGTTCTGATGGTTCCACTGCTGTTCTAGTGTTTCCTTTAGCGGTTCCAGGTTGACTCAGTGTTCTGATGTTTCCACTACTGTTCTAGTGTTTCCTTTAGTGGTTACAGGTTAACCCAGAGTTCTGATGGTTCCACTACTGTTCTAGTGTTTCCTTTAGTGTTCTACAGGTTAACTCAATGTTCTGATGGTTCCACTACTGTTCTAGTGTTTCCATTAGTGGTTCCAGGTTGACTCAGTGTTCTGATGCTTCCACAACTGTTCTAGTGTTTCCAATAGTGTTCTAAAGGTTAACTCAATTTTCTGATGGTTCCACTACTGTTCTAGTGTTTCCTTTAGTGGTTCCAGGTTAACTCAATGTTCTGATGGTTCCAGTACTGTTCTAGTGTTTCCTTTAGCGGTCCCAGGTTGACTCAGTGTTCTGATGTTTCCACTACTGTTCTAGTGTTTCCATTAGTGATCTACAGGTTAACTCAATTTTCTGATGGTTCCACTACTGTTCTAGTGTTTCCTTTAGTGGTCTACAGGTTAACTCAATGGTCTGACGGTTCCACTACTGTTCTAGTGTTTCCTTTAGCGGTCCCAGGTTGACTCAGTGTTCTGATGTTTCCACTACTGTTCTAGTGTTTCCATTAGTGATCTACAGGTTAACTCAATTTTCTGATGGTTCCACTACTGTTCTAGTGTTTCCTTTAGTGGTCTACAGGTTAACTCAATGGTCTGACGGTTCCACTACTGTTCTAGTGTTTCCTTTGGTGTTCTACAGGTTACCTCAGTGTTCTGATGGTTCCACTACTGTTCTAGTGTTTCCTTTAGTGGTTCCAGGTTGACTCAGTGTTCTGATGCTTCCACAACTGTTCTAGTATTTCCTTTAGTGGTTACAGGTTAACTCAGTGTTCTGATGGTTCCACTACTGTTCTAGTGTTTCCTTTAGTGTTCACAGGTTGACTCAGTGTTCTGATGGTTCCACTACTGTTCTAGTGTTTCCTTTAGTGTTCTACAGGTTGACTCAGTGTTCTGATGGTTCCACTACTGTTCTAGTGTTTCCTTTAGTGTTCTACAGGTTGACTCAGTGTTCTGATGGTTCCACTACTGTTCTAGTGTTTCCTTTAGTGTTCTACAGGTTAACTCAATGTTCTGATGGTTCCACTACTGTTCTAGTGTTTCCTTTAGTGTTCTACAGGTTAACTCAATGTTCTGATGGTTCCACTACTGTTCTAGTGCTTCCATTCATGGTTCCAGGTTGACTCAGTCTTCTGATGGTTCCACTACTGTTCTAGTGTTTTCTTAGTGTTCTACAGGTTAACGCAGTGTTTTGATAGTTCCACTACTGTTCTAGTGTTTCCTTTAGTGTTCTACAGGTTAACTCAATGTTCTGATGGTTCCACTACTGTTCTAGTGTTTCCTTTAGTAGCTCCAGGTTGACTCAGTGTTCTGATGGTTGCACTACTGTTCTAGTGTTTCCTTTAGTGGTTCCAGGTTAACTCAGTGTTCTTATGGTTCCACTACTGTTCTAGTGTTTCCTTTAGTGTTCTACAGGTTAATTCAATGTTCTGATGGTTCCACTACTGTTCTAGTGTTCCCTTTAGTGGTTCCAGGTTGACTCAGTGTTCTGATGGTTCCACTACTGTTCTAGTGTTTCCTTTAGTGTTCTACAGGTTAACTCAGTGTTCTGATGGTTCCACTACTGTTCTAGTGTTTTCTTTAGTGGTTCCAGGTTGACTCAGTGTTCTGATGGTTCCACTACTGTTCTAGTGTTTCCTTTAGTGGTTCCAGGTTGACTCAGTGTTCTGATGGTTCCACTGCTGTTCTAGTGTTTCCTTTAGTGTTCTACAGGTTAACCCAATGTTCTGATGGTGACACTGCTGTTCTAGTGTTTCCTTTAGTGTTCTACAGGTTAACGCAATGTTCTGATGGTTCTACTACTGTTCTAGTGTTTCCTTTAGTATTCTACAGGTTAACTCAATGTTCTGATGGTTCCACTACTGTTCTAGTGTTTCCTTTAGTGGTTCCAGGTTGACTCAGTGTTCTGATGGTTCCACTACTGTTCTAGTGTTTCCTTTAGTGTTCTACAGGTTAACTCAATGTTCTGATGGTTCTACTACTGTTCTAGTGTTTCCTTTAGTATTCTACAGGTTAACTCAATGTTCTGATGGTTCCACTACTGTTCTAGTGTTTCCTTTAGTGGTTCCAGGTTGACTCAGTGTTCTGATGGTTCCACTACTGTTCTAGTGTTTCCTTTAGTGTTCTACAGGTTAACTCAATGTTCTGATGGTTCCACTACTGTTCTAGTGTTTCCTTTAGTGTTCTACAGGTTAACTCAATGTTCTGATGGTTCCACTACTGTTCTAGTGCTTCCATTCATGGTTCCAGGTTGACTCAGTGTTCTGATGGTTCCACTACTGTTCTAGTGTTTTCTTAGTGTTCTACAGGTTAATGCAGTGTTTTGATAGTTCCTCTACTGTTCTAGTGTTTCCTTTAGTGTTCTACAGGTTAACTCAATGTTCTGATGGTTCCACTACTGTTCTAGTGTTTCCTTTAGTAGCTCCAGGTTGACTCAGTGTTCTGATGGTTGCACTACTGTTCTAGTGTTTCCTTTAGTGGTTCCAGGTTAACTCAGTGTTCTTATGGTTCCACTGCTGTTCTAGTGTTTCCTTTAGTGTTCTACAGGTTAACTCAATGTTCTGATGGTTCTACTACTGTTCTAGTGTTTCCTTTAGTATTCTACAGGTTAACTCAATGTTCTGATGGTTCCACTACTGTTCTAGTGTTACCTTTAGTGTTCTACAGGTTAACTCAATGTTCTGATGGTTCCACTACTGTTCTAGTGTTTCCTTTAGTGTTCTACAGGTTAACTCGGTGATCTGATGGTTCCAATATTGTTCTAGTGGTTCCTTTAGTGGATCCAGGTTAACTCAGTGTTCTGATGGTTCCACTACTGTTCTAGTGTTTCCTTCAGGGTTCTACAGGTTGACTCAGTGTTCTGATGGTTCCACTGCTGTTCTAGTGTTTCCTTTAGCGGTTCCAGGTTGACTCAGTGTTCTGATGTTTCCACTACTGTTCTAGTGTTTCCTTTAGTGGTTACAGGTTAACCCAGAGTTCTGATGGTTCCACTACTGTTCTAGTGTTTCCTTTAGTGTTCTACAGGTTAACTCAATGTTCTGATGGTTCCACTACTGTTCTAGTGTTTCCATTAGTGGTTCCAGGTTGACTCAGTGTTCTGATGCTTCCACAACTGTTCTAGTGTTTCCAATAGTGTTCTAAAGGTTAACTCAATTTTCTGATGGTTCCACTACTGTTCTAGTGTTTCCTTTAGTGGTTCCAGGTTAACTCAATGTTCTGATGGTTCCAGTACTGTTCTAGTGTTTCCTTTAGCGGTCCCAGGTTGACTCAGTGTTCTGATGTTTCCACTACTGTTCTAGTGTTTCCATTAGTGATCTACAGGTCAACTCAATGTTCTGATGGTTCCACTACTGTTCTAGTGTTTCCTTTAGTGGTCTACAGGTTAACTCAATGGTCTGACGGTTCCACTACTGTTCTAGTGTTTCCTTTGGTGTTCTACAGGTTACCTCAGTGTTCTGATGGTTCCACTACTGTTCTAGTGTTTCCTTTAGTGGTTCCAGGTTGACTCAGTGTTCTGATGCTTCCACAACTGTTCTAGTATTTCCTTTAGTGGTTACAGGTTAACTCAGTGTTCTGATGGTTCCACTACTGTTCTAGTGTTTCCTTTAGTGTTCACAGGTTGACTCAGTGTTCTGATGGTTCCACTACTGTTCTAGTGTTTCCTTTAGTGTTCTACAGGTTGACTCAGTGTTCTGATGGTTCCACTACTGTTCTAGTGTTTCCTTTAGTGTTCTACAGGTTGACTCAGTGTTCTGATGGTTCCACTTCTGTTCTAGTGTTTCCTTTAGTGTTCTACAGGTTAACTCAATGTTCTGATGGTTCCACTACTGTTCTAGTGTTTCCTTTAGTAGCTCCAGGTTGACTCAGTGTTCTGATGGTT